>NC_063050.1:52505441-52827941 GCF_018812025.1 Megalobrama amblycephala
TTTAAAGTTTAAGATTTCATCTAAAATTTATATTTTATTTTTATTTCAGCTTTATTTCAATTTTCAATAATGATTTTAAAACGTTTTTAAAACTTACTGGAATACATTTATAGTATGGAATAAGTTTATAGTACTCAAAAATATTCATTTCCAAAGTTAAATGGTTTCCTAAAATTATTTGCTCATGTTCAAAAGCAGAATTCATGGTGAAAAACTACATTACCCATGATGCTGTACAGACAATTCCACCAATCGGAGTCAAAAACAAGCAAATTACGTAAAAATTTTGAGTCAGTCTACCTACACTCTCAAAATATTTAAATATTAAATATAGATATGCATATATATTTATGTACAGAATCATGGGTAGTTTTTCACCATGAATTCTGCTTTTGAACACGATTATACTGTATACATACATGCATATATATATATAATATGCATACACGTGTGTATATATATATATATATATATATATATATATATATATATATATATATACACACACACACACACACACACACACACACACACACACACACACACACACACACACGCACACACACACACACACACACACACAATAAACATTTTTAATAAGTAGTTTAACATTTCTCCATCTTCATTAATTTGATGCTGATCACAATGCTTCATGGGATTGTAGTTCTTTGTATCACTGAAGCTGTTAAGTATAGTCTGGTGCTTTTTAATTTTTAAACCTTATTTTGCTTCAAATCAAAGTTTGTAGTGCTGTGATTAATCTTGTTGCTGGTTGGCTTGCAGTTCTTGACTTAAAGTGCTTTATTGAAGACTTTTTTTTTTTTTTTTTATCTCTATGGGAGACATGAATGGAGAAAAATACTTTCAGAAGTGGGTGGGCACTGTTGCACATTTTAAAGTGTCTCTCTTATGAGTCCAGTCCAAAGTCTCTGTTGACCATATTTATCATCCATGCTGAAGTGAAATGTTCAAAATGGAACATATTATATGGCCATGTCAGAATAGTTGATTTTGCATTACTTGTTTCGGGTGTTGGAGAAGTGACCAGGCTGCAGTCCGCTCAGGCAGCAGACAGCAGTGTGCAGATAGATGAAAACCGCAGGGTGTACAGCAACCGCCTACCAGTCCATCTACCACAGTCAATAGACTTCTCCATCCTTCCATATCTATGGCCAAAATCTTTTCATGTCTTTGTGCCACACTAGCTTAGTTGCTTGCAGAGCTGAGACCTTCCTGACTCGCAGGGGAAAGTTCAAAAAACACATTACATCAGTGGTATATTCAGCAGAGTACCGGGTGTTTCAATAAATAAACAAGACTTCTCATGTGGGTACTGTATATTTATTATTGTGGTGACATGATGTCCACCCAGAGGAAATAAAAATCAGTAATACGATTTCTCTATCGTAAATGTTTCTCAGTAATGAGTTTAAACGGAGAGCAAATTAATCTCCTGCTTCAAGTGTTTTGATAAATCAGCAAGGATTAATGCATTCTAATGTATTCTGAATTGATAGATTATAATGTAAAAGTCATGTACAAGAGCTGATGCACATATAAATATAACGTCTTATTAGGTTGTAATTGACTTTTATTATTTAAGGTCAATTATTATTGAATTTAAATAATCATACTTTAAAACAAATATTATATTATATTATATTATATTATATTATATTATATTATATTATATTATATTATATTATATTATATTATATTATATTATATTATATTATATTATATTATATATTATGAACACTACTGTTCAAACGTTTTGGGTAAGACTTAAAAAATAAGTTAATTTTATTAAGCAAGGAATATTAAATTGAATTGAGAAATAACAGTAAAGACATTTATAATTTTACAAAAAAAGCAGCAGTATTCATCAGCATATCAGAGTGATTTGACACTGAAGACTGGAGTAATGATGCTGAAAATTCAGCTTTGATCACAGGAATAAATTACATTAAAGTATATGTAAAGTATATTAAACTAGAAAACCTTTACTTTAAACTGTAATAATATTTCACAATTTTACCGTTTTTTATATATTTTTGACCACATAAATGCAGCCTTGGTGAGCATTAGAGATTTAGAAAGTCTTACCAACCCCAAACTTTTGATTAATAATATATGTATAGTCAATTAAAGCCGAAAAATACTAAGAACCCCTGGAAATCTCCCCTGAGCTTTTTCAGAAAACCCTTAGATTGCATAAAACATCTCTAAATGGTTAACCCACCTATAAGCCCAGTGGGTAAAGTAAATTGGAAAGAATGATGCTTACTGACCTTTTGTTTATCTGCCCTTCTTCTGTCTATATTAGGCACAGCTGAGTGGTTATATGGTTATTACTGTACCCCTGAGGTTCTGTAGCCCTGCTCTTTTCTGCTGAGGGGAGGCTTTTGGATGAAGGAGGATGACTGCTTTTCGCAGGCAGTGATCGCTCTAGTGCTTTTATATAGCGGTGGGTGGTAAGATACTGATGTGCTATGCACACTACAATGAATGGAGGAGAATATGTGGGGAAATCAAATATGCAATCATACAACTCTTTGTGAGAAGATGAAGAAGGCTTATTGTTGCAACTAATTGATTTTGGCCCCCAAGGGTGAATGCTAAAAAAGCACCCTGTATTCAATCTTTCAAAGTTAATCTACAACGTCTGAATAAGCAATAAGGTAAAGATTCATACTGCAATTGTAACTTCCCATGTGATAGTCAAACATCATGCAATGAAGTACTGTCATGCAGCATTGGTGTGAATTATTGATCTTTCTCTGTAAGCATTTCATGTTATATTGAAACATGTAAAGTTATAAAAAATAAGCACAAGGTCAAGTTGGTATATGTGAAAAAGTCAAAGCACCACAATTACAGTTGCTGTAGACCATGATCGGTTATTTCTCTTATGGGAAAAAAACAACAACATGAATTTCAGATGCGGATCCATACTAAGCATGTGCTGCTATGTGGGAGAGTGTTAAATTCATTATATTTTGTGTGCAATCATGTAAAAATAGCAGGTTACGC
Organism: Megalobrama amblycephala; assembly: GCF_018812025.1. Lineage (NCBI taxonomy): Eukaryota > Metazoa > Chordata > Actinopteri > Cypriniformes > Xenocyprididae > Megalobrama > Megalobrama amblycephala. Next base: position 52,508,475 of record NC_063050.1, read on the forward strand.
TTTATAATTCACTTTAGATATTGTGCTTACTATAAGAAACTTTGCAACTACATATCAACTAATTATAGAAGAGTATAGTAGACTGTTACTGGAAGTTAGGGCTAAAGGGTTAGTTCACCCAAAAATGAAATTTCTGTCATTAATTACTCAGCCTCATGTCGCTCTAAACCCGTAAGACCTTTGTTCATCTTTGGAATACAAATTAAGATATTTTTTTATGAAATCCAAGAGGTTTTTTATCTCCCATAAAGCAATGAAATTACCACATTCATGGTCTAGAGAAGTAGAAAAGACATTGTTAAAATAGTCAACTTGACTATAGTGGTTCAACCTTAATGTTATGAAGTGACAAGAATACTTTTTGCGCACCCAAATAAATAAATAAATAAATAAATAATGACTTTATTTAACAATTTTTTCCTCTTTCCTGTCAGTCTGCTATACAGTTGACACAGTGAATGCAGTGCAGAGCTTCCGTGTTTTTCATTTTTTTTTTTTAAGGTAAGCAGAATAAGTTAACATGTACTTGCAAAGTTACTTATAGTTAGTAGAAAATCTAAAGAACATCTTTATTGAAATAAAGGGGACCTATTACGCCTCTTGTATAGATGCAATATTGGTGTCCCCAGAATGTGTACAGGAATAGCAAATTTGCCCCAGTTTGAGTGTGAGCACAAACACACCATTTGTGTGTGTGTCCCTTTAAATGCAAATGAGCTGCTGCTCCTGGCCCCCTTTCCAGAAGAGGGTGGAGCTTTAACAGCTCCTGGTTCAGATTATCAACAATAACAAAGCTGGAGAATCTCACACAGCCAAAATGATGATTGTCAGTAATGGTGTTCAGCCTTACATTTATCAGACCGGAATTGGGCACTGATGGAGAGACTCAGGAAGAAGTTACAACTTTTAGAATGAAACTGGACATTTCTGAATGGATAGTGGATAAATTTATGTAGTTGTTGAGGAGTTAAGTTGTCTCAACTCATTGGCTAGCATGTAGTGTCATGTTAATCTTTTGTGCAAAATCCACAGCATTGAACTGACCCTCATTTGTGAAGCAATTCAGCGTAAAACGATTTGTGCAAATATATAACACTTTACCAACTTTCTTTGCCGCATTTTCTTCATAAATGAAATTCAACCAGGGTGTCCTCAGTGGCTCAGATGAACATAAGAGTCTATGGAGACTCTTATGTTCATTGGTACATCCAACAACAGAACTTTTGTAATGTTTTTTTAGTGCAGTCATTGTACATTTCCAGCTGCTACAGCAAGAAAACAGAAATGATGGACTCACTCAGGGCGGGATCTATGCTATTAGGGCAAATTGTCATCAGTCATGGGCGGGGCTTCACCATAAGCTTATGTAAGAGCAGGGGAAAATCTGGAACAGCTTGTTTGGAGAGAGTGTTTATGATTTATGGGGATTATAAAATAAGGAGTGGGGGGATTTTTACCATATAGGTTCAAACACCTTATAAAAGAGAATTTTGCATAATAGGTCCCCTTTAAAATTGAACATTTGTTCATATATATATATATATATATATATATATATATATATATATATAAAAAATAAAATAAAAAAAAAAACTGCTGAACTTCTGTTGACACCTTTTTAATAAAAAAGAATATAATTTGAACTAGAAAATTAACTCAATGTGTCTCATTTTAAAATAATTTAATATGTGTATGTATATGACAATAATGCATGTAAAATAAATTTCCTCTGGAAAGTGCAAACTTTCTGATGAATCATGATTTTTGCATGAAAACATCTACACACTCTTATGCATAAGAACTTGCATATGCGCAGTTAATAAAAGAGATTCCATGTGTTTTGGAAATGTTTTCTTTTGAGTTACACATAGTAGCTCAAAATAAATGAAAGATCTGCCACCAAAGATCCCTCCAGCTTCCCTTTTGCATAAAAGCAGCTGAGGGTTGAAAGACTGGATGATACGGGAAACTTTGAGCTCAGACTATTTCAGGACACCGGCATCTACTCTCAGCATCCTTTTGGATTCAGAAAGAGGGATCAAAGAGTGACGTTGGTCTCCAGGGAGCTCATCAGGGTGACAAGATGACGCCAGTTTGTTCAAATTGTTGTATCACATTGCTTGTAACATGCTGCCATATTGAATCTCCGGATGGCAAGTCAAAACAGACAGCAAACATAAACATAACAAAATGCATCAGCCTAAAATAATCTTCCTGAATATCAGTGCATATTATAATACCAACAGAAACACAACTTTCATGAGTAAATATGCTGTAGAGAAGGAAATGGGATGTAACTGGCATATTTAATGTAAAAATTGTATATATGTTGCAAGTTTTATACATTATGTATAATTGTATGTGTCATACACCTTATTCGTTATACATATAACATCTGACAGCACTCATTTTTCATGGTTGGCTTTATTAATGTTACACTATGAAGCCACAGCATGGGTTCAGACAGTAGAAAGCAACAGAATGTAAACAGCTTTATTAATAATAAACATTGCCAGCACTACACTTTTGGACTATAATTCTCAATAATGGTAACACACACGGTATGCAATATTACAGATATTATGTGCAATACAACACACGTAAATTGCAATATATAGCTTTAAACTACCATTCAAAAGTGTGGGGGTCAGTAAGAATTATTTATGTTTTCAACCTTTTATTATTATTATATTTGTTGTCTCTTGTCCAGCATGACTGCATTAATTTCACAGTAAAATTGTGAGAAGAAAAAAAAAAAAAATGTTATTTTAAATCGTAATGTTTTCTATGTGAACATATTTTAAAATGTAATTTATTCCTGTGAATTTTCTGCATCATTACTCCAGTCTTCAGTGTCACATGATCCTTCAGAAATCATTCTAATATGATTTATTATTATTATTATTATTATTATTATTAGTGTTGAAATATCTTTGCTGAATTCATTTCAGGATATTTGAAATAGATAATTTGTAACAATGTAAAAGTCTTTACTGTAACTTTACTGTTGATCATTATTCTTAAAAAAAAAATAATTTCAAATGATTGCTGTTCTTTTGAACTTTTTAGCAATGTTTTGACTATATTCAGTCCTTGTGTCGTAAAGTCTGTGTACACCAATAAAAAACAAATGTCGTGGACACAGTTGCCTTATGACTGTCCTCTACCTGTGAACCATTAAAATACCTCCCACATTTTCTGTGTAAAAAAACATGACAGTTAAGGGATCATTATTCATGTTGTGAAACTGAAGGACAGCTGTGAAAATGAAGACTAAATAGCAGTCCAGAGACGTTAGGGATATAGTGAAATGAATACATAAATTGTGTTCCTGTCATTGTTCCTTTAGCTCAACTAGTAAAGTGTCCAAGGTCACACATACTGATAAAACAGGTATACCTTCATAAAAACGTCTGCCAAATGAATAAATATCAATAAATTACCTATGGAAAGGCATCCAAGTCTTCAGATGTCCCAGCGGTAAATGCTGGCTGTGTTATCAGGAAGAGAATGCTATATCAAACCACCCAGACACTGCCTAGAAAAGGTCATGTCTCCAAAACCTCGCCATGAACCAGGAGGAGACTTGTGAGAGAAGCCACGGAGAGTCCAGCCATCGCTCTGAAGGAGTTACAGAGTTCAGCGAGTGAGAATGGAGTAAAAAGAGTACCAGTCATGCACATAAAGAGCCCTGCAACACATAACAGCTTGTATTGGAGAGTGGCACAAAAGAAACCATTAATCACAAAAAACCATCTGGAGATGCCAAAAACCATAATGGTGACCCAGTTGCAATGAAGGAGATGTGTCTGCTGTCAGATGAGACTGGAGCTTTGTTGGAAATGGAATAAGTGCACACTAACTACATACTGTGCAATACAAACTACTGGTCAAACGTTTGAAATCTTTCTGAAAGAAGTCTCTCGTGCTCGTGAAGCAAAAACAGTAATACTGTGAAATATATTTTGAATAGATTTTAAAATGTGAGTTATTTCTTTGATGTCAAATCTGAATTTTCAGCATCATTACTCCAGTCTACATGATCCTTCAGAAAACATTCCAATATGCTGACTTTCATTCAGCAAGGATTCATTAAATTGATCAAAAGTGGGAGTAAAAACATTTACAATGTTACAAAAGATTTCTATTTCAATTAAATACTTTAATTCATCAGTTCACACACACACACACACACACACACACACACACACACACATGCACAATGTTGCTGTTTCAATGTTCAATGTTGCTATTTTTCTCTACCACAGGAGAAAGAATGGATGGTGCAAATATCAGGAAATACTGCCAAAAAAAAAAAAAAAAAGGTTCAGTGCACTGAAGAGCTTGGGAAGCTTGCAATGACCACAAAAACAAGGTCAGATTAACATTGCAATGACTCGACAATAAAAAGGTGACCGACAATGACCCAGTCAAATATCTGATCTGACCCTTATCAATTTCCAATAGACCTTTTTGTCTCATATGACCTTAATAATTTACTAGCAATCTGACATAATCCGATCAAATCTTTAGGAAAGAAAGAAAGAAAGAAAGAAAGAAAGAAAGAAAGAAAGAAAGAAAGAAAGAAAGAAAGAAAGAAAGAAAGAAAGAAAGAAAGAAAGAAAGAAAGAAAGTTTATTATTTTTATTATTATCTCTTCCTTTTATGTACTTATGCAGTATTGTATTGCAATTCTCTCTCTCTTTTCTTTTTTTTTTTTTTTATGGCACAATGCAGTGAATGGGAATGAGAAAACTAAAATATTTGAATTGTTTTGTCCTCTACTGGTATGTTATCCATGCCATTATGAACTTATCCAATTAATGAACTTCCTGAGATTTTTAATAATACAATTTAATGGCGCTTACAACATGTCGCTATTGTCACTTTAATATTATTGTAATATTAATTTTTTTTTTTTTTTAATCATAAAAGTTCACAAGATACCTGAGAGCAATAGGTACTGCAAGGCTTAGAAAACAGCACAAAGTTGTTAGGACTATATGACCTTTTCATGTCATTTGTATACAGTGCAGGAGTGACATTCCCTTAGCAACACATATAATAGAAGAGCCCTTAATCATCTGGCCATTGCTTTCTTTTCATACCATTGACGCACCATAACGCAGTACATTCGCGCGCAGTACACTTAGAAACTCTTTTTTTTTTTTTTTTTTTTTTTAGTCAGTCACATGATGGATTGCTTAATTAACGGTGAAAGACAATGAGTGAGTACTTTCATTGTGTTTGGCTTCTCTGGATTGAGGGAAAAAATTGATTGCTCTTTTAAGACAACTTCCTCTGCCCCTTGGGAAATGTCACATATTTCATTTACACGCGTTTGAGCCCTTGTCCCTGTAGAGTACTATGCATCAGACACTATAAACTGGTCTGTAGATTAGGCAGGGAAATGGCTCTATGTGTATCTAGGGCAAGATGGGAGAAACATACTAATGTTGACTTCTAGAATATGACCAGTGCAGAAGGTGAACTGAAATACTTTCATGGAATCTGAACATTGAGCACCTGGATGAATCTCACAAAATGTTGAAGAATGTCTAGGTCACATTTCACTGAAAAATTAAGCCTAAAAATTCTAGAGGATTCGTTTAATAAAATCAATTGGTAACACTTTACAATAAGGTTCATTAGTTAAACATTAGTTAATGTATTAACTAACATGAACTAACCATGAGCAATACATTTCTTCCCCCATTACAAAATATTTTGCATTCCCCCGAGAAAATTTGCATTCGCTCGCAAATTGTTTTACATTCCCATGAAACTTTGTTCACTCGTAAAATGTTTGTGTTCCCCCGATAAATTTTGCTTTCGCTAGCAAAATGTTTTGCATTCCTCGCAAACCTTTTGAGCTCTTTGCACAAAAGCAAGGGAATGCAAAGGTTTTGTGAGTGAACGCTAAGTTTCTCGGGGGAATGATTACTATCAAACAATTTATTTTTAAAAACATTGAATGCAAAATACAGTTTTACATCATGCAAAATACAATTTGCTTCTTATTATTTTTTTATGATTTATTATTATTGTTATTATGTGATGAAACATGACCTGGTTTTCATGAGGTTTACCTTTATTTGAATTCATTCCAGTAGTAATAAATGCACAAAGTGAAGCTTTGTGATTCCGTGGGATATGCCTACTACAGGTCTGATACAGTGGAATCTAATCTGTATTCTCTGTTTTAATGCATCCACACAACCGATGCAAATGCACTTATAGTCGTATAAGCATGTCACATGCCTAGAGCAAAATGAAGATGGACACTTAAACTGCAGGCCACAGATTATGAGCCGTGTTCAACTTCACATTTATTCACTGCACTTGTCTACATCCATAATGCAGTTCTGTATGCTAATGCCACTAAAACAAAACTGAGTCACAGTGAGTGAGTGAGTGAGTGAAAGAAAAAGAAAATACTTCCCTCATGGATCCTGACAGCATGACAGACTGTCCTCCTAAAACAAAGGATGTAGATTATTAGTCCGAATGCAAACCAGAATTGGAAAGCAATCAAAAGTTTTTTTTTCCGGGGAGGTGTCTTGCAGGCCTTGTTGATTTCCATCAACATTTTAGATGACGTACCTCTATTTTCTTTCTCCTTCCAAAAATACTCTGTTGCTGCTACTTGCCCAACATTATATACAATACATGAGAAAATCAGGAAAAATAGATCTGATCAACATCTCAAAATGTGCTCAGATTAGTCAAGACACTAAAGAACGTAAACCTCAATATGAACTCTTTTTATTTTTTCCTCCATCAAATGAATCCCAAACCAGAATATTTGAGCTGTGTTTTCATTTTAGGAGAAACACCTGAGACAAAGATACTTCAATAAAACAACCGAAAGCTCCATTAAGTCTCCTGCATGATAAAAGATCAATCTTTGTGCAATGCATTTTTTTTTTTTTTTCCCTCTGGAGAAAGCAAAACTTTTTGCATGACTTTAATAATAAAGTGAAATCAATAATGCGATAAGAACACATTTTTTAAGAGGCATGTCTTAAAGCTGTATATTTGCATTTTAGCCCTCTTTCCTCTCTTTCACACTGGAATAGTAGAGTTTGAAAACACACAGGTAAATAAGATGAAGGATGATCAAAGATAAACCCAGACATGCTCTCAGTTGAATGAAATATTTATTTGTTACCTCTTAAATTCATATCAAATTGCTTTTGTTACCGGTTCTCCATGTTTAGCCTCTGAATTGTGTTTATAACAATAGGAAACAATGTAGGCATGAAAAAAAAAAAAAAAAAAAAATAAATAAATAAAAAACCTTATGCAACCTTTTTTATTTTTCATTAAAGCATCTGTCTGAAACCTGCCTTGCTGCTTCAGTATTAAAAATAAATAAATAAAAAAATGTCAACAACAAGAACAACACAAGAGTGAGTAAATTATGACTTAATTTTCATTTTAGGGTGAACTATCCCTTTAGTTTCAAACAGTCTTCCAAGGCACCATATGACGTCTAATGATCTAGAACAAAAGTGAGGTTTAAACGTAACCAAGTACATTTTTAATGACTAAAATATTTCTTGGTAAAATGGGAACTATAAGTAAATCAAGGTAGAGCCAAAAACCTAGAACTAGTTCACAAAAGTCGGCTTTTTAAAATACTCTCCAATATTTAATGAGCGATTAGATTAACAGTGGTGGTCCTAGAGGCAAAATAGTTCAGAATGAGGAGTTCTACCATATGGTATGAATGTTGTGGGCATGTTCGAAAAATCACTTGATATACAATCCTGTACCCACGTGAAAAATGCGAATGTGCCTCCGGTGGCCAATTTCTTTCGAATTTCTCCCTCTAGGGCCGTGAGTCAAACAGGCCCGGCGAGTTTCATTCCGATCGGCCTCCGTTAACCTTGCCCGATAGCTGCTCAAACTTCATTGGCCAACAGCGGTCATGTTTTTCGAGATATGCAAATGTCCTCGTAGAGGGCACCTTGGACAAAGATGTCACATGCCACTTTTCAAATCAATCAGACTGACTGTTGCATAGCTACTATAGCCGTTTTTGTGTTTATTTATTTTATTATTATTATTTTATTACACTACCAAGTGGCCAGTCGGCAGAAATTATCTCATTCCGTTTAAGAGGGATAGCCATTTTAGTAAAAGTGGCCACGCCTACTTGGAATGTCTTGGCTTCCCATGGTGGATGTGAATCGAAATTTTGACTTTTTTTACTTTTACATAATTTCTGACAGTCGGACTTGGTTTGGTTCCGATCGAGCGAAAAACCTAGGACTAGTTCTCAAAAGTATTTTTTTTTTTTTTAAAAATCCAAAATACCTGACAGAAGTTCATCTTGAGCCAAGGATTCCAACGATATAAGACATTTGAGCCTGCAACTAATGGTTTAAGAGTTGTTACATACTTTTGATCACTGTAGCGCCACCATCAGGCCGATTGGGGCGAACCTTGGTGACGTTGTAGGCGGGCTGGGTACTACCATGCCTCAAAGTCTGTAGAGCTTACGGTTTGTTCTGCCCAATCACTTTTAGGGGAGAATGATGATCCTTGGAAATTCTAAGAACCCCTAACAACGCTTGATCCCCTAACAACAACTTTAAAATATGTAGTTTGCAAAACTGTCTAAATTCTGCTGGGATGCCTCTTTAGAAAATCTAAATATCAAAATACTATCTAAATGGAGCAGCCCTTCCAGTAGATTGCTAAATGGACCACAGCGATGTAAATCGCCAGGTTCATGTATTATTATTTAAACAGCCAGTTACTAGCACAAGCAACATGAGAATGTGGTTATATATAGAGGTGCATAGAGGTCATTATCATCAAAAGAACTGAAACCATTTGTGTCCCATTAAAGATAAAAGATTTGGAATTTCTTTACATAACACAAAATGGACTTCACACCCTCTGTTTATCAAGGACAAGTAAGCAACCTTAAGGAACGAAGAATTTCCCACATCTTTGTCTACTGGATTGGGCTGCAGTCCTCCTCCAGGGTAGTTCTTTGATGTGAGCCAAGGAGACCAATTCCAATTGATTCTCTCAAGAATCTTGTTTACCTAGACATGGTTCAGAAACCTCTGTGACAGTAACTGGACACATTACCTCTCTCTCTCTCTCTCTCTCTCTCTCTCTCTCACACACACACACACACACACACATCTACATCCAGAAAAATTCATAAAGGTGCATGAAAATGGGACGCAAGTAGAAAACCTTAGAAATGTGATCATAGCTGGATCCAAACCCTACTGATCTGCTCTTCCACAATCATCTATTCTCTTTGAGTCCAACCCTGGTTTCCATTCCTCTCGTGTCTTTCTTCTCAGCGCCCCTGTTCTATATCTCTATCATCTCTAATGATCTCTCTCCACATCCTGTCAGCAAATCCCCACAATGCTTTGCTACCGGCTCGCTGCTACTCCTTATGCTCCAATGTTTGTTCTCTCCTTTGACTGTCAGAGTCCCAGATCATCTCATGTGTTCCTCACAATGCTTCTCCCCTCAGAGTTATCATCTTGACATGTCCTCCCTAAGTACATTTTATTTCCTCACTATTATTCTGTCCTGCCACAGAAAGCAGTCGTATTTTAGTGCAGTCCGACGGATCTGAGATATTCTCTACCCACGGTGACAATGAGAACACGGTTTATCGTGGGCAAGATGCTTCTTGTTTCCTGTATCTTTAAGAGGTTTGTCTTGCTAGTGTCCCACTCATTTAGTCTTTTCTCTCTGCATTTCTCATTATTTCTCGCTCTGGCTTCTTGAGAATGTCTCCCACAACCCATCTGTTCCTCTAGTCTTATAAGTCATTCATACTGGCAGAGACAAGCCCACACAGCCACAAGTCATCCATCCAAAGTGTCTGTGATTCAGCTGTTGAAGTATTGTCATTTGAAGCCATGGTTTAGTCATATTGGACAGAATTTATCAAATTATTCTCATGTAAACTTCCTGTGCATCTCCCCAGAAGAAAATTTCTGTAAGGGGCCATTCACACAGAACGTGTTTTGATTAACCTTATAATACCTACTGTATCACATTTTCTACGCACAATTCTTGGGCCTGTTGTACACAATGCCGTTCTATTTGCTTTATTGAAAAGTTTATACTATTTTATCAAGTAAAAGTCCTTTTGGTATAATCCTAAAAACAACCCTCTTCAGGTCACAGGGTCAATGACGTGACGGGTAATTTTTTTTTTTTGTCCAAAGGCCTTAATAATAAAAAAACAAACAAAGATATGACATCCAAAGTATGTAAGGTAGTACATCTAGATCTCTTTTATTGAATTCAAAAGGTTTTAGTTATATTTTGCTACATATAAAGGTATTTTAAAGATTTTGAAGATTTTGAATTCCGTTTAACCGTCCAAAGGCCAATACAGCCATTTCATCTGTGATTAAAATATCTTAAAATGTAATAAATGTATATACTTGTTTATTCTGGCATGATTTTATAACATCATATATCAACATAGTGCAAAATGGTATTACAATTATGTGTAGAAGTCGTTGCTTTGTTATGAGGAAGAATGTCCGGAAAAATGAATTTCATTGATGTCATTTGGAGTAACCAATAGAAAAGGACTATTTTTGGTCATGCGGTCAATATCATGTGACAGGATGTGACATCATTCAAACACCTGCAAAGGACCACATGGTCATGAAGCAAAGTAACTTACTCTCTCTTAACTCTTTGAAAAAATTGTGTTTTCACTTTCTCATCCGCATGTCCTGAAACATCTGGTCATTCGGTACAACCGCCGTAAAACATGAAAAATGTTGTAATATTTTAAAAACTTGTACTAAATATAAAATGTTTGATTGTTCTTTTGCTAGCTAGCTAGATATCAGCCTATTAGCATTGTTCGAAAATATCGTCATTCGGTAAAACCAAAATTTTGAATTTTGTTAAACCAAATGACTTTTTTGGTGACAAATTTTGTCCATTTTGTAAAAAATAACAAAAGCAGTGTTAATTGATTATAAAAACCACATAATATCATTGCTAACACTTTTAAAGATTATATCTCCGTTATGTTTTTTACACTTTTAAAAACCTTATTCGTCAATGACCCACATATGTCTTAAAGTAAATGTATAACTAGTATATTGTAAGTAATATTTCAAGATGAACACTTACTGGACCGAAACAACTTAGGTTTATTTTAACATCCATTCACCATTGAAAATCATATTAAAATGTGAGTATCAAATAAGATTCAACAGGGTTTTGAGGAACATTTATTTTTAACTCTCTCAATCATCATTGTATTCCATTGCATTATACTGTGTTTGATCATAAAAGTAAGCTTTTTTAAAAATCTTACTAAGATATATTATTGGAAGATTTAAAGTGACAACTGATATTTATTTGCAGGATAAAGATTTAATTGATTTACATTTACATATAAGTTATCAGAATTTCATCTTACTTTTTGTCCATATAAATATCAGCGAATGCACCAAATTGCAAATTTTTTGTTCAGTTTGGGCATCTGAATCTTTTTTTTTTCCCTCCTCGAGTATGAGCTTCATATACTCTCACTACTATTTACAGGAAATGTTTGAGTTGACATTGAAAACTCATGCAGATACTTTCTGGTCTCTTAACAAACGTAAGCACACTTTGAGATCTCTTCTGAAAAATCTGAGAAGCAGGAGCAAAAGTCTAATTTTGCCTTCTTTTTCATATCATTTCCATCTGGGGGAAATCTAAATTGATGTAATTTGAGATTTTTCCTTCTTAACGGGCATTTCATTTGTACAACTGGTACCAGACCATGACAAGCACCTTAATCAGTTGTGTGCTTTATTCAGGTCAAGGTAAATGTGGAGATGGGGCACTCAGGTTGTAAACAGAAGCTTCTCTGTAGGGTTTCATGAGCAATGCCTTTGATTTTGTCCTTTGATCCATTTATAAGTGCTCATGCTATCTCATGAATACAGCACGGCCAGGGGACAGAGGCCGTCTGGAATACATAACCACTTAACGACTCACCTTCTCTTTGGCTGATAAACACTCACTGTCTCACTAGCAAACACGCACATACACACGTCTCTATCCCTCAGAGTCATTCAGGGCCTCCAGGGGAGCACCATTCACAAATACATAAATGAAAATACCAGCATTTTTGTTGGAAAGCTAATCCCAGCTAACAACCATATGTTTTAAGAATGTAAGAAAATGGTATGAAAAAATAATTTGTTATGAAAAGTTCCATTTGTTCCACGTTCCAAATGTTCCATTTTATTGTTTTGCTAACAAAACAGAAACGTTGATTTTAAATGTTCTCTGAAAGTTCTGAAAATAGAAAGTGTGGTAACAATTCAGTCAACCTTTGACATTGTACTATAAGTACTAGCGCAACTATATGTTGCAACTAGCAATCATTAGACTATTAGTAGACTGTCAGCTTAATCTCTGCTAACACTTTATTTTGATCCTCCCAACAAACATTCTACTGACTATAAGTACCTTTGTACAAGTCAACTTATTCTAACCTACCAGTTTACTAGTACTCTTATGAGAGGTAGTTGACATGTAGTTGCAACTTAAAGGGTTAGTTCGCCCAAAAATGAAAATTCTGTCATTTATTACTTACCCTCATGCCGTTTCACACCCGTAAGACCTTCGTTAATCTTCGGAACACAAATTAAGATATTTTAGTTGAAATCCGATAGCTCCGTGAGGCCTCCATAGGGAGCAATGACATTTCCTCTCTCAAGATCCATAAAGGTACTAAAAACATATTTAAATCGGTCCATGTGAGTACAGTGGTTCAATATTAATATTATAAAGCGAAGAGAATATTTTGGTGCGCCAAAAAACCCCAAAATAACGACTTATAAAGTGATGGCAGATTTCAAAACACTGCTTCAGGAAGCATCGGAGCATAATGAATCAGCATATCGAATCTGCTGTTCAGAGCGCCAAAGTCACGTGATTTCAGGCAGTTTGACACGCGATCAGAATCGTGATTCGATACACTGATTCATTATGCTCCGATGCTTCATGAAGCAGTGTTTTGAAATCTGCCGTCTCTAAATAAGTCGTTATTTTGTTTTTTTGGCGCACCAAAAATAATCTTGTCGCTTTATAATATTAATATCGAACCTGTACTCTGTACTCACATGAACTGATTTAAATATGTTTTTAGTACCTTTATGGGTCTTGAGAGAGGAAATGTCATTGCTCCCTATGCAGGCCTCACAGAGCCATAGGATTTCAACAAAAAATCTTAATTTGTGTTCCGAAGATTAACAAAGGTCTTACGGGTGTGGAACGGCATGAGGGTAAGTAATAAATTACAGAATTTTCATTTTTGGGTGAACTAAACCTTTAATAATGTGTATGACATGTAGTTGCAAAGTTACTTATAGTTTGTAGAATCAAATAAAATCTAAATAAAGTGTACGTTTACAAAAAGTCAAATGTTTTAGAAAAATTCCATGAACAACATGTTTTTGAACCAGATAACTTTGAACAAATGTTCTATTAACATTACCTTGCCAGAACGTTCTGAAAACATTCCCTGTTAGCTGGGATTTGTGTGTTCGCCTTATTTTCTTTCGCCTTATAAAGCTTTCTCAGTTTAATGCTTCGTCATCTACGATGCTGCGATGTCACTGACATATACTTGTTTAAAAAATAAGGACAATGAATTTGATAGAACTGTCTATCTAGCGATCTTCTCTGCCAGCTCTACGGTGACGCTCTCTCTCTCTTGTCCCGTCGCTCACTCACACAGTTCCCCCCTCAACAACAGTCTCCTGGGTCGACTCAATAATGAATTACATCTCTCTCCTCGCCAGGTAGCTGAGCACAGGAAAGCAAATGTATCTCATTACCCCTCCACCTGTGATCTCTGCCAGGCTGCTGAGTAGGGTTTTGTTCAAAGAAAAGAAAGACACAGAGAGAAAAGGCAGCACAGAAAGTGGAAAGAAGCCAGTACATGGTGTAAGTCTGAAGAATAATTTACAACCCCAGATGTTGAGGTAAAACCACCCTGAAAGGCATTGTTGTGCCTTTGCAAAGATGAGACACAACAGTCAGGGAAAGTTATCCTCAAAACTGTCAAAGCAGCTTCTTTTTCTGGTTTTCTGAATAGACCTCGCATGATCAAATACGTGGGAGTGGCTTGAGCAATCTGTTTTCCTCTTTCAGTTTTGCAGGCGGGATGACACCAATAGCCCTCTTCAGCAGAAAATATATAGACTGCAACACCTTATAGACCTTTTCAGCAAGTTTCTCTCTGACAAACTGGGACCGCAGCTTTGCACTTTCCTCTTATTGTTCTCTGAAATAAATGAGTAAAAAGTAAGCATGATTTCACAGCAAGAACTTTATCACTGAACCTTGCCAAGACATTTTCCAGAAATGGTGGCTAATTCATACAATAGGCCTATGTTTTGTAACACTTTATTTCAATAGACATTCTAATTATAAGTAACTTTGCAACTACATGTCAACTAGTAGTAATTAGAGTATTAGTAGACTAACAGCTTAATATCTGATAACACTTTATTTTGATGCTCGCCAATAGACATTCTACTGACTATAAATAACTTTGCAAGTACACATCAACTTATTCTAACCCTAATACTCTAATGAGAGTTAGCTGACATGTACTGTAGTTGCAAATTAATGCAAGTTAGTTGACATGTAGTTGCAAAGTTACTTATAGTTAGTAGAATGTCTAAAGGAGACTATCGCAATGAAGTGCAACCATATGTTTTCATAAGATCTGCTTATGTCCCACTGAGGTTTAGGGGTGGACCTATATATTTACTTTTTTTTGTTTGTTTGTTTGTTTGTTTGTTTCAAAAAATTGTATGCTTTCATACCAATTAATTCATATGAAATTGCCATTTTGTAATTTTTTTTCATGAGATCGAGTTTTCGTTTAATTGTTGTGGAGCTTGTGATGAATTCTGTCTTCTGTAGACTGTATACAGTATATTCTATATGCATTGTCACATGAAAACATTTGCATCATTTGTTTCATATTTGGAACATCTCAAGTTTAATCAAAAGAATTAAAAGGGGCAAAAGATCCAGAACGCAATTCAAAATAAGCTTCGTTTGGAGAGAAATTACACAGAAAAAGCTGGATCATTTCCATAATGACCAATGCAATCTACCAAGAGCAGCTCTGATTTAAGAAATGCTTTTTTGGGTGGTACATAATGCCGCAAATAGCAAAAAATTGACTAGCTTAAACCTTAGTAAATCACCTTGCATCATTCATTTAAATACTCTCCTCCCATAAATGTTGCGTCTAAAAGGGAAACTTCTACAAACGCATATGCATTAAGGTCAGCTGCAAAAATAACCCTGTCCACGCCTTTCCAGCACTGTTTTTTCAAAGCATGTCTTTAGTAAATCCCGACAGTTGTTTTTTATCAACAAAAGAGGGTTTGCGTTAGTGCAAGCTGTTAGTAAATCTGCCACAAAATGTTCTAAATAGAATCTTTTTAGCATAAATGATTCTTTGGGTTTGAATGAGTTCCAGTTAGAATCCAGTTAGAGTTTTTTTGGAACTGGGAATCTTATGTAACTTTATTACTTTGATTTTGATGAACTTAAACCATTTAAGGCAAACTGTTTCCTCAAACAATTTAAGTAGCTATATAGTTGTTAAGACTTAGTTAGGTTTATTACCGGAATTCAAACTAAAACAAGCTAACCCTAAAGACTGATTGGTTGAAATGAATGTCGTTCCAGGATAAACAGGAGCCAGTACCCAAAGACAAATACATACACACACACAAACAGACACATGCTTATAGACAAACAAGACTTGCACTCTGCATGCAACTCTATATGGGATTAATCAGATGCCGCTGCATTCATGCACCAGTTCCATGAGCTTCATTACAGTCTCCGTGTCAGTCCCTGTGCTTTGGTTCACTGATCCAAAAGCCCCTGGTGCTGCTGCATATTACACCACTTTTGTAAACTTCAGGATAAAAATACTCTTTTTATACAAGTCTTGTGGTGAATGAGCTATAAATACAATAAAATGCAATAGTGGAGTCATTATGCAGGATTTAAATAGGGATTACGGCTTATCTGAATCAAAGTCATCAACCATGAAATCCTAATTTTCGAACCCCCTTGTCCCTACAGCACAGAATATATTAAATTTCTCTCAGGAAAACATATTGTAATCAAAGGCTTACTGCTTACTTGTAGGTGAAATATGTGACTGTAATTATAATTTTACATGTCTAGGGCTTATCACCTTTTACCCAAACTGTAAATTTATATACATTTAAGTCAGCATAAAACAGTCACAATAGTGTTTTTTTTTTCCTTATTGTGTCACATCTATATGAGTGAAACGGCTTCTCGAACAAGAAAATTGCTTGATGTTTCTCCAAATTTCATCATAATGATCTTGACAAAATAGAAGGCAGTTAAAAGAGAGAGAGAGAGAGATTGTTTTGGGATTTATTAGAACTCATCTCATCATATTTTCTGTTTGTAATATGTATGTATGTGTGTGTGTGTGTGTGTGTGTGTGTGTGTGTGCGTGTGTGTGTGTGCATGTGTGTGTGTGTAGATTTACTAGACAGGTTGAATGAATTATGTCTGGCAGCAGGTAGGCATGACAGAACCGAGGGGTGAAACCTCAAAATGAAACACTTTCGCTTTGGCTCACAAAAATCAACATCTGTCGAAAAGAATCCACACCACTTACATCAGACAATAAATTGAGGAAAGTAATATGTGTCAGCACAAATGTTTTAGGAAGGTTGTAAATCTGAAAATTAATGATGTCATTAGTTGAATATACAACTTCAAAACACTTACTGAAGTACTTTATGGTCTTGTTATATGTGTCTAAGTCTCTTGGAGAAAGGCTAATTAAGGTGACGATCAACTGCTCATGCCCCCAGGTTGGAAAACCATAAAAGTTTATTTCACAGTTGAAAAAATACTGTTATTTACTTGTGAAGGTCCATATTTTGGAGAGTCATTGATATATCACAGTAAATGTATTTAGTATATTGATAAACAGATATTTTTGTATCCAATTAAAACAGAATACATCACATAGTAACATGAATATTCATATATGAAGCCATGCAATTCCTTGAAATAAGCCCTGTAATTGCCTGAATATTAGTATTGGCTATTATAATATTGGCTAGAATTATCTATCTATCTATCTATCTATCTATCTATCTATCTATCTATCTATCTATCTATCTATCTATCTATCTATCTATCTATCTATCTATCTATCTATCGTTCTATCGTTCTATCGTTCTATCATTCTATCTATCTTTCTATCATTCTATCTATCTATCTATCTATCTATCGTTCTATCTATCGTTCTATCGTTCTATCTATCTATTTATGAATTTTGTAGTTACAATTTTTTTAGTTAAGGTATAATTATCATTATCATTATATCTATGGTAAGTCCCCATAAAACATGGAAACTCAACGTGTGTGTGTGCATATGAGAGAGATAGAGAGAGAGAGAGAGAGAGAGAGAGAGACTAAATGTATATGTAAAAGCATGTCTGCCTGTGTGTCTATGTTTAAGCTGTAAGACAATTACTAAGATATATAATATATATATATATATATATATATATATATATATATAAAAACAACCATGAAAATATCAAAGGGCTCTAGGTGCTTTTAATTTTCGTTGAGGTAGGCCAGGCAATAAAGTGTGGCTTGTGATGATAAGAAGAAACTGCTTGGCCACATCAATCCAGTTACGAAAAAGCTATTGGGAACTTTTAAATATTTCATTTTCCTACACCAGAATGGCTTGTGCTTTCGGGTCTGGAGCATGCAAAGCCATTTCCTGCTCTGAAAGGATCACTATAGTCATTGATGGGTTTGTGTGTCTTGATACATGTGAGCTGGGGAATTGGAAAGGTTGGGCTTAGAAACAGCTTACGGCTTTTGCAGAAATGCTGTAATTCAGGTTCTCAAACTGTCCGTGCTTGAATCCTCTACTTGAATAAGTTTGGATAGAGTAACAGGGATAAGCCTTACACATGCTGGATCATTGTTGCCTGTTTCTCAGTGTATGGAAACATTTAATTCTAATTGACCGTAAATAACCAGCTTTCAAGGTATTCGTCTTTGTTTCTTTGATTTGTGGTTGTGTGGAATAGATGAATGCACTGCATGGCAGAGTTTAGCCTAGTCCTTGAGAACTGCTACAATATTAGTACAAAATAAAGCTTGACTGTAAAGAATGAACTGCATCATGAATGTAACACTATGCAATCTCATTCAAACATAAATAGAATGTTAGTAACTTTGCAACTGTCAACTAGCAGTCATTGTAGTAATAGTCTGCTTAATATCTGCTAACACTTTATTTTAATGGCCCCAATAGAGATTCTGCTGACTATAAGTAACTTTGCAACTACATGGCAACTTATTCTACTTACCCTAATCCAGTCTACTAATACTCTAATGAGAGTTTGTTGACATGTAGTTGCAAAGTTACTTATAGTTAGTAGAATGCCTAAAGTGGACCATCGAAATGAAGTGTAACCGAAACTTTTCTTTTTACTTTTTTTTTTTTAATTTTTTTTCAAATGCATCAAATACTTTTGCTTGAAATATTGTTACACAAGCATATTATATTGTTAAAAAGCATATATATTGTTAAAAAAGCTTAAAGGTGCCCTAGAACTTCTATTTAAAAGATGTAATACAAGTCTAAGGTGTCCCCTGAATTTGTCTGTGAAGTTTCAGCTCAAAATACCCCATAGATTTTTTTATTTTTTTTAATTCATTTTTTTGACTGCCTATTTTGGGGCATCATTAACTATGCACTGATATATATAGGTTGCGGCCCCTTTAATTCTCGTGTTCCCCCGCACCCAGAGCTTGCGCTTGCCTTGAACAGCATAAACACAGTTCACACAGCTAATATAACCCTCAAAATGGATCTTTACAAGATGTTCGTCATGCATGCTGCATGCATACATCGTATCATGTGAGTATTGTATTTATTTGGATGTTTACATTTGATTCTGAATGAGTTTGATAGTATGCTCCGTGGCTAAAGCTAATATTACACACTGTTTGAGAGATTTATAAAGCATAAAGTTGTGTTTATGAATTATACAGACTGCAAGTGTTTAAAAATGAAAATAGCGACGGCTCTTGTCTCCGTGAATACAGTAATAAACGATGGTAACTTTAACCACATTTAACAGTACATTAGCAACATGCTAACGAAACATTTAGAAAGACAATTCACAAATATCACTAAAAATATTATCATATCATGGTTCATGTCAGTTATTATTGCTCCATCTGCCATTTTTCGCTATTGTCCTTGCTTGCTTACCTAGTCTGATGATTCAGCTGTGCACATCCAGACGTTCTGCCCTTGTCTAATGCCTTGATCATGGGCTGGCATATGCAAATATTGGGGGCGTACATATTAATGATCCCGACTGTTACGTAACAGTCGGTGTTATGTTGAGATTCGCCTGTTCTTCGGGGGTCTTTTAAACAAATGATATTTATATAAGAAGGAGGAAACAATGGAGTTTGAAACTCACTGTATGTCTTCCCATGTACTGAACTCTTGTTAATCAACGATGCCAAGGTAAATTCAATATTTAATTCTAGGGCACCTTTAAAGTTTAACTCTTTGATGCATTAAAGGAAATCAAATAGGCCGATATGAACAAAATTAGAGAATAAAACTTTTTGAAACTGAAAAAGTAAATGATATTCTTTTGGTTCTAAACAAGATAAGAAAAAGGCTTGCACATTTACTTTACATTTACATAAAATATTTAATTTAAATTACTATATGTGATTACATGGCTCAAATGTGTGACGCAATGAAGTTCTTAAATCGGAACAATAGATTCCTATAAAGCTATTCACACTTGGTGCGATCAATCTTTTTTTTTTTTTTTTTTTTTTTTTTTTTTTTCACCCAGTGTGTCATTTCACCCCACACAGTAAACATTTAAATTTCTATGTGCTTAATAAAGAGCCTTTCACACTGAGTGCGATTAAATGACTCAAATGTGTGACGCAGTGAAGGTCTTAAATCGGAACAATAGATCCCTATAAAGATATTCACAGTAGGTGCGATGATTTTTTTTTTTTTTTTTTCACTCAGTGTGTCATTTCACCCTACGCGTTAAAAATGTAAATTTCTATGTGCTTAATAAAGAGCCTTTCACACTGAGAGCAATTAAATGACTCAAATGTGTGACGCAATGAAGTTCTTAAATCGAAGTTCTGAGCAACTTTGCCACTAGGACCACCTATGTCCATCGAATTTGTTCATTAAATATTGGAGATTATTTCAAAATCCAACTTTGGCGAACTAGTCCTAGGTTTTTGGCTCAACCTTAATAACTGATAAAAAGCATTAAAAACTATATATTTCCTATGGTAAATTGCCTTTATTTACTGTAAATGGTCTTTTCCATCTATGATTGAGATGGTTACAGGCTTGCTAATTAAAACATGCTAGCTTTTTACGCATGTGTTTAAAGGCCTTAAAGTGCTTGAACCCCGATAATTGCAGCTTGCAGCATTATGATGTATTTGGTCAAAAATAATCTCTTAAGGTCTTATAGTTTGGGTTTCTGGTGTAGTACCAAACTTTATGTATCTTATTTTACTGTTGTAGCAGATGAGGTTGAAGCCAAATGACAAAACCTAAGAGATACAAACACAAGGAAAAATACATTTTCGGTCAGCGCCACCTATTGTGTAGGCGTGAATTAGCCGGAGGCGATAAAAAGTTTTGCATTCGGTGTGAAAATACTGTTAGTCTCCGATTCGCTTCATTGTGAAAGAGCCCGAAGAGTCTTGTAAAGAAACATCAAATCCATCAAAATAAATAAATAAATGCTTTCTTTTTTCCTCAACTACTATCTTCTTTAAAAGAAAAATGACAAAAACTTCAAAACATATGTCAAAACAGCCATCACTATTTCAGGGTTGTTGTTTTTTTGTGGGTCACACAAAGGGTGATAATAATGAGAGCAGATAACACCTTGTCAAATGTGTTTTGGCTGGCATGTTATTAATGCGAGCACTTGCTTAATTAATCATTAATCAAGTCACACCGTCTAGCCTTAATTCAGCACCTCGTGTGCTTCCTGTCGAGAATGAATCACCTCCCCTCTGTGATTGGCCGCTCAGTGTGAGCTTATATAAACAACAATTAGATTTTAAGTTTTTACCTCAAAAGGCCTTCAAAATTGATTTGCAAACACCCGAGTATGAGGGCTCTTATATTCAAGTGTACACAGCGCTGTCTCCGAGGGCACACATGTGCTGTGCATCATCACGATCTGTCACGAACTCAGCCCAAGAGACCTCCACTAGCCAGGTGCAATGAAAAACGTTTGCAACAGTTCACATCGAGTCTCCAATGCATGTATACATATACATAGTATACATGCTCAAGTTGATGCATGTCAGCTTTTTATGGTGCATGTCACATTCTAAAATACACTTGCTATGCCAGGTATACATATAAATACCTTGCTCACTCAATGGCATGCTGTCACCCTTGTCTTCCCCTTTCAGCAAATACAACCCTGTGGTGTCCTTGAATCAACTTGGAAGTTTCAATGACAGTTTTTCCCAAAACACATCAGTCAACTCCCACTGCGGCCCACAACCTACCCTGCTACCTAAGTCACTACACAGTTTGCCACTTACATGAATCTTAAAATACATTATACATATATAGCCTACGCAACCACTCACTGTCCACAACAGGATCAGTATAGTTAAATAAAACAAACTCAAATCAAAAAACAAATATTCATTGTTATTTGAAATAAATAAACAAACTAAAATTTATATATATATATATATATATATATATATATATATATATATATATGTATGTATATGGAAAAAGTAATTCACAATTCAAAAAAAAAAAAAAAAAACTATAAAATTACTAAAATGTTATCTAAAACGAAAATATGCGAAACATAATATGCGAAACATAAAAAGAAAAAAGAAAAAAACGAATTCATACTAATAATAAATAAAGCTATAATATTATCTCAAATAACACTGGTCCACTATCACGATTGGTTTTCATGTCTTTTATTTTGAAGTTTTCCTATTCTCATGTTCCTGGTTTATCATGTGATTTCCCTGACCCCATCATGTAATCCTGTCATGTGCTTCCCCTGTTCATGTGTTTTCATTGGTTCACTTGTTTCATGTGTCATGTTCTTATTGGTTCATTGTGTTGATTACTTTCAAGTGTGTCTTGTTAAAGGGTTAGTTCACCCAGAAATGAAATTACTCATCCTCATGTCGTCCCAAACCTGCAAGACCTTCGTTCATCTTCGGAGCACACATTAAGAAGACGTGATCCACACGTAGACAGCAACGACATTAGTACCTTTCTGGACCTCAAAAGGTGTAAAGACATAGTAAAAACCGTCGACGTGACTTCAGTGGTACATTTTGCATGCAAAAACAAAACAAAAATAAATACTTTATTCAACAAATTCATCTGTCCCCTGTCATACTGCTAAGCTATTTTTGTTGCAGAGCTTCAGTGTTTACGTCTGAACGGAGGCTCAGTATTGGCTCAGTATCTGGTCACGTGAGCAGCACGATGTATGCATGTGATGTTAACGGCTAACGGCTAATGCTGAGCCCACTTTCAGACATAAACACTGAAGCTCTGCAATGAAAATAGTGTAGCAGTATGACAGAGGACAGATAAATTTGTTGAATAAAGTTGTTATTTTAGTTTTTTTTTTTTTTTGCACGCAAAAAGTATTCTTGTAGTCGTGTTGACGGTTTTAACGTTGTCTTTACTACCTTTCCGGACCTCAAAAGGTGCAATGGCGTTGCTGCCTATGTGTGGATCAGATACCCTCGGTTTTCATAAAAAAAATATCTTAATTTGTGTTCTGAAGATGAACGAAGGTGTTGCGGGTTTGGGACGACATGAGAGTAAGTAATTAATGACAGAAATTTCATTTTTGGGTGTACTAACCCTTTAAGTGATTAGTCTGTGTATAAATAGCCCTCATGTTTCCACTGCGTGCTTCTCAATTCGTATTTGTGCATCCTCGTTTCCTTTCCTTGCTTCCTTTCCTCGCGTCTTAGCTCCACCCCTTCAGGATGCGAGGGAAGGACGCAAGGAAAAGATGCGAGACGGAGGAATTGAATCAAGTGAAATGATATATCCTCGCTCCCTTTAGCGTCACTTTAAAACGTCATCAGCTGCACTCCAGTTTGGTTTAAAGTTTGGTTATTTAAAACAATTATAATAAATATTAATAAAGCAAGATTCCCCGTTGAAATATATGAGGTATAAAGTTTTTTTTACATTTAAATTATTGTGAGAGATATAAAGGGGGAGGAGGATTTATACGTGCGTCACGTTTCTCGATGAGAAAGACTTCCGCAAAGGATGCACCTGTGTATCCTCGCTCATGACTCCTCAGGAAGCCTCCTCACTCCTCGATCCTCGCCTCCTCTCGGTGCAATTAGAGAATTGAGATGTCCTTCAAGATGGCTGAGCTCGATCGTTTTCCGGGTCATAGGATGGAGGACGGAGGAGCGAGGAGACGAGGAGGGATATTGAGAAGCACCCACTGTCTCTTGTGTAGCTTCACTGTTTGTGAACTTTGTTCACTGTTGGTGAGTTTAAGTTTTGTTCATGTTTATCGTCAGGTCAAGCCACTTTTTTTTTTTTTTTCATATGAATTTGTTAACGTTTTTGTAAATAAACTGCTTATGACTTCTCATCAAACTTTCCTTCAGTGGAATCATTACATCCATACGGAAGAGGATTAGGGCCAAGCAATAATAAAAAAATAAAACCATTTCGAAATTAAAATAGTTAAATTTCGGGAAAAAAACCTGTTAAATTTCGAGAAAAAAGTCGAGATAAAATGTTGAGAATAAACTCGTTAAATTACGAGAAAAAAATAATTAAATTTCGAGAACAAATTAGTTAAATTATGAGAAAAATGTCATTAAATTTCGAGAAAAAAGTCGAGATAAAATGTTGAGAATAAAGTCATTAAATTACGAGAAAAAAAGTCGTTAAATTACGAGAACAAATTCGTTAAATTATGAGAAAAATGTCGTCAAATTTCCAGAAAAAAGTCGAGATAAAATGTTGAGAATAAAGTCATTAAATTATGAGAAAAAAGTCGTTAAATTACAAGAAAAAAATCGTTAAATTATGAATTTGTTCTCATAATTTAACGACTTTTTTCTCGTAATTTAACGAGTTTATTCTCAACATTTTATCTTGACTTTTTTTCTTGAAATTTAAATTTTTTTTTCTTGTAATTTAATGACTTTATTCTCAACATTTTATCTCGACTTTTTTTCTTGAAATTTTCTCGAAATTTAACAACTTTTTCATTATTGCTTGGTCCTCTTCCATATATCCACAATATGAAAATATCCACAATATGAAAATATGCCTAATCCTCTTCCATATATCCACAATATGAAAAAAAAAAAAAAAAAAAAAAAGATTTTTCTTTCTATTTATGTATTCTCTTTAACTCCAATTGCCGTGACAAGTTGTGGATGTTAAACTCAAGTTTATGCGTTTTCAAAAATCCGTTGTGTTGACTATTTGTGAGTTGAAACAAAAGTCATTTTCAGGTTGAGTTTACTCATGTTTAGTTGAGTTTTTTCACATTTTTAAGGGAGCAGGTGAACTTTTGTCTCTAAGTTTATCCAACTGGAAATGTTTTACAGTTATGCTTAAACTGTAAAACTCTAAAAACATGTTGGGAACGGCTCTTCTTTTTCATGTTGTCAAACTGGGGAAGATAAGGTAAACTTGCATCATACATTTTTGAAGGACATTCTTATGTAAGGCCTCAATCTGTTGTGATGAATCACATCTCGCATGGCTTGTCTTCAAATGTCAGTTTAAACTCTGCTGACAATCATACATTCGACGGAAGCACTGAGCACAAACTGAGCAAAGGTTGCCTATCTGCGCAAATAGAGCTATTGAGTACAAACCATTTCTGCACATTTTCCTTAGGTAGACATTTATTTCCCAAATATATACTGTATTGTTAGCCTTTTTTTTTTTTTTTTTTACAGACTACCCTGCACAGTCCAAAGTGCATATCATAAATATGGGTCAGCGAGGTTTATGTTTTGGCTTATAAAGATTAATCACAAAATGCAATTTAACAAGATTCTCTGCATGAATGCATTTTATTTTTTATTTTATGGTGAGGCCTCAACTTTCACAGCATGAGAGCAAGCAGATATATGATCTTAATAAAACTGCTATCCTTTTTTTTTTTTGCCAGTTAATTAGTCATGAGCATTTGACTGCGGCACTTTATTGATATTTGATACCATTTGACTTTTTCACGCTGGTGCTAGACCTGAAATATATTATGTTTACTGTCACTGAAAGAAAATCTGAAAGTTCTCACAGGATTCGTTAGATAAATCGGTGCGTTTGTTTGCTAAGTGCCAGGGCCAACAACGGTAATTAGTGGCAAAGACGATCAGGGCAAAAGATCCTCTGTGTTCTTGTGGAATGATGGATTAGAGCATGTTTGCAGTTGCTGCTTATTTTTCCAGCTCAGTGACTTTGATCATATACGCCATGATTTGCTCCAGAGAATGAAGGTAAAGGTATAAATACACCTATTGACATTCTGTTATTGATGTATGTCACATAAATCACCAGTTTTAATTACTGACAATGAAAAAAAAAAAAAACATAAGATTGTTAATAGGTTTTCTAATTGGCTTAAATAAATATTGATGATAATCATGCCCAATATTAATCTTCCAATACAATCAGGTCACATGATTTCATAAATGATTTATAAAATTTTAATTAATGTACGTTTCAAATAAGGCTTCACGTCTCATATTATAGTTACAAAAATAGCATAAATTAATTATTTTATATGTATTTTGCTAGTTATTATTATAATAATTATAACTCAATTATAATAATTTAAAATGAATATTATACTTACAAAAAACATACTTTAAATGATTTTTAGCATATGTTTTGTCATCTACTGTTATAATTACTTCAATTATAATTTTGAGATTTTATCTCATATTATAGTTACAAAAAGAACATGATTTTTAAAAGTGCTCTCTCTATTATTATTATTATTATTATTATTATTATTACAATAATGATTATTCATGATTAAATTATACTATTATAAATTGTAATTTTAATTATTTTATTAATTTATTTGACATTATATTATGCAGAGACTTATTATGTTCAGTGTGTTGAAGCACAATAAGGCCACAGGTCTTTTTTTATTATTTTATTATTACTATTATTATTATTATTATTTTTTTTTTTTTAAGGTAAATCCATGTTAATTGGCCCACTTGACACTGTCAGAATGTGGCCAAACTTAATTTAATAATCACCTCTACATAGCAGTCTAGTAGTTAATGATCTGGGGTTTCAATCATAAATGCTTGAGTAGTTTTCAAATATGAGAGAGCAGAATCTGTATAGACACAATAGTTTCTGAGCAGTGCTGCAGGGAGCAAATTCACTGCGATGAAAAGCTTAACTAGACCAATATGACCTTAGTCTGGGTCAGTCTGCTACTGTCTTTCTAAAAATAAGTTTTGATGTAAAAAAAAAGCTCATCTGTCTCTGTTTTGACAATTTACTGTCAGGCCATCAGACATTGAATATTAAGTGTCAGCATACAGCCATTATGTGTCATATTTTGAAGTTTCTATAAATATCGTAAATGGGGGTGGTAACTTAGTGGTTAATGTCTGAGTTTTCATGCATAAAACTTTGCATCTTAAAAGTTTGTGTGCCCACAGAGAGTCAAACCTCTCAGCCAAAGTCCATTTCAAAATGTTAAGAGCCCTCTGAAAAATAATGCACTGCCAAACCATATGCTATATAATGATTTCAAATTAAACGGCTGTTGAATGCACGTCAGTGTAGAAAGATGTTTTTATCCCAACTGGGACAAACGGCCAAAACTAACCAGGTAAATCTTGACCCCCTGAATATGTAAGAGAGGGGAAAAATACAATTTAAATGAATAGACGTCACCCAATCACCATGTTTTTGGAATAAAATGTTATATAAATCAGGTGAATGATATATGAACAGACCCCTGTGTAAAAACCTTCCGAATATATTGAGGAATACATTTTGGTGAATGTACAAGTTAGAGCTGCATTGTAAACAAAAAAAAACAAAAAAAAAAAAAAAAAAAATGCGATATCAATTCAAACACTCGCATGATCTAATTCCTAAATGACAACAATTCGGCTATGTCTATTAAACTTTTGACAAAATCATACCAGAACATTCAAAGTATGTGTTCACACTGTTGTTGAAACAAACAAACAAACACAAAAAAAGGGAGTTTTTTTTTTTTTTTTTTAACGTAGGAATGAAATAGCTTCATGAACTGTCTTTTTAAACTACATAGTATAGTTATTTACAATAATTCAAATTATCACAGAAAAACTGTGATAAAATTTTATATTTCAAATATAAGCACAGATGTCTATTGTAGTGATCAAAATAGAGTAAATTACCTTTTGAAAGTAACTTGGTGTTTCAAATAATGACTGTATCGATTACATTGTACTCACAAATCTGTATTTTTATAAGAGTTAAAGCTCTTTTGTAGTCGTGATGTTATATTGAGTTTATCAAAATAAATCTGATAAAAAACGTAGACCTCACTACATTGGTATTTAAATTGTAGGTGCCAGATACGGTTTGATGTCTTTTATTTTGAAATTGTCACTTCCAGTTTGTTACGTCATTTTGTATAGGTGCATATTACCTGTTAGTTTGCATGTGGATATCATGGAGGAAGGGGGTGAGTAGCTGGGACGCTCACTTTCTGTTGACCATTTCATTTCGTTTGTTTATTTCATTTTATTTGGTTTAGTTTGTTTTCTATCTTACCGTCTTCATTCAACATGTTGCTGTTCATTTCTACATTATAATTAAAAACCTTTTGCATCGAAACGCATCATGGATGTATTCCCACTACTTAGCCCCTTAGCAGGTACTGGCTGCCGCTACATAAATAATATATGCTTATGTTGAACTTTATTTTTGTAAAAACAGAAGCTGTAAGCAGTACATAAAGTACTGAATGAAAATGTCACTTTATCACTTTAATCAAATATTGCATTAATTTCTCTTCAGCTGTGTTAAAGCATGCAAACGCAGCGCGAGCGTCACTACGAGAAGCAGAAAGTGTCCGACTTCACGTCTCCGTTTTCAGCTCCAGCCGCAGCCGATGTCAAACACACCTACTGAATTATTGATTCAAAAACACTGATTCATTCAGTGATGAAACAAGTGACTTATTTGAGTAAGACATTGAATCAGTCATTCAAAAGATTTGTTCAAAAGCTCTGATACATCCAGTAATGAAACAAGTGAAGTCTTTATGGGTGAGTCATTGAATCATTCATTCAAACCTTTAGAAAATCAGTATAATTAATTAAACATTGTTAAATAGACTGCAGCAATTAATATTTTGTCAGAACCGCTAGTAAACTGCATTATTTTGTTTAGTTTAGAATCGTGGGAGAATCATGATCTCTATTTGGGGAAAAAAAAAAAAAAAACTATATATATGATTCTCAATTTATCTAGAATCATGCAGCTAAGTGATGCTGAAGTGGAGATTTCTGACATTTCAAGAAAACCGCCTCTCACCAGTTCACAAGTAGCCTGGTGCGCTACAAATATAAGCGGGAGAATGTTATCATTGCAAAGTGGTCAGGCTAAAGTCTTGTGTTTATTCCACAAGACTTATGGATAACCTGTTTGATTTATAATTATTAGGTTATTTTCACAAATTTCACTTAACCTGCTGTGGATGAACAAAGCTGTTCCTCAATTTGTGTGTTTCCAATTTGAATGGTCAGCGTATGAGGTGGCTGCTGCTTGCGCTGGGACCTATAGGCTTTAGCTTCAATTTTGATCAAATTATTTTCTAATCGGTTGCATATTATGTCGTGGATATATCCCTCGAATGTATACTGCAGTCCCTTATGTCTTGCTCTCTCAGATATTTCACCTGTTCGCCAAAAATGATTAATTATCTCCTTGGAAATGTCTGACACCGGTGCATACATACTTTAATAGACATGCCAGGCACGAAAGCTTGACAGGCGTAGCAACAGTAACTAAGGAGGGTGGGGCTTAGCGAAGGGTCCATTGACCAGTACATGAAAACAATGGTTTTGCCTGTGCTCTTCCCTTAATAATTATGAAAGACTATCAATCCATCATATTTGGACACATGAACAGGGTTGGCAACCCCTGCCCTTTCCCAATTTCACAGCCCTCTCTGTCTTAAACATACCAAACAGATGGGCTACTCTGACAACAACACACTGATCGAGCAGCTGTGCGATGATGTACACAAGCAAATAATGAATAATCAGAAGCTGAGCTCCAAGTGCCTCACATTAATAGCAAGGTGTTCTAATTAGTTTCTCACAACTGCTCTGGTTCAACCTCTGAGCAACAGTTCTGATGAATGTGACTCCCAGAAGAACCACTGACAATGATCGGCGTGCGAAAATAGCAGGAAATTGCGGAGCAGTTTTCTTTTGCATCACAATGACTCATTTGGCAGATGCTTTTGTCTAATGTGAATTATATGTGACTTACTCTACATTCAAGGTATATGTGTAATTAATAAGTAGCCCATGTGTTCCAGAGGAATTATATTGTATTATATTATATTGTATACAGTTCTTTCTGGTTCCAGAATCTGACTGGCTGATAGCCGTGTAATATTCTAGTGATAACAGCACTCCTACCTTTCCACCATTTGCATCACTCTGCTTCAAAGTGATTGTCATGGAGGCTGAGCAAATCCACCATTATATATATATATATATAAATTTTTTTTTTTTTTTTTACAAATAGGCAGGCCTACTACACTTGTTGTACCACAAGTTCTTTTAGGTAAGAATGTAATTGTTTAAACCTGAAATATGTGCTTCATATTTAATCATAGCGCCTATTTTACAATTTGTTTAAATGTTTCTGGAAATGTGAGCTTTAGGCCATCAGCGGCTGTTCAGTGCTCATGTACCCACCGAGAACAGCTTCATCTCGGCCAGTGTTATTATAATATGTTATATTATATTAGGTTATTATATTGTGTGCAGGTGAGAGATGAGGAGGATGATGGGAGTTGAAGTCCGGGACAGAGGGGATCTGTGACATTACCTCCCCCTCCCGGTAGGCACGGCCTTGCGCCGTAGATGGAACAATCAGGGAGGGGGGGTGGGTGCCCTGGAGACCTAACCGTGAATGAGGGGAGTGCAGGCAGATGCGGAGATCTCCAGGGCGGATCCGGGGTCTTGGGCGGCCATGGCGGGTCAGGGGCCATTGGCGGCTGTGGAAACTCAGGGGGCGTAGACGGCCGTGTAATTTCAGGGGCCGTAGGCGGCCGTGGTAGTTCAAAATCCCCAGCCACGCGTTCCCCACCCACAGGTATAAAATTTTCTTGGGGAATTCTATAGTGGTAGATAGGGAATTGTGGGCTGGGAAGTGCTGGAGGGTTGGAGCTGGCTCGTCGAGGGCTGGAGAAGGCTTGAAGGCTTGAGAGGCGGGCTCGTCGAAGGCCGGAGCGGGCTCGTGGGCTGCTGGAGCGGGCTCGTGGGCAGCTGGAGCGGGTTCGTGGGCAGCTGGAGCGGGTTCGTGGGCAGCTGGAGTGGACTCGTGGGCAACTGAAGCTACTGGCTCCCTCCAAAAGTCTATAAGCCAGTGAGCTTCATCACACTGAGATTGAAGATCGCTTTCGCCACACAATGGAGGTTTGGGTGGCTTGGCGGCATGTCACTTTGGAGGCTTGAGCTGCTCGGCGGCAGGCTTCACTGGGGTTTCGGGTGAGGCAGCGGCCATTCTCTGCGGCCGTCTGGGCCTCGTGGTGGACTTCTTCCTGGGCGGCTTGAGCTTAGGGACTGGCAGAACTGCAGGGAAATACCTACTGGAGGAGTAGATGGAGGAAATCGGCGGCTGGTGAACTGTGTCGAGTGCCGGACGAGGAAAATACAATCTCTTACGAACCTCTTCAATTTTGAACTCAGAACCATTTAGAAAGAGAATCAAATTAATAGACTCGACTAGGGAAAAGAGACATTCAGGTTCAAAATACCGAATCATATCCTCGTCCAAACCCCTCAGAAAACAGGAGTTAAAAATAGCATCTGGCCAGCTCACCTTGCAAGAAAGCTCAGCGAATTCCTCCACATACTTCTCCAGCGGGCGGCCGGCCTGTCTTGAAGTCCATACGTGGTCCTCCGCTGGGAGCATGCGTTGACTGTCCTTAGGAGGCACAGGAACCAGGAAGAGGCCCATACTATAAGTTGTTGAAGTCCTCACTGTATTGGTCAGTTCTTCTGTTACAGCTGGCTTGTCAAAGCAAAGGCGCAGACACAGACTTCAAATTAAAAGGGTTTTAATCACAAAAGGGAAGTTACAATCCAACATTAAGCAAACAATAGAACCGACATGGGAGTGCAGTGAGTGAGTGCATTATAAAGGAAAGATGAGGTGATCCAGGTGTGGGAAATCCAAGATGGAGTGCTGATTGGGAAGTGCGTGCAGGTGAGAGAGGAGGAGGATGATGGGAGTTGAAGTCCGGGACAGAGGGGATCTGTGACAGTAGTCAGGATCTAAATCACTTAAGAGGCAATTTATTAGCAGACGGAGTCAGAACCAAACATGTATTGTGCACACTCTTTATTAACTAACTCACAAACACATAACTAATCTAACAAACACATAACAAACACGCAGGTCACACACATACGTAGGTAAGAATGAGCAACGATAGAGTTGAACCGGAAGTGGAACCGGGAATGGAGCTATAGGAAAAAGTCAAAGACAATCTGGAAAAGAATCATCAGTTTCCTCAGTAATAAAACACATTTGCTGACAAAGGTGAGTTTTACAAATTAATACTAAATCGCTGTTTAGTGTTCAAATGTACAATACTTGCAAGATGCCTTTAGGCTGAGGCGCATCGGATCTGCAGGCTGAGGAGATATCTTGATGATTTGGTCCGCAGTATCTTCTGCGTTGGATGAAGAACTATGAAACACTTAAGCTCATAGATGAGCACATGGGTTGTAGGCCGAGGCCTGCAGCAAGAAGGGGGTCTCTTCAGTCGTCCAAGAAGCAAAGAAAAGAGAGGGAGGGGCGTTGTGCTCTAGCTTTTAACCTCTGGTCAAAGTCCAACCTCTTAGGGTTGATGTGGCCAATGAAGATGTTGTATTTCCAGGCGACAACACAACTCCTGTCAGGGCTTTTACGACCGAGCAAGATTAACTGGCTGAGTTTTTGAAGAAGAACTATTAAAGATTCTTGTAATACTGATGTGTTGCACAGGTATGGACATATCGCATACACAAGCATTTAAATCTTCTCGATACGAACCCATAGACACTAAACATGGCATAATTGAAGTTACCTTAAATGTATCATAAAACATGTGAATACAATGAGTGCAATGCAACAACAGTAATAATGGATACCATTTCCTGGGGATGTGCACGTTCATTTATAGAACAGTCTGTCTATACATTAATGCAGGAAAGTCTGTGTTATGTGGGGATAATGCAGGAAAGATGCACGTTTCCTGTGTCTCTTCTCGGCTCTCAATGTGGCAACCACATTCTTTAGCGCAATAAAACTTGTAACTAAGAACTTCTCGGGGGATGGGGGACAGGCCCCAGAGTGCTTTAAACAATTATTGGTTAACTATAACAAATAATTGTGTCTGATTTGTCTCAGTCGTTACAAGCCACAGGAAATGCATATCTTCTTACATTAAATTAATATAGAAGAGTTTTATGCCACATTTGTTACCCCACCTGAGCTACAGTCTCAGAAAACACGTCTGTGCTTCTTCAGCACACATTTGATTTTCAGTCATTTCAATCCCTCTGAATTTATCAGCAGAGTGTACAACACATAAAACTTTAGTGTGATAAAAGTTGAGCGCGTCTAGAGACGAATCAATACCTGCACGGGAATCCTTCAAGTTATTGGCAGTCGACTGGGCGCTCTCTGATAATATGACTCACTAGCCCTCACTTAAACCCATTCAGGCCCCATTATGTGTGTCCATTTCTCATTACTGGCAGGCGGCTGGCTGGATGAACTTGCGCTGATCATTTTTACGAGCGGAATGGAGATTGTTCCCGCTGAAAGAGGCCTTTGGAAACAATCTAATGCATAATGATGAACATTCCTCTTCCTCCGGGGACTTTGCAGAGTTCATGTTCCCCAGACCCCTTACAGTGCATCAGATGTCTAATTATTGTTCCAAAGTGACACACATGTTCACGGAAGTTGATGACAGAATATATTAAGAGAGAAAAGAGAATTGTATTGTCAGGTTTTGTCTACCTTGATGATGCCCTTGTCTTTGCGTCCATATGGCGATGAGGCATCCATATGCATGGACTTTTAGACTGCCGTATCCACACCACAATACTTCTTACTCTTGCCTGTCATTGGTTTCATCAGAAAGACGCCCTTCCATACTCATGGGAATGTGTGAAGGTAATGACAGAGGAAGACATGTCGATTCATACATGTGCATGAGATGTTGTTCTACAGGGAAAACTGATTTATTTTCTGTGCATGCTTCAAAATTCCTACTATTGTATGCAGTGCATTTTCACATCCTCTAATCTAATTTAGATAAAATATTAAATTAGCATTTTTTAAAATAATAATAGGCTGTCATAATTAAGTGAACACATGGAGAATATTAAATTATCTTACTTATTCTGGTTTGAGTGGATGTTGCCATTTTTGTCATGATCTCCAGTGCACTGGAGAAAACAATAAAAACAATATTCAATATTCAAGGAGAATATATGTCAATATTCTCCTTTCTCTAATCAAAATGTTCCAAACTAGTTGTTTTAATTATTTTATGTTGGCTTTTCACTTTCTATCCTGTTAATAATATCCTTTTAACAAAAGAAAAAACAAAAAAAAACACTTAATAAATGACATCATCATTCAGGAAGTGACATCATCTTGGAGGGAACCAACAGCACAAACATGAGTGAGTGTTAGCAATGGCGTTGTGTTGGTTTGTGTGCAGTAAAGTAAAGTTTGAGTGGTTAAACTTTAGCTCTTTATTTACATCTTGTTACTTTTCATGCCAAAGTGAAAATAAACTAGTTATAATTAGCATTTAATTTCCCAAGATTGACCAACATACATTTCTGAAAGTCTGCTAAACCCTTTTATAGAAAAATTGGAAGACTGTTTCAGCCTCAAAGGGGAAAAAAAGTGGCATTATTTATTGGGTTTGAAGTTGTATTTCTCTTAATTGAGACTTTATATGTCATAACTGTAACTTTGTTACTTTGAAGTAAAAACTGGATTCCATAGAAATTTAGAACACAAGCTTGTTGAGTTTTTCAAAGTTACATGGTTGCAAAGTTACTGCAGAATTGAAATAACCATTTAAAAACCTGATTAATTTTGGCTAAATCGTCATTTCTTTGTTGCAATTATGCTACGTTAATATTTTTCAAAGAACTAGGAAAAATAAATCAATACTCTGATTATTTCAATTCTGATGCCTAGTGTTTTTTTTTTTTTAATTTCATTATGCTTTCACCAAATCATATCACCCGGTGAGAAAAGAAATCATCTCCACTCTCAGGCTGAGCTTTGCAAGGTGATAATACCAGTTTTTATCACATATTGCTTATTTGCTCACACAATCACTATCAGCGGATTTCAGCAGCATCTGCATTCAGCTTGCCGAGGCAAACTTTACAAGCTTTGTAATGAATTTCACATGGTGTGAAAGTACAATGTCAAGGTTCTTTCTGTGGGGCAACTCAGTGCTAACGTTGCATCATTTCCTTTGTAGAGTTGCATCTTTGCCAAGAATTGAATTTCTGGCCTTGACCAATCTTGCAATATTTGTGTGACACCTGAGTGCTTCGTACCAACTGTGTTGGGCTCCGAACAACGCTGGCAGATTTCAAACTAAATTTCAAGCTGTCTTACTTGTCTGTTTGTTGAACCATACATTCACCAGCTGCTTTTATTAGAAATATCACTGTGTCTTTGAAAGCACCTCTGTGTAAGCTTGCAATAATATATTGGTTCCGATGTGTTTCCAACGTCCCGCCACCCAAATTTAGGACAGTAGGCTATAAAGATGTTGTAGCAGAAAGGTGGTTTAATATTTAATAAAAAAACATCAAATAAATCACATACACACACACACACACACACACACACACACACACACACACACAAATGTAATATGTCATATGCATAACATGATATACAAACAAAGTTGGCATTTTTAGACTTTTCCTTAATTTGCATCATAATTTGAAGTAGCTAGTCATGTTACATCATTACTATTTAAGGAATGTAATGTTTTACTCTCTTCCAGTTATTTATAATGTAAAGATGCATCTAAGAAGATTTTATTGCAACACAAAGTGTGTTTGCACAATAATTGCAATGGCAAAAACAGTCCTGTTCTTGAGGGCAAGTTTACATGCAATTCATTTCATTGACCATAAACATGGCATCTTGGCTAATGCATGTTTGACCACCCTAATTGTTGGAAATAAAAGCATGATTGTTTTCCTTGTAGAAACATGTATTGAGTTTGTTAAAATAAAACAGGATGCCTGTGGTAATATAGGACGACTGATGACCATAATAATTTACAGTCATTTACCCATACACTACCCGGCCAAAAAAAAAAAAAAAAGTTGCTGAAGAATCATTTTCACACATGAATTGGCATCTCTGAATCCTGACCTTATATTCATTGAAAGTCTTTGGGATGTCCTGGAGTAGACACAGAGTGCTCACCTCTTGCATTGTCAGTACAAGATCTTGACCAAAAATGTATGCACCTTTTGATAGATCTGGTATTGACAATGCAAGAGGTGAGCACTCTGTAAAGTCTAGTCCAGCACATCCCAAAGACTTTCAATGAATTCATACAATACATGTGTAAAAATGATTCTTCATGCTCCCTCCCAACCATTCTTTCACAATTTCAGACTGATGAATCTTGACATTGTCATCCTGGAATATGACCATGATACTTCTTCCTACATGGTTGTTTAAGAAATGAAAAGATACACACTCCATCAATGAGGGTTAGAAGAAGTGTTGTTAAACATATAACATGCTAGAAACATAGTAATCTTTGCAATAATGATCCAATCATAGACTCTTAAGCATTTGCCTATTTAAATCCAAAAAGCGACTTGGTGTGGCTGGCAACCTAACTTGTGTATCATAAGCATAAAAGCCTTTAGCATTGTCTTAAGTAGACCGTTCTAAATGATAATTATAGCACATCTTGATTTGCTTATGTCTGCATAATGTATGCAGCATGATTTTCTACAGTGACCCAAAGCGGTCAAGTCCACCTCGATACAATGTTCACCCCAGTGGGGCCGACTTCAGCATGCACGCTCTGACAGCCAAGGTCACAGGAACAAACCTGCTCTAACCCGATTGCTTTGCCTGGCCTGATGTGAAGACAGCGATATATGCTTGTCAAGTGGGATTACGGATGCTCACCCATGCAGAAAAGGCAGTTACTCCCAAGTGCACATCTCCAGCTTTGGCAGAGTGCTATCAGGCCAGACCATAAATGAATGTATATTACTTGTTGTCACCTTCTTGATTGTGTATGATAGCATAAATCTAGACTATTTTTGGATGTTGTCATAAAGTAAACATGGACAAAATTGTTTGAAACTTATAGTATACTTATCCGGCATGCATTACACAATGTTCCTGAGCAGAGACAGTGGAGAGTTAGAGAGAGATGAAGTCAGTGAGTTTCTGTGGTTTGTGGAAAAGGTTAGAGCTCTTAACACACTACTCTCAAGACTATATTCTACGTCAGTGTGCGCAATGCATTTTCAGCACGCTGCTGACATTTTTAGAGCACAATTTCAAAGTTCAAAGGGATGAACCACTTAGTGCTCAATATGTGTTTCTCTGTTGTTTCACAAGCCCGCTGTATGCAAGATACTTTTCTGCCTTTCTTCCCAAATCAAAAGCAATGATGAGATAACTGATTGAGATGCAATTAGCCTTGTGACAACTCAAGTAACAAAACACCAACTAAAGCTTTTCTTATAGGAGTTTAAACCACACTGCCTGAAGTGCAGGTCTTTTTAAGAGATGGTCAACACTGTGAGTTCATCCATTGTTATCTTGTAGCACCATATTGATTTGTAGCTGTTGGGCTCTATTACAGATAAAGGACAGGGGGCGGGATGAGTTGCATTGCAGTGTATAAGGAACCAGACAAATCAAGAAATATTGACAGCAACAAGATCTTGTAATTAGAGGCATTTTTAAGAAGATGATATGGAGACGGCATCTATTTTTTTTTTTTTTTTTTGTGTGTGGTACATAACAGCTTTTATTCAAAACCCAATGAGCTGCCTTACAGTAATGTATACATATGCTGGTAACTACTTGGGCTGCATTTACACTGCAGGCCTTGGTGCCCAGTTCTGATTTGTTGACTATATCTGATTTTTTTCTGCATTTACACTATACATTTGGCAAAACAACCAAAGGTAGACATACTGACCCGGAAAAGCTTAGGCCGATTAGGAAGTAAAAATGGTGCGATTTGCAATGGACGCATTTTAAATGATATTACAAGCGTTTGCTTTCTGTACCATCTTTAAAGGTCAGCAAAACAATGGGTTGAGCTTTTGTCCTCCATTGTGCCACTGAGTCATGTGATAGCAGATGATGCAGATGCAAAATGCACTAATCTGATTCATATCAGATTTTTTTCCACACTTGAACGAGGCCTGAAACCAATCTGAGGGTATTGGAATCCACATGTTTTGTTTTTTTTTCCCCTGCTTACACGTTTGTGGGTCATATCAGGTTTGTGCCACAAAATCGGAATTGGGTCGCTTGAACCATGTAATTTAAATACATTTTGCTAAATTGAAACATATTATTGCAAAACTGCAGGAATATCACCATTATGATTCATACTCGGATGACGGTATTGTTTGCCTTCTCAGTATTCATTTTTTGAGGATATAACCTATATAGATAATTATGCAATTATTGTCAGATTCATAAAAACCCTTGTGGCAAAGAAGTGCACACACTACTCACCTCTCCTGCCCACTCGAATCTAACAAAGCCATTGTTCGTTTGAGTTTCTTTCACTTGCTGTCCATATCTATCTATCTATCTGCCTAATATCCTCTCCTGTCTTTTCTCCCTGGTCTATCTCTCGTTTTCTGTTGTAGAAAACACCAGAAGATTGATCTGACTTATTGTTACTTACTACATACACTATATGAGCTCTCAAGCATTCATGTATTGAGTCGCCGACTGGATGCATTATACATTCAGAACCAATATCGACTAGTTTACCGCTGCCTTTCTAATCAAGCCTATAATAGAGCTAATTATTTATCTTAACACCACCTAAAACAAGGTCAGCATGACAGTGTGAATAATTCAGAGGGTTACAAAGAGCTTGTAGCTTGTGGATGTTATTGTGAAGCTCAAGAGACTTTTAAATGGTTTGACAGCTGTATTGTTCCAATAATGCTTTGACCAAATTACTACTGTGAAGGACGGGCTTCTGAAGTGGACATGACAAACCACATCAATGACAGATACAGGAAGTACTTTGCTCCAACATACTCACAAACATTTCTCGCCAAGTTTACATATGTGTGTGTAGTGCAGAGATCTAAAACACAGCTATACTATGTTCACCGTTATATAAAAACCCATTTTAAAGGGTTAGTTTACCCACAAATGAAAATTCTGTCATTAATTACTCACCCTCATGTTGTTCCAAACCCATGAGGTTCATTTTCGTGTTACGCAGCACGTTTGAGCTTCTGGAAGAGGTTTGTTCTCACGTGTGAAGCAGATTCAGCTGAGCTTTTTTCATGTTCGCTCATCAATGTTTATATGTGAATAAAAGCCTAAATTTAATCCTAAATTAAATCTGTTCATCACATAAAGTGATCGAGTCGCTTCAGAAAATTTTGACTAAATCGCTCAATTCATATGAATTCGTTTTATGATCTCTTTATGAACTTTTTGAAGCATCAAAGTAATAGTTTTGAGGCTGTCTATGGAGGAGCAGAAAGCTCTTAATGACAGAATTTTCATTTTTAGGTGAACTAACCCTTTAAGACATCCAGGAGCTCTATAGGAAATATCAAGAGTGCAATCTGCCGAGATTTAGCTTGCAGTCCAAAATCTTAAAGGAATTTTGTCATTGTTAAGTCTCATGTCATTCAAAATGTTCAAACACAAAAAGAGCTGAGACAGAATGCTCACACATATATAATAGTATACATATAATCAGAGTTTATTGTTAGTTAATAGTAGTTACTAGAGTGTCAATAATGCATTACTCATATGTTCCTGTGTAGTTGTTCATTGATGAAGGATCAGTATTCTAAAGTGTTACCAAGTCATCTTGCATTTCTTTGAAATAGTAATATTGTTAAATATTTTTATTTAAAATAACTGTTTTCTAGGGTTTGACATTAACAACTGCCAACACGCCAGTGCGGGGAGATTTCAGCAGTGGCGTGAAACACAGTCACTCCTACTAGCCACTTTGGCGTGTTGAATTATATATATAATATATATATACATTTTTCAATTGTAGTCTTTTAAAAAGGCATCTGAAACAATAAACCAAGTGTAATGTAGCGTTAGGGCTGTGACGGTGGCAAATTTTTACTACCGCGGTGGTAAATCACCAACAACCGCTGGTGTTGCGGTGGACTTAGGTAAAGTTAGTTTTATATTCGCACATTCGGACTTATGATAAATTCAGACTTTCCAATAAATGTGCAATAAATTAATGTTTGCGAATTTTAAGCAGCGACATGATATTGACAACCAATGATTGTCAACTTACAACATTTTTCACAGTCGATCAAAATAGGCAAGTATTGTTTTAATGGCATATTTACTTGTGAATGTCCAATGTAGTGTGATTAACAAAGCTATTGAATACGGATGTCCGAATGTGCGAATATAAAACCAACTTTACCCAAGTTTGCGGTGGTGGGTTCCGAAGGGACATTTATATATATATATATATATGTGTGTGTGTGTGTGTGTGTGTGTGTGTATTAAAGGTTGCGTTAGACTTGCGTTTACAGGATACTTACAGGATATAAGCAAATAGGCATAGGCTTGCATTTATTTATACTACGAAAAGAAAGTTGATCAAAGACAAGC
Source organism: Megalobrama amblycephala (assembly GCF_018812025.1). Classification (NCBI taxonomy): domain Eukaryota; kingdom Metazoa; phylum Chordata; class Actinopteri; order Cypriniformes; family Xenocyprididae; genus Megalobrama; species Megalobrama amblycephala. The sequence goes on from NC_063050.1 coordinate 52,548,772, forward strand.
TGCGTCACTTTCAGTTTTCATCTTGAACTCTTGTCACGGATTGTGAGTTAATGCGATCATCCTTTCCTCTTTACTAATGTACAGAACGAAATAAACATGAATGAAAATAAAAAATATGTTGAAAGATACAGTAGCTTACCGAAATCTGTATCACGTCAGTTCAGTCAGTGTTGTAAACAATTTCACGTAACATTATACCTCAGAAAAGCCATTCGTTGACCATAAACTCATAGTCAGCAAGAAAAAAAAAGAAAAAAAAAAGAAAAAAAAACTTAAGTAAGCATGCATAAGTAACTTTATCATTATACAATTTACTTAAAATGGGTGCTCATCTGTGTGTAATCAAGCGCATCGTTTTCATTTTATAGAGGGTATGCATCGACGTCACTTTCCCGCCGAAACGCGCTCCCTCAGCTGGACTGAGTGGCAAAAGAACCTGCTGCGTAACTGCATTAATAGGAGGAACGGCGAAACCGCGAGTAAAACTAACGAATTACCCTAAAGGTTGGACTCCAAAGTATTTCTTACAACTTGTCAAATAAACCTAATCCATGGATATTGACATGCAGCCAGGAGTCGTATTTGCTGACATTTATATGTGCCTGATTTGACGCCGGGGAAATACATAAAGCAAATCTGGCTGTGAATATTTTATATAACTACAATATCGGTAGGTTTAAATCTGCTTAATCACTTATATCAATGTTATATCGTCATATTGTCCAGCCCTAAAACATATATAGTTTTATAGTATAGTTTTTGACAGTGTTGTTTATTTAAAAACACCCAATTATGCATAATATAAGATGGAAAATATTTAATTGATGAGTCGTCAACATAATATATAACAATACAATATATAAGGTATGATTTTACCTCAAAATCCAACAATTCGACACAAAATGATAACTGCAAATCCATGTTTCTTTGCCTGGAGTCCAGCTGTTTCTGTGACTTGCAGTGATCCATTTGCTTCTTTTTCTGTTGCTTTCTCTAGTTTTTAAATATATACCTCAGGGTTTGTGTCAAATCTATTTGTACAGTCAGCCGCAAAGCTCTTTCCCGTTTTGAATGTGTTTTGTGTGTTTTTCGCGACATTCAGGCTAAAAACCAATGCTGCTGCTCAGTCTTTTGCCACTCAGCGTGCATAACCGCAGTCCTAACGGTCGACGGTGACTTCACCACCTACTGGACAGGGGTGGGAATTACAGTTACAAACTACATAATCTGTCAAAATGACGGACGGGCTGCAGATTTTTTCCGTCACTGCTAAACAAATTCCTTCAAAGACGGAAAATTTTCAGTTAACACTATCTCTGAGATATAGAAATATATATTATATATGACGTCACACTACCACCGGTGACACTCCACGACCACGGTGACAACTTCACCACCGCGGAGGCGCGGTTGTCATGCCTACCGTCACAGCCCTATGTAGCGTTGTCAAAAATATCGATTTTTTAAATTTTTTTCAGTATTGAAATATCTGAAATGTTAATTTTCCACTGAGATACACAATACCAGCTGCACTTTCCAACAGGGAGTTGACACACAAACCCTCCTCCCCTCACTCACTCCTTCATTTGCTCCAGATGAATATTGTTGGTGTTACAGGAATTTCAGTGTGGGATTGTGTGTATTGTGCATAATTTTACACATTCACACAGATTTTGTGCTCACACCCAAAGTGTGTGCATATAAAGCCATCTCTCAGGCTAAATTGAGTTCTTTTTCGCTGCTTATTGCACTTAAACAGTCAAATACTTACAAAATAATGTCAAAATGCCAGTCTTGGCAAGTATTCACGTAAACACAGTCAGTTATATTTTAAGTGAATGTTGAGAAAGAAAACGCATGTGTAACAGTATAATGGATCAGTGTGTCAAGTCTTAAAGTGACAGCAGCCTAATATACATGGTGACAAATTATAAAACGATAATAAAAATATCAATATGGTTTTTCTCCAGGGTATCAATGTCAAAATTATGGTCAGTGAGCATCATTTCTCCAGTCTTCAGTGTCACATGATCCTTCAGATATCATTCTAATATGCTGATTTACTGCTCAAGAAACATTTCTCATATTGTTATCAATGTTGAAAACAGTAGAGCTGCTTTATATTTTTTTTGTTTAAAGAGTGATACATTATTTCAGGATTATTTGATGGAATGAATGTACTTCAAATACACAGATGCATAAAAGTTCCCATAAAAATCATCTGGTTAATGGTTGCATACATTTCTACACTTTCTAATCATAGAAAAATTAGCCCTCCGAGTTAACCAGCCTACCACAATCAAGCTGTTTTCTGTTCCTCTGTCAGTTTCTTGATGAGCATTTCTTGCGCTCTTTTTCTCAGCAGAGGCGACGGCACTTCTCAGTATGCAATCAATCATTAGGGCCGACCACTAGTTTAGGAATAGACTTACTGTGTGCATGTGCTCTTTGAGCTGTAGGGGTGAACTGACTTCCTAGAGATTCAGGATGTGAAGAAATGAATGCTTTTATTCTCTTAAAAGAATTCAGTGCAGCACCAATCTCATTGACATCTCTATATTCTCATTGGTTTGTTTTGCAGTGTACCAACATCTGGATAACCATGAGACCATACTAAATTAGATTTGAAGATGAAAAATTATGTTCAAATGTGGATATTTACATACAGTAAACCAGACAGACACTATTTATCATCAGTTCATATGACATGTATGAGGAAAGGTTATATTTAGACCACAGGACTAAACAGGAAGCATTAATTGTAGGATTAGTTTGATGTCAATATAAACTAAAAACCTTTCATTTAAGTTAAATGAACACCATTGACTCTAGTTAGTTGTACATGGTTGATTCTATTTGGTTTTACTTGTTTCAATCACATGGTACCACTGTCCATGACTGAATCATGTTCAGCCAAAGAGCTATTTTTAACTGCATTACAGGCCTGTTAATTTTCTGAAAAAACAAAAACAAAAATATGTGGACAAAACACATCTTTTGAGCACTTGTGATTCATATACAGCACCTGCTGCAGTATTTCAATCACTAAAAACAGCAGGACATTCTAAAACGCTTAACACGAAAAGCACTTAAATGCCTTATGTACTAAAACAGTGAAATTAAAAAATCTAATTCAGTATACACCTTATTGATGATGCATACTATATACAGGCGAGCAGATGAGCCCAGAATATTAATGCAACTCATTAAATGGATAAGTGTTTTCTTTATGGTTTTCTATGGAAAAACGTGTCTGGGTTCATCTGCTTCATTGATCAAGGTGTATATTGTGTATATTTTTTATCACTGTCTTACTACATTATTACTTAACACAAACTTGGTAAAAACAACTGGTGGGCAATGGAGGGCATGCTTGTTTTGCCCTCCAGGTGGCCGTTCCTGTATTGGTATGTCACATGAAAACTATGAATATGTATTTTCTTATTAAATAACATTCCTGCACTGTAAAAAAAAACAAAAAAACAAAACTATTTTCATGATTTATCACAATATGTTTCTTTTGTCAAATCAAATTCAATAATTCATGTGGTTCAGATACAATATTTTTGAGTTTCCGTTGATTAAACCAATTGCCTTCATTGTATTAACTCAACCTTTTAATTTCTACTGACTATAAATAACTTTGCAAGTACATGTCAACTTATTCCACTAACCCAGACCTAACAGTCTACTAATACTTTAATGAGAGTTAGTTGACATGTAGTTGCAAAGTTAAAGTTAGTAGAATGTATAAAGTGGACTATTGAAATAATGTGTAACCTGTAACCATAATTAAATGAAATAAAAGATGAACGAGCACAGAACAATTATGACTTTGCATTTGCATATTTGAATAGGGATTAAATTAGATCTTATGTTACTTCCAAAAGTTGGATGACCTATTCAGTAAGCTAGTGTTTCATTGCAATTAGATTCCCATAATTATTATTAGCATATGAGTTTATCAGAGTGTTTTTTCCATATTTCTTATGAAGAGTAATGTTTTTAACACTTTGAATTCTTCTTATAAACTTATTTTATCTCTTGGAAAGCAAGAGTTGCTCCCGACACCCACTTATTAGAAATTGGGAGCCAAGTCTTGCGACGTTGGCCGCCTTGTGTTTATTTACATCTTCACGTATTCACTTCTAGCAACATGTTTCCACAATACATAGCCTCTTTTGGTGGAACTGTTTTTCACACTTTTCTTTTGCATTCATTTCTCTGCAGTCGTTCTGGACTCACATTAATATCTGCCATGCGAAGATGTGACACAATCAAACATAAAAACAGACTCATGTTCCTCATCCATCTTAATGGCTTCTGCGAAATTAATTCGTCATCTGCTGCATTCGGTGAAGGCAGGTATGCCGGAGCTGTGATAAGTAAATAACTGCATAAAATAGCACATTTCTGTACTTTGAATACCAATCACAGCTATTACGTATATAACAATCGCTTAATCATTCCTCATATTTTTGTGTTCTACTCTGTCAGAGGCCTTTTCCCATGAAGGCTACTGTAAAAACTGACTGGATTTATTCTCTGGGGGTTTTGATTCAACTTTGCACACTCTCTGGATGCCGAAATGCAACATTTCACATATGCACGTGGTGAATAATTATCTCATTAGCATGCATTCATTTTAATACGTTTGCATAGACACTAAAACATTGTTAACACATTAGCAGTATCCAAAATGTAAGCATATGAAAACATATGAACAACTTTAGAGACTCTATTAAGAGCTCTTTAGGTTTATAGAATATTGAATTCATTGAATTACCAAGTTGACTTTATTGTATTAAATGAATGAGATTTATGAATGAGAAGTAAATATATTAAATGCCAGCACATTTATTCACTTTAAAGGTGTCATGACACGAGAAGTCAAATTTGCCTTGATTTGTTGACATATACTGTACACTCTAAAAAATGCTGGGTTAAATATGGACAAAACCAGGGATTGTTTTTTTTTTCAACCAATTTTGAATTTATTTTTTTAGCCAGTAATATAGTAGCTAATATAGTAAAAGGCATGTTTTTGCTCACTCCCAAATAGGTGAAATTTGTGGGGTATTTTAAGCTGAAACGTGACCAGACCAGAGACTTAAATTACATCTTGTGAAAGAGGGCATAATAGGTGCCCTTTAACCCAACCTGCTGGGTTTGTCCATATTTAACCCAACTTGAGTTGTTTTTAACCCAGCATTACCCAGTGTAAGAGGTCTTTGTACCATTAAAACATCCTGCAAGTTTCATATCTCAAAACATCCTCCTCATTATAAACAAAGCATTCAATTAAACTACAAAAACAACTTGTTTTGATATTGTGTGATCTGTGACGTCACACTGGCAAATATATTTGCATATGCCTGCCTCCAGAGCAAGACATCAATGGTTATACATCAGGGGTGTCCAAGCTCGGTCCTGGAGGGCCACTGTCCTGCAGAGTTTAGCTCCAACTTGCCTGAACACACCTGACTGGAAGTTTCTAGTATGCCTAATTAGACCTTGATTTATGGAAGCCCGTTTCCGCCACAGTTGAGTAAAAAATATAATTCTGTAAGTCATAATAATGAGAAACTTTCTCATAATTATGACTTAGTATCTCATTATATTGAGACAGTTTCTCATAATAATGACTTATTATGTCAGAATAATGAGAAAATTTCTTGTAATTATGACTTAGTTTCTCGTAATAATGACTTAATATGTCAGAATAATGAGAAAATTTCTCGTAATTATGACTTAGTTTCTCGTAATAATGAGAAAGTTTTTCATTATTATGAGATGTTAAGTCATAATTACGAGAAACGTTCTCATTATTATGAGATGTTAAGTCATTATTACGAGAAACTTTCTTGTAATTATGACTTAACATCTCATAATAATGAGAAAGTTTCTCGTAATTATGACTTAACATCTCGTAATAACGAGAAACTTTCTCATAATAATGAGAAACTTCTACGCATGCGCAGAGCAGCGGAGCAGAAGGGCGTGGCACGCTAGCGACATCCGCTTTTCAAAATCTCGTAAATGCGAGAACAGCAAACATGGCACATTCTGCATTCGTGCACTTCTGTTTTCGTTAAAGTCAGTGTAATCTACAAAGTGCAGTCTATAGTATCATTAAATAACATCAGTTATAAATTATCAGTATATCTTCAATACTTTTCCATGCGCACGAACGCAAAGTGGTTTCCGTGGTAACGGTGGAAACTGCTGCATGAACGCGGCTTTCAAAACTATCAGATTAATGAAGGAATGTGACATTTATTCGCTAAGTTTAAGTGCAACGTCTTCATAAAATGTGTGGGTTTATGTGTTAACTTTAACACGTATTTTGCGGATGAGTCTACAGGCTATTTCATGTGCAGGTTTGCCTTGGCATAAGCGCTGGAAAGCTTTTCTAAACTGGGTCCTAAAGCACTTGCCCAGTTATAAACCTTCATTCCAGTGATATTCCTACAGAAAACACGTTTTAGAATGTTTATGACTCATTAGAATGTATGCAAAAGACAGCTTTCCAGGCAGAGTTCTTTAACAGTTTGTACACCCCTGTTATACATTAATGGTTGCACCATAGGCCCCGCCCACTGGCGTTCAGTAGCTTAACGGCTTACATTTGCCTACACTGGATGAGAACATTGTGTTGCATCAAAAGCACATATAACCCATTATAATCACGGACTGACTGAACTTCAATATTTTCCAATATTTTTGTGTCAGTGGCCTTTTTGACTTCAGCAGCAATTTTTTAGCAGCAATGCTTAAAGGGTTAGTTCACCCAAAAATGAAAATTCTGTCATTTATTACTTACCCTCATGCCGTTCCACACCCGTAAGACCTTCGTTAATCTTCAGAGCACATATTAAGATATTTTTGTTGAAATCCGATGTCTCAGTGAGGCCTCCATAGCCAGCAATGACATTTCCTCTCTCAAGATCCATTAATGTACTAAAAACATTTAAATCAGTTCATGTGAGTACAGTGGTTCAATATTAATATTATAAAGCGACGAAAATATTTTTGGTGCGCCAAAAAACAAAACAAAAAAAAACTACTTATATAGTGATGGCCGATTTCAAAACACTGCTTCAGGAAGATTCGGAGCGTTATGATTCTTCTGTGTCAAATCATGATTTGGATCGCGTGTCAAACCGCCAAAAGGCTGAAATCATGTGACTTCGGCGCTCCGAACCGCTGATTCGACACGCTGATTCATAATGCTCCGAATCTTCCTGAAGCAGTGTTTTGAAATCGGCCATCACTATATAAGGTGTTTTTTTTTTTTTTTTTTTTTTTTTTTGGCGCACCAAAAATATTCTCGTCACTTTATAATATTAATATTGAACCACTGTACTCACATGAACTGATTTAAATATGTTTTTAGTACCTTTATGGATCTTGAAAAACACTTAAACAAAACATGGTTAGGTCAAAGTGTCTGAATAATTTTTGGTCCCAAATTTCTATCAATTTTACTGGTAGTCCACTGTATGAAGTGTATGGAATTTTGGGGTATAATCTGTCACAGTTTACTTTATTTTGCTATTCTCACAAATGAACTATAGTGTCCTGCACCCACTAGTAAAAAAATATCAAAAATGATGTCTGGTGTCTGAATATATATATATATATATATATATATATATATATATATATATATATATATATGAGCATCTATGCCATCATGTCATGACACCTTTAAAACATTTGCATTTGATAAGTTTCATTCTGTTTTGTGTAATTTCCAGTGTCTTATAGACCTCAAATGGCTCTTTCTGTTCTTCTGTAATGTAACACTAATTATGCTGGTGACTGCAAACTACAGTTGTTAATTGTCAGACCTCTTTTTTAGCTGCCACAGGACTGACCTCATATTGGGATAACCTGTGAACCGCAGAGTTAATGATGCCTTTTATTACTATTGTACTCTTGAGAAAGGCACTTGTCCCTTATCCTTCAAGTTTCACAATGGGTAGGTGGACAAAACAGCAGAAATATCACTCAAGAACAGCTTCAGTTTTAAAGTTCCAAATGCAGCAGTGCATGTGAACTACACTAGATTGATTGACAGTTATTTTAATGTTACAGCTTAAAAGTGGTCACTTACCAATCATTTAATATGCAAGTTCTCAAAGCACAATGATGCCACAAACCAAGTTCTACAAAGGCCAAATAGAGTCTCGAAGTGCAAGTGCATTGTTCATGAAAATGGAAAATCATATGTTTGCAGGAAGGCTGAGGTAAAAATGTCAGTGCTGGCAATAGAAATTAGCTTGGCCAAATCCAAGGCCAAACCAGTGAAAATTGATGCAAAAAAGGTTTGGAAATAACCAATGAAAAACAAAACAAATCAACATGCATTGGATTAATCTAGCATTTAGCATGCTGTGCTTTAAAGTATTAATTAAACTTTAGTTGAACTTTAAGTGAGTGAGTGTGCTGACCCGTGTGGTCTGACCAACAGACGAGCACTGTAGCTCAAATTGCTTAAGAAGTTAATGCTGGTTCTGATAGAAAGGTGTCAGAATACACAGTGCATGGCAGTTTGTTGCGTATGGGGCTGCATAGCCACAGACCAGTCAGGGTGCCCATGCTGACCCCTGTCCACTGCCGAAAGAGCCAACAGTGGACACGTGAGCATCAGAACTGGACCACGGAGCAATAGAAGAAGGTGGCCTGGTTTGATGAATCATGTTTTCTTTTACATCACGTGGATGGCCGGGTGTGTGAGCGTTGCTTACCTGGGGAATTCATGGCACCAGGATGCACTATGGGAAGAAGGCAAGCCGGTGGAGTCAGTGTGATGCTTTGGGCAATGTTCTGCTGGGAAACCTTGGGTCCTGCCATCCATGTGGATGTTACTTTGACACATACCACCTACCTAAGCATTGTTGCAGACCATGTACACCCTTTCATGGAAACGGTACTCCCTGGTGGCTGTGGCCTCTTTCAGCAGGATAATGTGTCCTGCCACAAAGCAAAAATGGTTCAGGAATGGTTTGAGAAGGTGACTTGGCCTCCAAATTCCCCAGATCTCAATCCAATCCAGTATCTGTGGGATGTGCTGAACAAACAAGTCTGATCTACCTCGCAACTTACAGGACTTAAAGGATCTGCTGATAGCATAGATCTGATAACATCTTGGTGCCAGACACCACAGCACACCTTCAGGGGTCTAGTGGAGTCCATGCCTCAACGGGTTAGGGCTGTTTTGGCTATATTAATAAGGTGGCCATAATGTTATGCCTGATCGGTATGTGTATGTGTATATATATACGTTGGCTTAGTCTGTTTGAGGCCCGACTAAGCTAGGAGTCCTTTTTGTGTGGAGTTTGCATGTTCTCCCCATGTCAATAGATATGTTTCCCTCCAAAGTTGCGAATTTAACTTATGCCCAAAATTGGTATTTCGCATAAAACATTTGCAAATAAAGCACTGTTTCCATCTCGTGAGCCAAAGAGAACAAAATCTCCACTTCCTGATAAACTGACGCTAAATATCGCTAAAAAGATGAAAGTTGCTGTAGTAGGAAAAGCCACTGTATAATACTATCCTATATAATAAATTACTTGCACCTCAGAGCACGCAGACAAAATGCAATGAAGTTATCTTGCTTTCGGAGGTGGATGCCTGGTGTTTTGGGAAAACGGTCATGTAAGACAGTTCTCGGAGGCAATTATATTGAACCACTTTGACTTTGTTCAGGCATTTCAGAATGACAAAATTTTAGCATTTCAGATCCTGTGCAAGTTTTTGAGTTTGGTGCTCTGGTTGGTCCAGTTATGCCATCCCATCGTAAAGTCACACGTATTTTTAATGCGCATTGAGGAATTTATTTGGTAAACGTGTTTCTATAGACCCCTTAAAAGTTTGTAAACATTGCAACGTTTCCTGGTGGGCGGGGCTTAGCTGGAGGCAAAAAGAGACGCTGGACTCAATGTTGACAAGTGTAAGTTAGCATGTTTTAGGAGGGATTTATTAAACATAGATGCAGAAGAAGGTTCAGAACTGTCCGAATATGTACAGTCACTGACTCTGCGGGACCGTGGCAGCTATTTTTGTAAATTAACTTAAGTTTTGGATGTTTCCTAGACAACATATGAATTACTTTCCGGTGGTTCAGGAAATTTTGTCAAGGCTTATTGTCTAATGTAACCTAACGTTGGGCTAACTATGATTATGGCTAGCAATGTGGATTATTTTAAGAGACCATTCAAAGGATGGCACACACATCTATCGCTGTATGTTTGTTTAACATTTAAGCTAGCTAGTGCGCCGAAAGTTGGCGACTTTTCACCTATAAAACAGAAACCTGCTGATTTGTACTAGATAAAACCAACACACCATTACATACGCATCGATTATTTTACCTGATATGAAGTGTGCACTGCAAACACGAGTATTATTTATGATCGTCTCCGTCCAGTCTGTACGCCATATTGCATTCAACCACAATTGTCTTCTTGATTTCTGTGAAGGAATGTCTGCCGGGATCTGGTAAAACTTTAGTTTTGAACCAAAAGTACTGTTCCTTCTATTCTGGCAGCCAAAAACACAACAAGACGACATTTTAAAGTCAAAACCTTTTAGCGTGCCTGCTATGATTTCTTATTTATGTTTTGCCTCCAGCTAGAGCGGTGACGTCACAGTGACGTAGGCGATTAAGGGGTCTATTGTAGTTTATGTGCATATTTTCTTATGTTTTCTCAGTGCTGGGTTGTGTAAGGAAAGGCATTCGACATAAAGCATGTGTTAAATCCAATGAAAGGAGAAAGGAGAAAGGAGACTGATGAATTTAAGACTTAATTGTGCAGTAGGTTTCACATGTATGCACTTGGCAAATCCACGAGTTTGGCATTGTTAGCACTGTTTGAGCTACAATAAAGTTTGATAAAAAGATCTAATTGCAGCAGGAAAGAGGTACTAATATTCCCGATGAAATTATTGCAGAGAGTTGGCCCACCCTTAGACCCCCCACATGGAGATTTCTGGCCTCGCAACTGTCGTCATGAAACGAAATCTAATCTGACATGCCATTTTTCACCCTATATCCTAAATTGAGTTTATGCTTGGAGAAAGCCAAGGAATGCTAAAACGAACGATGTGTGTTTTCTAAAGGATAAACATAATGATGTGTGCTGTGGGAGCTATTAGGTTCGATGATTGCATGTCAGCATTGTCACGAGTAAAATGTCTCGCACTTCTTCCCCAGTCACCATCTGAACATCACTTAAGCGTTATGGGTAATTCTAAAGCTTAGAGTGCAAAGTAGATTTCCTCCTCCTTCATCCTTCAAAGAACTGGAGGCTTTTCTTCTTGAAGAATGGTGCAATATTCCACGACCACACACTCGTATGGCAGCACTCCAGGACTGAAGCTGTTCCAATTGCAAACGGTGATATGTATGTGTGTGTGTGGCTATATATATATATATATATATATATATATATATATATATATATATATATATATATATATATATATATATATATATATATATATATGGCATCCTTAAGGAGGATTGACAGGGTTTCATGTTGACTTTGTTTTCCCATTCAATATGTTCAGGCAGTTGCTGAAAAAGAGGCACTCCATCAAAGCTCATAACAAACAAAAGGACATCATATTCAGGGACCTTGTTGGAAATGGACGTATGTGGGTCTACAGAGACCAGAAATCCTCCACAACTCAAAATCCTTGTGTCTCAAGACCGAGATTGAATCTGAGAATGTAATGTAGGGAAGCGCACCATATGGAGAGAGCTTGTGTGGTTCCTGATTAGTTCCACATAATTGATCATTGGTTTCAGAGGGACTTATCACCACCCAGACGCCCGTGTCATCTGTACTGGAGGCGAATGGTGTTTGTCATGCAAGCCAGTGCAGAGCTGAGATAAAGAAAATTCTGTCCTATGAATAGTGGGTGCTTCAGCAGCACACGGTTTATAGCTACATTGAATTTTTCGCAGTGGCTCGGGTATTAAAATATGCCCTGTTGAGCTTGGTTAAACTAGATGTACGAGATTGGGAGCCTGCGTGAACGGTAAGTCTTTGCCAGGCTGGTGGAGCCCAATTTTCTGCTATTGGCAAGGCTGCTTATAACACTGAGTCATTGACAGCTCACTGCTGGGTCAAAAGCTCATGTTCCCCCTTTAACAACTAGATACATGTAGGACACTTTTGCAAACGTTGAGTGAAATTTTCAGTTCTACTTTGCAGAACTGCTGTGCTTTAGTTCAGGTGGGCAGCATCTAGGTGAGCTGAATTTCAAATAGTATGGTATACTTTAATGGAATCAATCAACCAAAAAATGAGAGTCACCCCTATGTTGTTTATCTTGACAGGAACTCTGAAAAAGTACATCAGGTTTGACATAATTTATGTCAAATGCACATTTCTTTTTTCTTTATCTTTATTGCAGCTTGACAGCTGTGGGCCTATAAGAACATTTTGCTAACATTCAACATTATTTCTGAATGCTCTTTGAATGTTCAAAATGTTCCATAAATGATGACATTCTAATAATACTCTAAGAATGTTCATAACTTTGAGATAAACTTACCAGAAAGCTCTAAAAACATTCCCTGTTAGCTGGGTCACTATGAATTGTTATTGGATGTGTTACATGTGCCTTGGGTCCGTGCTCTATTCTCATTATATGGACTCCATTTCCCACAATTCCCCATGTAGAAATCAATCACACACTCACACCTCTTTCCCATCAGTTACTCTTTAGAAGCTGCATGGCTGAGTATTGTTTAGCCATTGGTTTGCATTCCGTTTGTTCCCTGTCCTGCCTTGTCTTGCCTAGCCTATGTTTTTGACTCTGGACTGATTCCTTGTTTGATGATCGTTTGCTGTCTGCCTTGACCATTGCCTAGTGATGGCGAGATGAAGCCTCATGAAGCATTGAAGCTTTTCAGCCAAGCGGTTCACAAAAGGGTTTATTTCTCGAGGCTTCATTTGCTCACAATACCACCTGGTGCTCAAAGAGCATAAAACAAGCAGATACATTACAAATGACCTGATGTGATCTGATACACTGTATTTTGCGCCAGTTAAGGCTTAGAAATAACAGTGAAGAAAAAAAAAATCAATTTCCACATAGACTAATCTATTTATATGAATATAATGATTGTATATAACATAACTGTGTAATAAACGTATTGGCGTCAAATGAATGGGACTATTAAATGTGTTTAAATAAATGATTTGGTCATAATAGGCAGGAGGGATGATATTATTATTCTAAAACCACACATTTTGAGGGGATCCCATGGGTCGCTCATATATCTGTCAAAATGTTGCGCCAAGATTCGAACCACATCCTGAACCAGTCAGGTGGAAGTGAGGCTTCGAACGTCATCAATGAAGTCATTGGTCTAAAGCGATACAAGCCTCGATACGCGCTTCACTGAAAGCTTCCGGGATTTCTCGACACACGCTCTGAAGCCTCGGCTCAGAACATAACATCACTACCATTGCCTGTGTTTTGGATTACTCTTTTGCCTTGCCTTCCTGTTCCTGTTTGCTGGTGTTTGACCCACTGCCTGTACAACAACGCTCTTTCTGTAAATAAAGCCTGCATGTGGATCTCCGAATCTGTTGTCCTGCTCCCATCCGTTACAGAATGCACATGGGGTGTATGAAGATTCTTGAAAACCTCTGATTTTGCATTCCATAGATAAAATAACAGCCACATGTTTGTAATTATGTGATGTTGAGTAATTAAAGGTACAGTTCACCCAAAAATGAAAACTCTGTCATTAATCAGTGAACATTGATTTACATATAAACATTGATCGGCAAACAAACCTCTTCCGGAAGCTTAAATGTGCTGCATTTCACACGAGAATGAACCTCATTGGTTCTCACACGCATCAAGCAAGCATGCTTGAGCTTCTGTTTACCATAACTGATGTGTGATCAATGTTTATATGTGAATAAAAGCCTAAATTCAATCTGTTCGTCATAAAAAGTGATTGTGTCTCTTAAGAAAATGTGGACTAAACTGCTTAATTCATATGGATTAGTTTTATGATCTCTTTATGAACTTTTTGAAGCTTCAAAGTGGTAGCTGTCTATGGAGGGAAAGTAATCTCTCAGATTTCATCAAAAAAGATCTTCATTTGTGTTCTGAAGATAAACAAAAGTCTTATGTGTTTGGAATAACATGAGGGTAAGTAATTACTGACAGAATTTTCATTTTTGGATGAACTAACCCAAAAAAGACAGAACTGGAATTTTTTGGGTGTACTGTTTCTTTAAGAAACTCAAACAAATGCCAACTTGGCACAGTATCACTAGTGTTATCAAAGCTCACCTGATCCATGTTTAATAAGAATTATTGCAATCTAGCCATTATTTTAGTTAAATTTCATTAACATCACATTTAGAAATGAGAGAACCAAAATAACATCAACTTTCAGAGCTAATAAATCTTTAAACACTATTGAGAGCTGTTTAATTCAGACTGTTAGCTCAGTTGAGAGAACTTTAACACTCATGATTTTAATAAAAACTTCAAATGGCTGGCTATGCATCCTAATTTCATCCATGCACTGTTGTTACTGTTCATTTCTTTGATTGAGTAAATGGAGGGCCTTGTTGACTTGAATATAGGTGGCTTGTAAAAGCGTCTTGAGTAATGTACTATGACAAAGTATTGATCATGACACAAATAGGCTGAGGTCTGTTTGTCTCTTCAGCAGAGGTAGTGTTGGCCATGGGACAAGCTGTCAACAGATTCCATCACTCAAGTGTCAGGTTGACAGTGTTCTGGCATTATGATCTAACACAGATCACATGGCTTTAATGAATATGACATGTAGAAACACTACGTAACAAAACAAGGGAAAATTTTCTGACATTTCGGTGATGCATGCTGTACTGTTGACGAATTGCAACTGGGTTTTCTCAACTATTTTGTAGTATAAATCTCACAATCGTCCCCTTAAATAAAAAGTAGGAATCCCTCACTATAAAATAAAATAAAATAGTAATTAAAAAAAAAAAAAAAAATCTTTGTCATTTTAGTAGTATTTATATTTTGAATTGGCATATTTACATATTTTTAGTTTTCAATTTTAGTTTAATTTTTAGCAGTTTTATGTGTTTTCGTCATTTTATTGTTTAAATAATTTATTCTATTTATATTTATTATATTATTATTACAGTTGATAAACTCTATATATATATATATATATATATATATATATATATATATATATATATATATATATATATATATATATATATATATATATATATATATATATATATAAAATACATGAAAGGCACCCAGTTTTCTAACTAAACTGAAGTTTCATTGATTTCAAAGAATTGAGTGTTTTTGTTTATACCACCAATATACCCAATTAATGAAAAGTGCAGCAATTAAACCATGAGTAATGCAATTTCTATTGTGTAACTTTTTTTTTTTTTTTTTTTTTTTTTGTGTCATGTACAACATCCACTATTACTTTGTTGCATAATCCACTATATTTACACTATAAGTGGACAAACACATCAGTTCAAGTGTGATCCATCCAGACTGTCAATAGCTTCAGGAAGAAGGATGACATGTTGACCGTTGGGCATCTCGCAAGCACCAGAAAATGATGCCGTGATAATTGGGCAAGTCAGTTGAATTACTCATAACAAATCAGAATCAGCCACAGTTCACATGGTCCAGCAATAGCACACTTCAGGATAATTATCAGATCATATGTGAGACACTGACCAATCAAACACTTCAGAAAACATCCTGCTGGTGCAGCCTTTATATCCAGTCTTTGTATCAACAAAAAATATGTTAAAGACTTGACATAATGAACCATTATGTTTGTGTTACCTTAGAATGAGCCATTTCTATCCACATACACCTCAGGTCCCCTTACATCAGAGTCGCCATTTTGCGGCGCCATGTTTCTACAGTAGCCCTAAATGGACAAACTGCTGTACAGAGCACATTTCCTTGACTGGCTACTCTCTGGTGTCTCAGACAATGACATCTTTGTCCTGTGTCAGCCACCGTAGCTTCTCTATGTGCTTCGAAAGGTAAGGGGTGAGCGTTGGACTGAGCTGTTGGTTGCAATTCACAACCTCACCGCTAGATGCCGCTAAAATTTACACACTGAACCTTTAAATGGGTAAGGTTCCTAAATAAACAAAGGCACCTCAGCTATTTTCAGAGAGGCTAGCAATAGCAAGCTAGCTTTCAAAGCATAAGATCCCATACTCCCTTCAAAGCTTTCCAAAGCCACGCCTCCTCCAAAACACATGAACACACACAGACAGAGCAGAGTCTGCAAATCATCATGAGAGTTGGCATTAAATTAGCCTCATATCTCAAAGCACATAGCATTACAATAATAATGATTGTAAACAACTTAAAGAGCTCTGACTTGTACCACCTGACTGCTGCAGATTCATTTCAGGTAATCAAGAAATTGCAGCATTTATAAGTTCCATCACCATTAATAAAACTGGGTCTATAATTTCCTTTCTATTAGTCTGTGAGTGGTAATGGTTGATAATTCAGTATCGCCCACCAATGTCCTCAACACCGGCGCCCCACAAGGGTCTGTATTTAGTCCATTTCTCTATACAAATGATTGTCGGAGTCCACTTACCACTGTCTATTATTTTAAATATGATACAGCTATTCTTGCACTGCTCAATAATAACGACAATGACTTCTTTTTTGCTCTGTATCCTTTTTTAGTACATGGTAAGATGATAATTGTCTCCACCTTAACATCTCAGAAACTAAAGGACTGCTTTTTTTAACTCCTCCAAATTCATTCTTCTGTTACCAATTACCATTAAAGGAGAAAAGGTCGAAATGGTGGAGTACTTCAGATATCTTGGCATTACACTGGATAAAGATCTTAACTTCGCTCGGCACACTTTCGATATATAAGCATTGTCAGAGACTGACAGTTATTTGGAAATTAACCTCATCTTCTCCTTCTGTATCTTAGCATTTTTGAACCAGTGTCACACTTTCATTATGTTTGGCTTTCATTTTCAAAGACTTTTAGTTTACACCCTGTTTCCTATCCTTAGTTTCCCTACCTGTCCTTGTTACATTGCTTTATCATGCTGGGATATCTGCTATTTTTTTTTTTTTTTATTATTAAAGTATTGCCTTGTTTGTACTTTCATCATCCCCTCATTCCTCTTTGGACTATAACTGTCAGGTTTGGTGGGTGGTGGAAGGAGCGAGGACTCAATTGCAGGGAAGAGGGCTTTTTATTAATAATAAAAAAAAACAAAACAACAAAAACTACCCCAAGGGGGAAAACAAGACTTGACTTGACTTGACTTGACTTGACACGAGGGAAACATACGATGAAGAACGACAACGAACCAGCACAGGACTGCAAACACAAGGAGAATAAATAGGAGAGCAAACAAGGCAGGTAACGAGGGAGGACAGGTGGGGCAAATCAACCAATAATCAGGTAACAAGATGGGCGGGGTCAAGACAATAGACATGAGAGCACATGGCACAAAGAAACACATGACAAGCCATGTGCTCACACCAAACAAAACAAAGACACAAGCACATGGCCAATGAAGACAAATCACAAGCCATGTGCTTACACAAGACGAGACATGAACACGTGACTATGAAAACTCATAAGCCACGTGTTCACACAAAACAAGACAACATGAGAGCACGCAGCCCGTGAAACACGGACTGCGTGCTAACACAACACAAGACAAAAACACAACATGAAAGCACGCGGCAGGTGGAAAACCGTGTGCTACACAAAACATGAGACAAGAGCGCACGGCAAGTGAAAGTACACACAAACCGTGCGCTCACAATTAAGACAGGACTGGGAGCGCGAGTGTCCGAATCCCGACACGAAACCGAAACCAAACTAGACACGAGTGCCGGGATCCGAACGCCACGCTCCCAACATGAAACAAGGCACGCAGACAAGAGAGCGCACGGCCCCGAGAACACTCGAGACCGTACGCTCACACAGAAACACGACAAGAACGGAGTGTCAGAGCTCTGTCACAAAACCAAGAAATTAACTAGACCGAAGTGACAGAACCCTGACACTACCCCCCCTCTAAAGGGACGCCACCTGGCGTCCCTACGAGGGACACAAGACAAACATGACAACACAAGACAAAAACACACCAACAAGACAACACAACAGAACATCAATACTCAAAGACAAAGAGGGGAGGGAGGGAGGGGAGCCAAGTCAGCCAGCAAAACAAAACAACAGGATCAAAATGTCTTTAAAAGAAACAAGGGAGGGACGGGAGGGTTGAGCCAGGGAGGCTCAGGCAGGTCTGGGTCCCAGCTGAGGGCCAGGGAGGAGCCGGAGGACAGACCAGGGCGGGACCGGCGGGACAGACCAGGGCGGCACCGGCGGACAGACCAGGGCGGGACAGACCAGGGCGGCACCGGCGGGACAGACCAGGGCGGCACCGGCGGGACAGACCAGGGCGGCACCGGCGGGACCATCCAGGCAGGCGCCGGCGGGCCCAGGGTCCTGGCAGAGGGCCAGGGCGAAGCAGACGGCTTGAGTGGCGCCGGCAGGGCAGATGGCTTGAGTGGCGCCGGCAGGGCAAGGCGCTCGTGTGGCGCCGGCAGGGCAAGGCGCTGGGAAGGCGCCGGCAGGGCAGACAGCTGGGGTGGCGCCGGCAGGGCAAGGCGTTCGGGAGGCGCCGACAGGGCGAGGCACTTGGATGGTGCCGGCAGGGCAGACGGCTTGAGTGGCGCCGGCAGGGCAGACGGCTTGAGTGGCGCCGGCAGGGCAGACGGCTTGAGTGGCGCCGGCAGGGCAAGGTGCTCGTGTGGCGCCGGCAGGGCAAGGTGCTCGTGTGGCGCCGGCAGGCAAGGCGCTGGGGAGGCGCCGGCAGGGCAAGACGCTCGGTGGCGCCGGCAGGGCAAGGCGCTGGGGAGGCGCCGGCAGGGCAAGACGCTCGGGTGGCGCCGGCAGGGCAAGGCGCTGGGTGGCGCCGGCAGGGCAAGGCGCTGGGGTGGCGCCGGCAGGGCAAGGTGCTCGGGTGGCGCCGGCAGGGCAGACGGCTTGACTGGCGCCGGCAGGGCAGACAGCTTGGTGACGGCCTCCGTGGCCGTATCAGGAAGAGCGGACAGCTCGGTGACGGCCTCCGTGGCCGTATCAGGGAGAGCGGGCAGCTCGGTGACGGCCTCCGTGGCCGTATCAGGGAGAGCGGGCAGCTCGGTGACGGCCTCCGTGGCCGTATCAGGGAGAGCGGGCAGCTCGGTGACGGCCTCCGTGGCCGTATCAGGGAGAGCGGCAGCTCGGTGACGGCCTCCGTGGCCGTATCAGGGAGAGCGGGCAGCTCGGTGACGGCCTCCGTGGCCGTATCAGGGAGAGCGGCAGCTCGGTGACGGCCTCCGTGGCCGTCTCAGGGATGGCAGCGGGCTGCTCGGTGGCGGCCTCCGTGGCCGTATCAGGGATGGTAGTGGGCTCGGGCTGGCAGACTGGTCCGTGGTCAAAAGAAATTGAGTGCGTTCTCCAGGCACGCAGAACAGCCAAAACATAAAAGGCGAAGACAGCCCTCTTGGCCATGACAGGACTGACTGGGAGAGCCTGCGGCTCTATTCCCTCTGGGACCACTGGACTAGGGAATTCTGGGAAGGCCTCCGGGCCTACAGCGGGCTCTGGGAAGGCCTCCGGGCCTACAGCGGGCTCTGGGAAGGCCTCCGGGCCTACAGCGGGCTCTGGGAAGGCCTCCGGGCCTACAGCGGGCTCTGGGAAGGCCTCCGGGCCTACAGCGGGCTCTGGGAAGGCCTCCGGGCCTACAGCGGGCTCTGGGAAGGCCTCCGGGCCTACAGCGGGCTCTGGGAAGGCCTCCGGGCCTGAAGCGGGCTCACGGGCTGGAGCGGGCTCCGGAAAGCCCTCCGGGCCTGAAGCGATGGAGGAAGACTTCTTCCTCTTCCTCCGTTTACTAGGGTGAGGCGGTGGCACTAAGCTTTCCGCCTCTGTGTGCATTGCAGCATCTTCAACAGCCTCTTGGGGTGCTGCAACGTCTTCGGCCGCCTCTACTGGCACTGCAACAACTTCGGCTGTCTCGAAGACTGCAAATAAGAGTGAGGCGGGGCCGTTCTTCCTCCTCCGTCTCCGCGAACGGGTCATCGGAGGGCTGGGGCCCCCACTGACTGCAGGTGGAAGTGGAAAACAGTCAGTGGAGTGGGACTCTGCTTGAGGTGGGGGTTCAGGCTCCCCACGCTCAAAGATGTGGTACACAAAGTCCCAGAAACCAATATTCCCCAGCTTCTCCATCTCCCACTGGCTGAGGGGCTGATCGAGGCAGATGTTGAAGACGTACTTGATATCAGCCTCACTGTACTCCAAATGATCTACCTCAATAAGCAGATCACGGGCAAAGTCTCGCACATCAGCCCCCCGCTGACGAAAATAGCGAGAGTTGACATGCTGGATCAACAGCTGGCGGGTGGAAAGTCTTGTGGTGGGAGATGAAAAAAGGAAGATGCCCATCTTCTGCTGAGTCCTCCTTTGGCTGGTTCGTTCTGTCAGGTTTGGTGGGTGGTGGAAGGAGCGAGGACTCAATTGCAGGGAAGAGGGCTTTTTATTAATAATAAAAATAAAACAAAACAACAAAAACTACCCCAAGGGGGAAAACAAGACTTGACTTGACTTGACTTGACTTGACTTGACACGAGGGAAACATACGATGAAGAACGACAACGAACCAGCACAGGACTGCAAACACAAGGAGAATAAATAGGAGAGCAAACAAGGCAGGTAACGAGGGAGGACAGGTGGGGCAAATCAACCAATAATCAGGTAACAAGATGGGCGGGGTCAAGACAATAGACATGAGAGCACATGGCACAAAGAAACACATGACAAGCCATGTGCTCACACCAAACAAAACAAAGACACAAGCACATGGCCAATGAAGACAAATCACAAGCCATGTGCTTACACAAGACGAGACATGAACACGTGACTATGAAAACTCATAAGCCACGTGTTCACACAAAACAAGACAACATGAGAGCACGCAGCCCGTGAAACACGGACTGCGTGCTAACACAACACAAGACAAAAACACAACATGAAAGCACGCGGCAGGTGGAAAACCGCGTGCTACACAAAACATGAGACAAGAGCGCACGGCAAGTGAAAGTACACACAAACCGTGCGCTCACAATTAAGACAGGACTGGGAGCGCGAGTGTCCGAATCCCGACACGAAACCGAAACCAAACTAGACACGAGTGCCGGGATCCGAACGCCACGCTCCCAACATGAAACAAGGCACGCAGACAAGAGAGCGCACGGCCCCGAGAACACTCGAGACCGTACGCTCACACAGAAACACGACAAGAACGGGAGTGTCAGAGCTCTGTCACAAAACCAAGAAATTAACTAGACCGAAGTGACAGAACCCTGACACATAACCAGTTCTTCTGTATGGTGCCATTTGTTTTTTTTTTTTGTTTTTTTTTTTTCGTTTGGTTTCAGTCACTAATAAGAACAAATTTATAAAGATGACTCATTTAGCCAGTAAAAATTACTGGTGTTTCAACTTCCAATTTTTCTGAGTGTGATAAGTCATTAATGATTTGTAAAGTAGTGTTGCCATAGAAATGCATCTGAGTTTGAGGATCCAAGTCTGAGGACATAAACAGTTTAGTAGTTTAGTAATTATGGAAATAACACCGTAGCATGAATGCATCATAAGCTTGTTGTTTTGGTTCAGGAGGAACTGTAAAAGGTGGCTTTAATATTTAGACCACTTCTGTTGTTGACTGCTATCAGGATGTGAAACAAGTTTCAACCAGCATAATAAAAGTGTTTATAAAAAAACCCTTTTAAGGGGGTTCTCAACTTTTGGTCTCATGACAGTGTTACTTTCGGTGACGCATCAACAGCATTGAAAATAGATTCGGAGAGTTCTCTGACGCAGCACAAACAAGTGTGTGGGTGTCCTGAATATCCAACACTGTGTAAACATATGTTGGAGTGGAACTGTTGGCTGGGACAGCAGGAATTTCAGATTTATCAGACAGTGTTTGCATGGGATGAGTCATCGTCTTAATGGAATGATTTCCGGGATTGCTGTTGATGTCTCTGTTTGTGCATGAAACACTGAGTGCTTTACTGTTTTTTTTTTTTTTTTTTTCTTTGGTTCATGTGTGTATTTTCATTCAGAATCTAAATAAAAAAATGCATCTATTAATTTTGCATCACTGCATTAAAATGAAAATGTTCAGCTCAGTTCACCATGTTCAACCTACACACTATGAGTTCGTAAACTGAAGTACAGATTAATATTTAATGTTTTTAACAAAGCATCCTGTTGACTCCTGTTGTTCCGATAAATGCCTCTCAGACATCAGAGCATTAGATGGCATGATGTGCAAATTGCTCACATATATTGTACAGCTGTCACATATAATGCATCAGCAAGGCAATATGCATATGGTATGGTATGTATATGTGTTGTCAACATGTCAGTTTGTCAACATGTCAACATGAAATCAAAATTAATCCTATTTACTTTTCTTAATACATGTTTTTGGGGTCTTACTGTACATGATTCACTAGTGTATTATAAAAGAAAAAAGGTTTTATATATATATATATATTTTAGAGGTGTGACGAGATCTCGTGGTATGAGATCGAGCGAGACTAATATGTGACGAGATTTCTCGTCGAGGCGAAAAGTTGTCTCATGATGTTGCCATGACAGAGTGGTTAGCATGATTAGGAAAGAATATGCCACCGCTTCGTTTACATTACGCCTCCACTGTCGTTTTGCTTTGTATTTAAATAAAAAACATTTAATTCAGTTGGATAACGGTCGCCGTCGCTCCATATTTACAGAGTTACGCGCGATCGCTGAAAGTGAAAGTAAACGCGAGCGCGCATTCAAACGCGATTTCAATACCCCGCATTTTGAAAGTGTCTCCCTGATGAATGCAAATATCTCTCAATATGAAAGCTATTTTAGGCTGGGCAGTGTAGTTGCAACCATCTCTTAGCTCTGTATCAGAGAAAAAATTGGTCTTATTTGCACTTTGAATATTGAGAGAGTGTGATTATGGTTGCACTTATTGTAAAGTGTAACCATAAAAAAATGTTTTCTCTTTATCTTATTAAGCACAAACAATAAGGTTTCATTTGTTAACATTAGTTAATGCACTGTGAACTATCATGAACTAACAATGAATGACTATTTTTATTAACTAACATAAACAAAGATTAATAAATACTGTAGCAAATATATTGCTCATTGTTAGTTGATGTTGGTTAATACATTAATGTTAATAAATGAGACCTTATTGTAAAGTGTTACCATTTTTATTTATACTGTTTTTATTTCTATGATCAGTTTGTGGAAAGGAGTTCAGTTAGGAGGTCAAAAGTTGTAGAAGCTCATAAATCATGTACAGTAAGGTCTGAAGAGACTGAAATCATACAGAAGAGAAGTCAGTCAGTTGAGTTTGTGGCAAAACCTTTTACAGTGCTTGAATATTGTTGTCTTTTACTGCATATGATAATTCATAGTAAGAAAGTAGAACTGAAATGACATTAATTACAAGATGATTAGTTAAAACATTTCAAATACACCTGCAGAATATTTTTTCTAGTCATGTATTTCACCATTGAGGATTTCTTAAAAACAGTGTGTAAAAATCTTGTCTTGTCTCGTGAACTCAATCTCGAGTCTTGTCTCGTCTCGTGAGATACCTGTCTCGTCACACCCCTAATATATATATATATATATATATATATATATATATATATATATATATATATATACAAACACTTTATGTTAAAAATAAATAAATTTCTCAAAAAAAAAAAAAAAAAACTTAAGTTACATCTAAAGGAAATCTGGATACTCAGGACATTCATTGCTTTTTAATTTTGGTAGTATTATTTTAAACACATGCTCTGCACTCCCAATATTGATCAACATTTATTATCAGTCTGGTCATTTGCTTACTTTTGGCATTTTGTAGTGGCAAAACGACAAAGTTTTTATGTGTTTTGGCCATTCATTTACATGACGACGCAGTTTTGGGGGCCTGAAAATGCTAACTTTTAAAAACAGGTTTCAAAGTGCAAGTTTTTAAAAACGATACCATTATTGTGTCCGTGTAAACGACAAAAACATAGGCATGTAATTTTTCTTTACAAAGTGACATCGCCAACTACTGGCCTGGCATGCATATAACAGCTTTTTTAGTTGCCTTCGCAGATCTGTGTGAATGGGGATCATTTTGACAATGTTGTCGTATGTCCACGAAAATTCTAAAGGAAAAACCTTTGTGTTTTTAGTACTTAATTGTCCTGTCAGTGTACCCCAGAAGATATAATATTACCAAGAAGATGCTTTCCTCATAAATAAAATGATTTTAATGTAGTTGAGCTTATTAGATGCAGAATAATTGAATATATTAATGAAAAATCTGTTCATCTGTGCACACATAAGTAGCATCTCAGACATTTAGGTTTATTTATTTTTTTGTTAAAGCTAATCCCTGTACTTAAACTTTCAGATGTCTAAATGTACTATTTGCTCATTTATTTAGTCATTTCAAGCCTTTAATTGATTCTAAATTGAATTCAAATTGGTCTCGAGGGATTTGGGCAAATAGTTAGGTTAGTTTTCTATTGATGCTGTTGTAAATGCTTGATTTTTCTCAGTGCTTGACTCCAACACATTATCCAGCTACATCCGGCCATCACAGTAATGTGCTAAAATTGCATCTATGCTGTCTTTTACAGCTAACATGTTTAATTGTTTATTGCCTGCTAGACATTCTGGTCTGAAAGTGATTCATGTGTGGCAATTTGTTCTTGTTAGTGATCTAAGAATATCACCCTTGAATCATTTCTAGAAAGATCAGCGCTTGTGTCGCCAAATGCCCTGTGGAACTTCTCACCCAAACCCACAAAGAATCTGGTCTTGGGTTCCATAAAATGACTCTTCCATATGGTCTAATGGAGACATTTATTATACTAGTGTCTAATTGCAACATAAATTTGCAATGCATTAGCATGGGCACACTCAAAGTCACTTACTTTTACATTCTACAAACCAAAAGCTTTGAGCTGTCTGGATCACACAATACACACCGCCCCGCGTTTGTCACTAAGCATTTCTCTGATATGCCCTGTGAGCCCTGGAAGAGCACGAGAGTGTTTCCCTTAGACTCCCCCCGGCCGTTAAACTGTATTCCAGACACCAGGTCTGAAAATGTTTTGTCAAGTGTGAACAGCAAGTGATGCCTTGCAGCTACCATGCGTTTCCATGCCAGACTTTTCATTTTCATCTGCTAGAATGCATCTCCCATCAAAGCTGCACTTATTTTATAGATTAGTATAAGATGCTTGCCATGTACAGGGTGCAGATTCTTTTTTCTCATTATGTTAGATGGACAAATCCAATGGATTGTGTTGTGATGATTAATAGTGATTATTTTATTATGTATTATTGTGTAATGCTTGTCTGTTTTGTGCTGTAATAGTTTTCAGTTATTCTTTCTGCAGGTTATAGTCTTTGATGAGTGAGTCATCAAATTGTTCATTGAACTAATATGTTCAAAGAAATGGTTTCATTCAGTAACATAACACCACTAGCTTGAGTTGCTTGAAGTCGTGTGGTTGATTCTGTTTTAGCTTCATTAGTAAATGTTTTTGTTGGCAGCAAACAAATCTAGCATGAAAAATAGCTTTATGCGCACTGTTTCTGAATTCCCTGAAACGCCTCCAATGTAGTCTTGAGTTTTCTTCCAGGAACAAACGCGTCACAATATTCCTCATTTAAATTATTCACGCCCAAGGCATACACAGAATAAATGGGCGGATTCTGGTTGAGACTTGTGATTATGGTAAATGACGGGACATTTTCCAAACAAGCTTAAAGCGGTTGACCAATCACAACACACTGATCCAGCCAACCAATCAGAGCACATTTCACTTTTCAGGCTTCATAGGCCGTTTCCCAAATGGCACACTTCATGCGCACTTTCGGTCTTGTGGACTTACAATGGCTGCTGCATGTGCATGTCCGTTAAGTCCACAAGACTGTAGGGTGTCCCATTCGTCATTTGAGCTTACAGAAGGGTACCCGCGAGTGCCCCCTTTGTGGCCGCTATGTGCCCTCGATGCGCACTTCTGCTGAGCCCGCTAGTCTCCGCAAGTGCGGACTCAGAGGAAGACCGTGAGGTTTAAGGGTGCCATTTGGGATAGGGCGATAGAAACAGGAACTAAACAGGGGTGTATTTCCCAAAAGCATCTTTAGTCAACTATGGTCATAAGTCCCATTAAACTCGTTATTGGTATCGACAGAACTTGCGACCATAGTTCCATAGTATAGCATTACTGACAGACTTGGAAGAGAGGAGCTGCAACAAAATCAAGACTTTGTAAAAGTCCCTCTTGTTTTAAACTGTATTTAGTGTTGTCTGCAAAGCTCACACTATTCATAAATTGGCAAACTTATAACATGTATAAACCTGCTTTCACTCTTCATTTATTGAGAAAAAGAAACAAATCTTTTCAGTCTACTCATCTGTTTTGCCAAGCTCCCTCTGAAGTTAATTCATATGCATTTGGTCCATTATTTTGTAAGATGCAGCAATTTGATTTATTTATCATATATTGAGAGCCAAAGTGTCATTTTCCTGACTCTGCAACTATTAAAGAAGAAAGAAAATCATGAGCATTTGGAACGACGTGAGGGGGAGTAAATGATGACAAAACTTTCCTTTTGGGGTGAACTATTCGTCTACCTCCAAACTGTATTTTTCTCTGTGTTTACTACTTCTTATTCTACACCTAAACATCACCAATACTGAGCAGTGTATGTCAACATGGGAGGCTTGGATATTTCAATCTATACAGTATCTCTGCCATCTTCTCTGGATTTGATTTGTCCCATGTAATAAATGTTCTAGTTTGTACAACAGCATACACATAATCCATATGCCATGGAGAAACAAACTTTTTTCCAACTTTTTTTAAGTTGATACACAGCTATGTAGCTGCTTGTTAACGGAAATATCTAATCAGCCAATCACATGGCAGCAACTCGATGCATTTAAGCATGTAGATGTTATAACAACTCATTACAACCAATCTGCAGAAGAACATCTCTGAACACACAACACGTCCAACCTTAAAGCAGATGAGCTACAGCAGCAGAAGATACACCAGTGCCACTCCTGTCCACTAAGAACAGCAAACTGAGGCTACAGTTCACACAGGCGCACAACTGGACAATAGAAGATTGGAAAAACATTTCCTGGTCTGATTAATCTTGATTTCTGCTGCGACATTCAGATGGTAGGATCAGAATTTGGCGTAAACAACATGAAAGCATAGATCCATCCTGCCTTGTATCAACGGTTCAGGCTGCTGGTGGTGTAATGGAGTGTGGGATATTTTCTTGGCACACTTTGGGCCCCTTAGTGCCAAATGAGCATTGTTTAATTGTCACAGCCTACCTGAGTATTGTTTGCGACCATATCCATCCCTTTATGACCACACTGACCCATCTTCCGATAGCTACTTTCAGCAGGATAACGTACCATGTCACAAAGCTCAAATCATCTCAAACTGATGGAGATTTGTGGGAGATTTGCGTCATGGATGTGCAGCCGATTGCAGAAATTGCATGATGCTTTCATGTCAATATGGACCAAAATCTCTGAGGAATGTTTCCAGCACCTCATTGAATATATGCCATGAATAATTAAGGCAAAATGGGTCCAAACTGGTACTAGCAAAGTGAACCTAATAAAGTGGCCAGTGCATGTATTTCTTTCTAATTATTCTGCCCCACCTCAACCCATTAAGACTTTGTGACTTTATTATATAAATTACAGAGAAATTCAAGCATCTCAAAAAAGTCTTTCAGTGTAAAGTGTATAACCTTTTCTTTTACTTCAGGTTTACATTATGCAAGCCTTCCAGTTAACCGAGTCAATCTAAACAGACAATTACTTGTGGTAAAACTCACTATAGAAATATTTCCTCTTTCAAGCTACCCTTGGTGCAGGCATATTAAATCAAGAACTCATTGGAGGATGCAAAAAATAGCAGTCGAGCTAAATAAAAGGGTAAAAGTTTTGAATATTACATGTGCAAAAGTGACTCAGCTTAAGTTTATTTGATTCTATTGTTCTATTGGAAAGAATCATATTTCTTTCGGATGGATGGATTATAGAAAAAGTAGAAAAATAAATAAATTCCTAATTTTATTAACTTTAAAAATCAAAATAAACAATCAGTTCACAGCAATTTGGTGTGTTACTATAGAATTCGGTTGATGTGCAACTCATCCAATCAGATTTTAGAACCTCAACCATCCATTGTATTATATCTTATTGTGTAGCCTTTAAAAATGGCACTGCGGTAGATGCCAGAAAGTCTTATTCTATAGAGTTTCTTTTTTTCTCTCTCCACTCCATCACAGGCATATAGCCAGGCTCCATTTTTATTGTAAGTCACATAACAAATGAGGCCCCTGCATTTTGAAATCTCATTTTTTTCAGATTGCCCCTCTAATGGTGGTTTTAAATGGTTCCACTTCTCAGATCGAGCTCTTATTCCCTGTCATGGGAGTGACACCATAAAGTGCACGAGCTACACTGAGAGCAAAGGTATATATATATATATATGGGAGCATATATAGGCGAGAGTTAGGGATAAACCAGTATTATATGGTCGTCAAGTGAATGGGATTCAGGCATGCTCACTTTGTGCATGCAGACTACAGAGGAGAGCTCCATTAATCATGCAATGGGAGGGAATGAGGACAGATATGATGCTGCGGCAGATGTTAGAAAACGACCAGTGATGGTGAATGCTTCTAATCGTTATTGTTCTGGTTTTTAGGAAAAGCACATGGTGGTTCTGCTGGGCTTATTTAAATTCAATGTACTAAAAAAATATATATATATTTTATTACTTCATGTTCCTGCATGTTTTTGTCATACAGGATGTTTTTTGAAAGGAATCTCTTATGCTTAGCAAGGCTGCAGTTATGTGATCAAAAATACAGTAACAACAATGAAAGATTATTACAATTTTAAATAATTGTATTGTATGTGAATATATTTTAAACTGTAATTTATTCCTGTGATGCAAAGCTGAATTTTCAGCATCATTACTCCAGTCTTCAGTGTCACATGATTCTTCAGACATCATTCTAATATGCTGATTTGCTGATCAAGAAACATTTCTGATTATTTTCAGTGTTGAAAACAGTTGTGCTGCTTCATATTTTTGTGGAAACCCTGATATTTGTCATCAGGATTCTTGGATGAATAGATATTTCACAAGAACAGCATTTATTTGAAATATAAAGCATTTGTAATATTATAAATATTGATAACACTTTAAAATAAGGCACAGTGAACTATTCATTTGTTGCAATATTTAATAATCTTTGTTAATGTTAGTTAATGAAAATACAACTGTTCATTGTCAGTTGTCAGCTCAGGTCCAGTACATAATTAACAGATGCAGCTTTTGATTTTAATAATTAGTAAGTGTTGAAATTAACAGTAACTAAAATTATTATTATTATTATTATTATTTTTTTTTAGATTTGTCCTTTGCTGTTAGGTAATTAATGTTAACAAATGGAACCTTATTGTAAATTGTTACCTATATGTCACTTTTGATCCATTTAATGCATCAATCCTGAATAAAAGGATTGATTATAAAAAAAAAAAAAAATCATAATATAGAACAGCTAATTATTTTGCTGATTTGTCACAACATTTTTTCTTTTGTCAAATCAACTTAGATAATTAATGTGGTTCAGATAACATACTATATTTTGAGTTTTTGTTGATTAAACTATTCGCCTTCATTGTATTAACTCATTTTTTTTATTTTTTTTTATTTCAATGAACTCAAAATTTTAAGGCAACCAGGTAACTTACTTTTTAAGTTAAACCAACTATTCTTTTTTTTACAGTGTATGTGTGGTCTGTCAGCTTTCTGGCTGGCCAGACAACACAAAATCTCTTCTAAATTCACATCATGCGAATGTGAAACTAGGGAATTATGCAAAATATTTAGTCTCAGGGATTTGACTGTCATTGTCACCACCCACTTAAAATGTGCCACCGCACATCACTCGGGCTGTTCTTTCTCTGCCACAGATTCCTAGAGATTTGAACACCGCTGCAAGCCTAAAATAACCCCACAAGTTCAGCCAATCAAAGAAGAATCCATTAAGAGGCACAAATTCCCAGTTGCTGCTTATAAATGTAACTGCGTCCAAAATCTGCAGTCTGTATGTGCAGGATGGCAAGAGTTGAGCTGGTGCTGTGGGCTTGTGAACCTCAGTCAATCAAGGTCATTTAGACCCCGATGGCTTCTCCCGACCGCAAGCGTAATCAATTGCCCTATGGACCTTTGTAAAATGCAGCAAAAAGAGAGCAATAACTCTACTGGCACCAAAGAAACAGAAAATAATGTTATGCGTATTGGCTTTGCTCCACTCGGGTACATTTCATCAGGAAAAAGAGAAGGACTTGAAAAGCTAAATCAATAGTTAATTATATCAGGCATAAACATAAATACAGTTGTGCTAGTGTCTTGGCGAGAATTGCTATAAGTATTGTTCTTCATGGGTTTTAAGAGACCCATTTCATCTTATGTAGCCGGTAGTCTATTAAAAGCACATGGTGTATTTGTGTACAAATAATGTTCTTAAGTACAAAGAAAGAAAGTAAGAAAGAAAGAAAGTAAACTAAGAAATAAATAATCATAATGTTGTTTAGCCAGAAGCAACTGACCAGCGAAGTGTTGCAAGGGCAAGTTTGGATTGTAAGCCATTAGTGGAACAAATGGAAAGCATTTATCAACCTACCATGTTTACGATCGGTAAAAACATGCCCTAATGAGGAATACAAGATTACAGTTCAAAAAAGCTAGAAGAGAAGCATAAATACAGGCCTAAGATCAATTTCTATGCACCTGTTCTTGTTGTAGGCCAAGATTTTATGTACTTATTTACTCACCCTCATGTCATTATGGACGGTTTTTGGTAACACTTTAGTATGGGGAACATATATTCACTATTAACTGTGACTTTTGCCTCAAACTCCTATTTTGCTGACTATTAATAGTTAGTAAGGTCGATGTTGTAGCATTTAAGTTTAGGTATTGGGTATGGGATGTGGTTTATAAGTACTAATAAACAGCCAATATTCTAGTAACGCACTCTAAAAAAAATGCTGGGTTTGGGTCAAATGTGGACAAACCCAGGCGTTGAGTTCAGTATTTAAATTATTTTTTATTTTTATTTTTATTTATTTTTTTATGACAGGCCTGAATGGATCATTGAGTCAAAAACCTGATCAGTCTGACCTGTGAAGGAATCATTAAACCAGACTACTTTTGGATCAAATGATTCATTGAAACCATCCTATTCAAAATAATGATTCATTAAAAAAACTGGCCATCAGTGCTTCTTTTATGAAATATAACCATATGGAACACTTTTATGCTTTTAATACATTTTCAGTGCTTTACCGATTAAAAGTTTTTCAAAGTAATTAATACCTATATTCAACAAGAACACAATAAATTGATCAAAAGTGACAGTAAGTACATTTATAAAGCCACCAAAGTTTTCTATTTCAAATAAATGCTGTTATTATTCATTCATCAAAGAATTCTGAAAAATATTAAAAACATGAAGCATTGCAACTGTTTTTAACATTGATAATAATAAGAAGAAATCTTTGTTGAGCAGCAAATCAGCATATTAGAATGATTTCTGAAGTGTGACAACAAAGACTGGAGTAATGATGCTGAAAATTCAGCTTTGATCACAGAAATAAATTAGATTTCAAAATATATTCAAATAGAAAACAGTGATTTTAAATCACAGTTTTTACCTTTGTTTTTGATTAGCGTGAGAGACTTTTTTCAAAAACAAACAAACACAAAAAATGTTCTAAATGCCTTCTAAAGAGTGGCCAGGGTATTCTTCAAAAAATCTGTTCCATAAACAATTTATTTGAAGGTCATGAGCATGTTTCACATCCTCGAGTGAGGCCTTTGAGCATGTTAGTGCATTCCACCAGCACCTTCTTAGGGAAACCAAATGTGCAGAGCAGATTCCCATCAAATCAAAGTTCAGAGGCCTTGGCTGATCACTGTGATTCACCAGCTGACACCCACAGAGCCGAACCCAGCGAGAAGCTGTAAGATCAAGTCATCAAGCACCTGCTCCAATGTCTCATCACCGATTCCCTGTGTTCCCCCAGCTTGTTTTACTGTCATTTAATGTGCAGCGGAAGAACAGCAGATTCGTCATGCATGAGTTAGTGATATTTCATTGACTTTCTGATGAAGGGAACTGCGTAATTCTTAAGTATGACGCACGCTGTTGACAAACAAGCTGTTTACATAAACATTCATAAATGGGTCATATCAGTGCATTGACTTTTATCCACTTAGTTCCACGTTGCCAGTTAACATTGCAGAATATTTCTAACGTAGAACTGAGTTTAGATGATTTAGACAGAAAGAGACCATTTGGAAGTGGCCAACCATAGTTGCACTTTTGTGTGATTTTCTAATATATAACCTTCAGAGCAAAAATAAAACATAAGGGTAATCACACACACACACACACACACACACACACACACACACACACACACACACACACACACACACACACACACACACACACACACACACACACAACACTTTATTTTGATGCTCCTCAACAGTCATTCTACTGACTTGTACTTAGTAACTTTGCAATCATGTCAACTTATTCTACTAACCTAACAGTCTACTAATACTCAACTAATACTCTAATGAGAGTTAGTTGAAATGTAGGTGCAACATTACTTACAGTGGGTATGGAAAGTATTCAGACCCCCTTAAATTTTTCACTCTTTGTTATATTGCAGCCATTTGCTAAAATCATTTAAGTTCATTTTTGCAGATTTATTAAAAAAGAAAAACTGAAATATCACATGGTCCTAAGTATTCAGACCCTTTGCTCAGTATTTAGTAGAAGCACCCTTTTGATCTAATACAGCCATGAGTCTTTTTGGGAAAGATGCAACAAGTTTTTCACACCTGGATTTGGGGATCCTCTGCCATTCCTCCTTGCAGATCCTCTCCAGGTCTGTCAAGTTGGATGGTAAACGTTGGTGGACAGCCATTTTTAGGTCTCTCCAGAGATGCTTAATTGGGTTTAAGTTAGGGCTCTGGCCGGGCCATTCAAGAACAGTCACGGAGTTGTTGTGAAGCCACTCCTTCATTATTTTAGCTGTGTGTTTAGGGTCATTGTCATGTTGGAAGGTAAACCTTCGGCCCTGTCTGAGACTTCCCTCGATTGCAACCAGTCGTCCTGTCCCTGCAGCTGAAAAACACCCCCACAGCATGATGCTGCCACCACCATGCTTCACTGTTGGGACTGTATTGGACAGGTGATGAGCAGTGCTTGGTTTTCTCCACACATACCGCTTAGAATTAAGACCAAAAAGTTCTATCTTGGTCTCATCAGACCAGAGAATTTTATTTCTCACCATCTTGGCAAACTCCATGCGGGCTTTCACGTGTCTTGCACTGAGGAGAGGCTTCCGTCGGGCCACTCTGCCATAAAGCCCCGACTGGTGGAGGGCTGCAGTGATGGTTTACTTTCTACAACTTTCTCCCATCTCCCGACTGCATCTCTGGAGCTCAGCCACAGTGATCTTTGGGTTCTTCTTTACCTCTCTCACCAAGGCTCTTCTCCTCCGATAGCTCAGTTTGGCCGGACGGCCAGCTCTAGGAAGGGTTCTGGTCATCCCAAACGTCTTCCATTTAAGGATTATGGAGGCCACTGTGCTCTTAGGAACCTTAAGTGCAGCAGAAATTTTTTTTGTAACCTTGGCCAGATCTGTGCCTTGCCACAATTCTGTCTCTGAGCTCTTCAGGCAGTTCCTTTGACCTCATGATTCTCATTTGCTCTGACATGCACTGTGAGCTGTAAGGTCTTATATAGACAGGTGTGTGGCTTTCCTAATCAAGTCCAATCAGTATAATCAAACACAGCTGGACTCAAATGAAGGTGTAGAACCATCTCAAGGATGATCAGAAGAAATGGACAGCACCTGAGTTAAATATATGAGTGTCACAGCAAAGGGTCTGAATACTTAGGACCATGTGATATTTCAGTTTTTCTTTTTTAATAAATCTGCAAAAATGTCAACAATTCTGTGTTTTTTTCTGTCAATATGGGGTGCTGTGTGTACATTAATGAGGGGGAAAAAAAAGAAATTAAATGATTTTAGCAATTGGCTGCAATATAACAAAGAGTGCAACATTTAAGGGGGTCTGAATACTTTCCGTACCCAATGTATAGTCAACAGAATCATCGAAATAAAGTGTAACTATTTTGAATTGTGATAAATTCCTAACATTTTGTTTCCATTTTGTGTCCAATTCTATTTATTCCTAATTAGATATAATAAAGTAATTATATATATACAAAATACAATATAATACAATACAAATTTTATTTCTATAACACATTTAAAGCAACTGCTGTTGACAAGAGTGCTTTCCAGCATAAAAAGATCAAATATAAGCAATAGTACATCCACACAAACACAATTAAATCACTCTAATCAAATCTAAAAGCTATACTAAAAAGATACTTCTTCTAACTAGACTTAAAAGTATCCACAGATACTTTTAAGATACAGGGATACAGGGAAGATTTAATGTACATATTATTTTGCATGGTTTTATATATATATCATTAAATTCAGCATTAATCATCAAATTAAAGTCAATGCAACAAATGCAAAAATTCAAAAGAAAAATGTTTTATTGACTTTATGGCTAAGAATTATATATATATATAGGTTGAATGTATATATATATATATATATATATATATATATATATATATATATATATATATATATATATATATATATATATATATATACTCACAGCCATAATGGACCTAAAAATTTGCTTTTTTGTGTGTGTGTGCAAAATATAATTTATTATTTTTATTTCTTTTGATCTTGGCATAAATTACGGTCCAGTCATGTTGTTGATACATTTCAAGGATATCTTGATTATTATTGATCTTGATTCAAACAAAAGTCTTCAATATCTTTTAAAGAGTTGATGCCACTAACCTTGCGAATGTGTGCATCATCTCTTTCTTTCTCAAAAGCGCTGCTCATTGTTTCAGCCTCAAACTAAAAAAAAAAAAAAAACTGAACTAAAAAAAAATTGCATAAATTTTGTAATATCAACCAATAACAAAAGGAGCTTGTCATTTCAAGGAATCTCTTGACATTTTGGTGTGAAATATGAATCAGATGCTCAGTCTGTGAGATTATTTTTCACCTCACCCATCATTTCTGAGCAGTCTGCATTCAATAGCAGCTGTGCTGAACACTAAAGCAACTTCACTGCCCGACCTTTAGACTTCCGACTAAATTTTTACTCTTAAGTCACACCCTCCAAACTTTGTCGACCATTCCTGCTTTAATGATAGAGTTTGGGTCAATCAAAGCAGTGATATCACTATTGTTCATGCAGTATCCATAAACATGAGACTCTGTAGTGGGAGGGGCTTGTCAAGAGATAGTGTTCTCACTTCAATCGCACCTCCTTAATTTACACCCACTGCCTTTACAACCATCTGCCTCCTGAACCAGGGTTCACAACTCCCGTCAGCTCCAAAGCCTGTTACGAATGAAGACCTCCTACTGTTTCTCTCCCACCAGCAAAGGAAAAGAAAGGTGACTTTATGGCCAAGAATAACTTTACTTGAAGCCTGTATAGCCCATATACTACAATAAATAGCAGATGAATATTTTATTTTATTTTATTTTAATCAATGTAGAGCAGGTGTTGAACTCAACTTTGTGCAAAGCAGAGCTTGAAGGAGTCCACAAAACCAACTAGATTATATGAAAGGGATATATAAATGTCTCTGATTTACAATGTAATATTCCAGCATGAAAGTGCTCTTGCTTCCTCTCTCTCTCTCTCTCTCTCTCTCTCTCTGACTCTCCATTCTTTTCAAATCAATGCCCTTTTCAAGTAATTCCACAGCAAGAATGCAATTATAGTATCCCCCCCATTCAATTTAAATAAAAAGTGCATATATTTAGAGCTAAAACATTTGATAGGGAAAAGCTTCCAAGTTTGTGCAAGTACATAACCAGCCAGTGTTCAAAACTATCTCCTTACCTTAGCCCGATTCACAACGGTAATCTTTTAATAATGTTTCCCAATCCGGATGGTACTGGTGGGTTACCGTGGGAAAGTCGAGCATGCAGCCATTTATCTTTGCATCATTACGTCACGTCTATTTACATAGAGAAGGAGTCCCAGGTAGTAGACTATTGCGCATGTGAGGATGCTACAGGTGGCGGATCATTTATAGCCTTTTCTCACAGCAGCTGCAATAATTAAACTTATCATTTTGATGGTGGATTGTAATCCAGAAAGGTCCAAATGACAATCATCAGTGACAACTAGAGATTCACCCGTAGTCAAAAGCAAAAGACTTTGGACTGCAGAGTGGCTACAGAAAATTAAATCTACAGTAATACACACTAAATACACATAGTCACTCATTGCTGGTGTTGTTATCATTAGCAATTTGAGAACAAAGGATAACAATAATAATTTGCACAATTTATTGCTTTTTTCTCAGTTGGTCAAAACAAAAGTGGCAGACGTGTTACGTACTTGTTCAGATGACATTTTCCAGTTAAAATTCTTATTTTGGTCAGTGATTCTGAAGTACATTATCCACTGGTGACAATCCCATGTAAAGATGATAATTCTGCAAATAGCTGCAATTGCAGGTTTCAAACAGAGATGGTGACAAGGAGGCAAAACTTACGGACTGCAGCTTTAATAGTAAGAAAGCTTACTAAATAATAGTGCTGATAGAAGGTACTACAAATAAGATGTGTATGTGAGTGGGAGCATTAAAGAGCCCCTATTATGCTAGCATAGTTCTGCTATGGTAATGGCCGTTTTGTTTCCGACACGCGCTGTAAGTGGTAGACCAGATTGGGCCATCTGACCAATCAGAGCAGATTAGGCTCTTGGAAAAGAGGGGTTTAGCGAGTCTGAAACTTCGCACGAGTCATTTGAGAATCTTTGAAAAATGTGGTGATGTGCAATGTATAATATTATAAAAAAAATGAAAGTGTTTTTTGACATTTGATGCATGAAAATCTGTTGTAGGAGACCTCCAAATTAGGAACGTTTAAAATTGCATGAAAGGGGCACTTTAATATCCGAGATCTGAGAGGAAAATGTCTCAATTTTGTTCTCTGGCTATTTCCCATGCTGCCTATAATGTTTACCAGTGAATCACAGAGCATTGTGGCCCACCTCCACCTCCTCTGAAGAAGGATTTACACTTCAAACAATGTGCCTCTCTGCAGGTAGCGTGACGAGGAGTATTATTTTTATCAAACTCTAAGCAAATGCATGCTAAAGGGTGAAAAGCTCAACACTCCCCCGGACACTGAGAGAACGACCTGAATATGTTTTCTCTCAGGAGGATAAAATCGGCCCATGAATCATTTATATTCACTTGTGCGTGTGTGTGTGTGTGTGTCCATTGGTTATGGTGTTGGATTGGTGGCTGTGGCAGAACTACAGTTTTATACATGGGGTTACTAGGCGGTGGCCAAGGCTACTTCAGGGGGTCCATAGACCATGAAAGAAAATTAGTGTGTAATCCTAACCCGGCATCAAAAAGCATGAATAAATCATTTGATTGCTGATTAGAGGTAGAAGTGATAATTCACGTAACAGAGTTCTTCACTGTTACAGATAGTGTGGTCCAAAAGAGTTTCTTCACATTACCCCATATTAGCTAAACCTTTCTATACTGTAACTAAATTTAGAACTCTCTCTGTAAACTCGCAATTCCGAAGTCAGTCTTTTCCCCCCTCAGAATTGGACTTTGCACTATATCTAAAAATTCTGAGAAAAAAAAGCCAGACTTGTGAGATATAAACTTGCAAGTGTGAGGAAAAAAAGCCAGAATTGTGAGATATAAATTATATCTCGCAATTCTGACTTTATAACTCACAATTGCGAGTTTATATCTTGTAATTCTGACTTTATAACTTGCAATTGCGACTTTATGTTATGCAATTATGAGACTGCAAGATGTAAGCTCGCAATTGTGAGAAAAAAAAAATCAGAATTGTGAGATAAAAAGTCGCAATTACCTTTTTTTATTATTACGTGGCGGAAACAAGCTTCCATAAAAACACCATTTCCACATCGCTTTTACAACATATCAAATCTCTTAGTTCTCATCATCTCCAAAAAGTCAAGCCAATGTTGATTCTTGTTTTATTACGGCCTCTGTCACATTCTCTTTTTGCCAGCAGACTCTCCTCAGCATTTTTTTTTACAGGTGATTCCCTTGAGGCTCCATGACAAACTTTCTCGCCCACTGTGACAACTAACCTATTCCACTCCCACACCATACACACATCAAAGTAGCCGGAGCAACTTTTCTCTTTTTACGAGACACGCACAATGGCGAATGACATATGTACTCAATTTCCAGCAAAAAAAAAACATCCCGTCAGGCCTAAAACTATAAGATTACCATTGTGAATACCATAGTGGCTTAAAGTTACATAGTGTAACTTTTATATAAATGGGTGATTTTAGGTATTTAATCAACTTCTCAACAAAAAGTGGTCAGCCTCAACGTGTCACATGACCAACCACCATCATCAAACGGTTTTGTAATGTCTTTGCTATTTGAGACCAGTGTAACTTCTAATGAAAATGGCTTATTGTGTTAATGATGCCAATTACACCATGCAAAAGCTTCCGAGACACACAAACACTGCGCGAATAAGATGAAAGCAGCACTAAATTTATCTTTTGAATGGTCTGTAGCTGTTCAAATATGTCTAATGAGGCAAATTCCTAATGCATAAATTTTACCCCAGGCTGACAATCCGCCAACAGCGCACTCTGCGACGAACATATAGGCCTGACAAGAGCTCACAAATACATTTTCACAATGAATACTAATCATTTTTGATTCAGCATGAGAAGCAGTTATTAAAGATGTTCAAAGTCATAAAGCAGACAGACATTAAGTGCTATACAGTGAACGGCAATGGCAAATATTTAGGATCTCCTAATCACACTTTGCAGACAATTTAGGCTTATTGTTATTGTTTATCTAGTCAGCGTTTTAAATGGAAAACATGATTATGCTTTATGTACTGCA
The DNA here is from genome assembly GCF_018812025.1 of Megalobrama amblycephala. NCBI lineage: Eukaryota > Metazoa > Chordata > Actinopteri > Cypriniformes > Xenocyprididae > Megalobrama > Megalobrama amblycephala. The sequence goes on from NC_063050.1 coordinate 52,588,058, forward strand.
ATTACCATTTCAATACTCATTAAACAAACACTTCAACCAAAAAAAAAAAAACATTCATTAAAATGATTGTCGCTGACGAACCCCCATCGTGCTGTTTTTATTCATTTTCAGTTTTCAAACTAACAAATAAATGCATTTATCTTCCCATACATTTTATAGAAGAGCTAATCAATATTTTTTCATCCAAGAAAAAACATGACATGTCCTTGCTTGTTGAAACTTGTTTTTATAGATTACATGTGAAAGAATTGCGTTAAAAATTCAACTTCATTGATTTCTTCATCTACTATTATTTCAGCTGACAGTTGCATTGCTTCACAACGTGCCATGGCTCCATATTGTTTTGTCAAATAACATTTTTGGGTTATTGGTTTTGTCAGTCAGATGGAACTGGTGTAATTAGGCCACAGTATTAATAGAAGAGCTTTGAGAGAGAGAGAGAAATAGACAGTGTGCTTGATAGCTCAGTTCTGATATGTGTACTTGAGCGGGTGTCATCGGGGTGTTGAAGTTAATTGGGGTAGGTCTCCAGTTTACCGCCTGTGTGACTCCAATGTGATTTAAGTGAGCATCAATCCATTTGGAGAGAAAATAGAAATCTAGATGTAGACATGTTCATTTATAACCAGGCCCGGTGAGCGCCGCATTGTCTGATCTAGGATCAAATGTGCTCTCGCTCATATTTGACCTGGTCACTGTTTGGCCAAACATAAAACTGAGGTAGAGGAAACACTTTTGCTTCATGATCACCAGTTTAGGACTGAAAAATAGACTGAATAAGCCGTGACCAGATGTGAGAATAACAAATATTTTATTCTTTTAAACCGCAGGTACAAGTTGCACCACCTTATTGTGTCCAGCTAACATCATCACAAATAAACAGTGAACTGTTCTGAGATCAGCAGCTTGAGGGGTTTGACCTCTGCATGTTGAAGGTGAATCTGTGTCTGGAACGGTTGTTTACATGGGGTCGTTGCTCTCGCCAAATGTTCATTCATGTCAGATGTGTAATATGAATTAAACATCCTGTAACATTTAAATAGCAGTTGATTTGATGCTGGGAGTTGAAGTTAGCGACGAGATTAAACTTTATTTCAATAGTCCACAATAGACATTCTGCTAACTGTTAGTAACTTTGCAACTAACTCTCATCAGAATACAACTGTTAGGCCGTGTGCCCACCAAAGCTGCTGCTAGTTTTCCAGTTGTTTTCATTGGGAGCACAGCGCTTCCAGGTTCTGCGTCCGAACGCCGGCTCAGTGTTGGCCAAAGCTGTAACACGTGAGCAGCACGACGCATGCGTATGATGCTGACGCAGGAGGCGTCTGATAATGAGTCGGTGTTCTGACGTAGAACCTGGAAACTCTGGACGTGAACAGAATGACATAGAACAGCAGATATTGTTGAATAAAATCGCTATTTTTGTTTTGTTTTGTTTTTGTTTTTGTTTTTGTTTTTCGCTACATAAAATTAAGGTTGAACCACTGCAGTCACGTCGACTATTTTAAAGGTGTCTTTAGTACCTTTCTGGACCTTGAAAGTTGTTGTTCAATTGCTGTCAATGGAAGAGTCAGACAGCTATTTTATTTTATCAAAAATATCTTAATTTGTGTTCCGAAGATGAATGAACGGGTGTGGAACGATATAAGGCAGAGTAATTAATGACATAATTTTCATTTTTGGGTGAACTAAGGTTTGAACCAACCCATAAATATAATTTGAGAAAAACTAATATACTTGGCTGTATTATTATTATTATTATTATTTAAGTTGGTCAAAAGGTTGTGTTTTCATTGTATGTATATATTTGAGGTTAGTGCTTACCACGAAACATTGTCTGGTTTTCATCCTACTTAGGGACTGTGGCTGTTTACTGCGTGAAACAAAGTTATAACTTTGTTTGTTGTTATACTAGGTCCAATTTTGCAGCCCACTGAACTTCTGCCACTGACCATGAGATTTAGATGAACCAAATTACGTCCAAATATAGTTGTAGAAGTTTTGACTTATGCACTCATGAGTATAATCATATCAGTCTTGATTCCTGTAGAAATATGAGTTTCACTCCTGAATATGAAAATAAAATTTCCGGTGTAGCCCATTTCTCATGCTATGCTACCATTTCAAATGACTCACACTGTTGTAACAGTAGTTATATCTTACATCCAAGGTGAGTAAACATAACACGCACATAGCTCAGATACCGAACGTAACACACCCCCCACCCTCCTTTTAGTCATCAACATATGTGACCTCAGGGAAACATTACGTTGATGCTTTACGTTGAATCCAGCGCCATTAGTCAGAACAGGAAACCGCTCTGCCAGAGGCAGGAACAAAATTGAGATGGGATCCCTCCAAGATGAAATCAAAGCAGGAAGTGGATTAGTTTCCTTGCGTAGGCATACTATGACTTATGTGAGTTCTCTGTAAAACAGCTAAAGTTCTCATCCAAAAAGATTTTGAGAGATATTAATATTAAATGTGTTCATTTATTTTAATCTGTCAATTTACAGGCCAAACTACCCCTGTTTTATTTAGTAATGTGCTGTGTAGAAGCCACACACTTTAACCGAACCGCGCATTGTTGTTGCTGAACTTCCGCAGAACCCACTGAACAAGTAAACTGTTGTGTAATGTGCAAATAAACTGAATGTCCGGTGGGTTTTGCAGTGGCACTGGTGCATACAGTATGTTGTGGTGCTTTTTATTGCTTTTTGCTCTCATAGTAAGACCTTGTATAAATAGAATGTAACTGCACAGGAAGTACCCTGCAAAGAAAGATCCTTATCATTCCACACTAAACACAATGATGGTGACACTCAAAATCACATCAAGGAATGATATTGACACATGATGCATAACTCCAAAGGGAACACATTGTAAAGCCTGCATATGAAGTATGCAGTAAAAAGTAAAAACAGTGAACAATTAGGTGGTAATGTGCATGATATTTTGTACCATTGCATGCTGGGAAACAAGGGGGTTGAATGAACAAGAAAAATAACAAGAAAATGTGTGAGAAAAAAAGTCAGAATTGTGAGATATAAACTCACAATTGCAAGTTTAATTGCAAGAATAAGGTCAGAATGGTGAATTAAAAATGTCACAATTACCATTTTAATTGTTTTTGTTTTTTACATAAAAAGCTAAAACATAAGCTGTCATCAATGTCAATGACGTGACGGGTAATTTTTTTTTGCCCAAAGGCCTTAATAATAATGGTAAAAAAAACAAAGATATGACATCCAAAGTATGTAAGGTAGTACAACTAGATCTCTTTTATTGAATCCAAAAGGTTTTAAAGGTGCCGTAGAACGTATTTCTAAAAGATGTAATATAAGTCTAAGCTGTCCCCTGAATGTGTCTGTGAAGTTTCAGCTCAAAATACCCCATAGATTTTTTTTTATTAATTTTTTTTAACTGCCTATTTTGGGGCATCATTAAATATGAGCCGATTTAGGCTGCGACCCCTTTAAATGCTCACGCTCCCCGGCCACGGAGCTCGCGCTTGCCTTTAACAGCATAAACAAAGTTCACACAGCTAATATAACCCTCAAAATTGTTCTTTAAAAAGTGTTTGTCATGCAACGTCTAATCGCGTAAGTATAGTATTTGTAGTATTTGTATATTTACATTTTATTCTGAAAGAGTTTGATAGTATGCTCTGTGGCTAAAGCTAACATTACACACTGTTGGAGAGATTTATAAAGAATGAAGTTGTGTTTATGAATTATACAGACTGCAAGTGTTTAAAAAATGAAAATAACAACAGTCTTGTCTCTGTGAATACAGTAAGAAACGCTGGTAACTTTAACCACATTTAACAGTACATTAGCAACATGCTAACGAAACCTTTAGAAAGAAAATTTACAAATATCACTAAAAATATCATGATATCATGGATCATGTCAGTTATTATTGCTCCAGCTGCCATTTTTCGCTGTTGTTCTTGCTTGCTTACCTAGTCTGATGATTCAGCTGTGCACAGATCCAGACGTTAATACTGGCTGCCCTTGTCTAATGCATTGAACATGAGCTGGCATATGCAAATATTGGGGGTGTACATATTAATGATCCCGACTGTTACGTAACAGTCTGTGTTATGTTGAGATTTGCCTGTTCTTCGGAGGTCTTTTAAACAAATGAGATTTATATAAGGAGGAGGAAACAATGGTGTTTGAGACTCACTGTATGTCATTTTCATGTACTGAACTCTTGTTATTTAACTATGCCAAGATAAATTACATTTTGAATTCTAGGGCACCTTTAATTATATTTTGCTACATATAAAGGTATTTTAAAGATTTTGAAGTGTCAAAAGGTCATTTGTCCAAATGCCAATACAGCCATTTTATTTGTGATTAAAATATCTTAAAATGTAATAAATGTTTATTTTTTATTCTGGCATTATTTTATAACATCATAAATCAACATATTGCAAAATGGTATTATTATGGTATTAATGGTATTATGTGTAGAAGGTGTTGCTTTGTTATGAGAAAAAATGTCCGGAAAAATGAATTTCATTGATGTCATTCGGAGTAACCAATATAAAGGGACCATTTTGGATAAAGTCATACAATATCATGTGACAGGATGTGACATCATTCAGACACCTGCAAAGGACCTCATGGTTGTGAAGCAAAGTAACTAACACTCTTTTAACTATTGAAATGTTTTTACTTGCTAATACGAATATCTCAAAACATCAGGTCATTCAGTACAACCACTATAAAACATGGAAAACGTTGTAATATTTAAAAAAAAAATGTACTAAATATAAAATTTTTGATTGTCCTTTTGCTAGCTACCAAGATATCAGCCTGTTAGCATTGTTTGAAAATACCGTCATTCGGTATAACCTAAAGTGTCAATCGGTAAAACCTAAATTTTGGTTAAACCAAATTACTTTTTTGGTGACAAATTAAGTACACATGCAATTATTTTTTTTCGGTTTAATGTGTTAAAAATATTTATCACAATTAGCGCAGCATCCATTTTTTCCCGTCATCCTTTAGCTAGCGTTATATTATATGATCATGTTGTTGTTGATGCAAATGCTTTTAGATACTTTATGAGTATCCTTGTAAGCACAGTCTTAAATGATTTAAATAAAGTCTTAAATGAACATAAAGAAGGAAATGGGATGCATGTCAGATCCACGTCATATCTTAAAGTGACAGCAGCCTAATAAACCTGCCTAATAAAGTCTGTCGTTAAGGTTAATCAAACAACAAAAGAAAAAGAGAACATCACTCAATGCTCTTGACTGAATAACTTGATTAATCTTTATTTAATTTATAATTTGTGCAGTGAAGACTGTTCAGTTTCTGTATATTGTTAGATAAAATATTAGAATATATACTGTCTTTGTTGTTTTTGCATTAATTTGGATTTATTATTATTACAATATAAAAATACAAAAATATGTTAGGTGTGATTAATCACAGAAACAAAGGTGTGATTAATCATTTTATTATTACTATTATTATTATTATTGATTGACAGCTGTACACTATGTATTTCAAATATATATTGTTTCAAACTGAAAATATATTACAATTAAAACTTCACAAAATACACTTCCAATTTTAAAATACGCAAGATACTTCATGATTTGCTGAAGGTTTTCAGTGAACTGTGGGTTATAATTTAATGCTGTTCTGTATGCTGTATGCAAAATTACATTTACAAAAACAATTTATTTATAGCCTTGTGCGCGCAATTGCTCTCACAATTGAATTCTTACTCAATACTGTAAGACTAGGGCTTGTTTTAATGAAGGTGGATGAGAATTTCCTGAATTTTTATCCAAGAATTGTAATGTGTAGTAGGCCATGCACCGCACTGCCCAATTGCCTTTCATGACATTCTGTAATACACTGCTAAACAAAAATGTCATTTGCAGATGATTTTGAAAAGCATGTCAACCCATCAGTGGAATGTTAGATTGACTCAGTCTTTGATGATGTAGCATTATTACACAGGCCTTTGTTCCATTAAAAATGACAAGAGATGAACAGCATGATGAAATGAAACATATTCTGCATGAAAATTGCCAGTTTTGCTGGGTCAGTTGTTACACATGAAAGAAAGAGAATATTGAAAACACACAATAATCGACAAGTGGCTTATTGCTTTTTTCCTTTGGCAGCAAACCGTTCATTAAACAACCCAGTTTCAAGATGAATCAGGTAACAAACCTACACATATGGTACGTTTCGCACAGTGGTCATTTCAATAATATAATCATAATCATTACTAATTAAGAATAAACACTGGCATGCCATTAGTTGTTAATTATAACAGAAGCTATTTAAATTGTTAGACGCACTTAAAGCAGTAGGATTTATCAACCTCACGTAGCTGAAACAGTTCTCCACAAACTGAGTTAATATCTTAAAGTTCACAGAGAAATTATATTCACCCTGATTTGGTCATTGCAGCTCGAGTTAATTATGAGCTTGCAGGTTTTCATTTAAATGTGCTTATACCTCCGAACACCTCAATGCCTTGGGCCCTGTAGTCCACATGCATCACGTTGAATCTATTATTCATTTAGAGTTTTATTGTGAATGGAGGTTGCCTGGTTTAGTGGGCCAGGGATAGTCTGTTCATCGAAAGAGGTGTACAATTTACAAACAACATGAATTATTAACTGCAAGGAAAGCATTTCAAACCGTGTGTGAAAACAACCTTTAGAAAGGGCCGTGACTGTAACATAAAACACTGTATGAGCACGAATCACTCACTACTGAATAATGCTAAAACGTACTTTAATAACAAATACGTACACAAATTAAATCTAATTAAAATCAAATTTTGGATGGATGGATGCTACTACTTACCTCAATAACAAATACACAAATTAAATGTAATTAAAATCAAATTTTGTATGTGTATATATTTACGTTGCAAGTGCAAATTATAAAGTCAGAATTCTGAGAAAAAGTCAGAATTAAGAGTTTATATATCACAATTCTGACTTTATAACAGGCAATTCTAACTTTATAACAAGTGCGACTTTATATCACACAATTCTGACTTTATAACTCTCAATTACAAGTTTATATCATGCAATTCTGAGAAATAAAGTCAGAATTGCGAGATGTAAACTTACAATTGTGAGAAAAAAGTTAGAATTGTGTGATAAAAAGTCACAATTAGCTTTTTTATTTTTTTATTCAGTGGCAGAAACAAGCTTCCATATGAAGGTGAACCCTTATGTAAAATGATAAATCATGTAGGCCTACCTGCTATCAAAATATCATATTTACTGGAAGAACAGAACTAACATCTGGTTGTATTTCTTAGTTTGTCTCTCTCTTTGAACAAGCTGCCGGCGAATTCTGTCAAAATAAAGCATGTGGTGCAAAGATGGTTATAGGAAAGGGGAAATAAAAGGCATATGATGTAACACAATAACAACAATACTGAAGTGGAATATTAAGGATAGAAGTAAATGGGCGGGGGACATTAATAAACCTTATAAATTCTGACGAAATATTGCCATCATATTGCATTGTCTGGCTATATTTTGAGGACGAATGTTATTTCTACTTACATTTTGTCGGCAGTTTGTGTTTATGGTTATCTTCTGATAAAAACAGTTTTACAAGAACTTCTGAGACGTCAAAGAGGAGTCTCAACTTTCCTGTTTATGGGTTCAAAGAAACAACACATTGCATATTCATAACCCATATCTTAAGCAGTCCCTTTCAACACTGTCCCCATCAAGCTAAAAAACATCACATCACCTTGCCCTAACCTGTCCCTATTTTACATATTCTCTGTCACTGACCAACAGCATTAACACTTAAGAACAACAACAACTGTTTCCTGCTCCTGTTTTATGTGGTTCGCCATATGTTTTTTCAGGTTGACCTCGCAGGTGTTCACTGGACATCACTTGTCCCCTGTCAGGAGACCATGGAACCATGAAGAACAAAGGGCATAAATGACTTGACCAGTCAACCAAAATCCTGCCATCTACTTAAAGGAACAGTTCAGCCAAAAAATTAACTTTCTATCATCTCAGCCTCATGTTGTTCCAAAAGCGGATGAACTGAGGGCCTTTCGACCTCCAAAAATACCAATAAGCACCATAAAAGTAGTCAGTGAGACCCTGTTTCCAATCTTTTGAAGTTATAGCTTTAATGTGAGGAACAAACATAACTATGATTGATCATAGCCTAAATATTGTATGCCACATCCGTGAATATGGTATGGGAATAATGTTTGACTGTGATTTAAGAGGTGTGACGATAGATTATCAGTGGATAACTATTTAAATGAATATTTTCCTCACACAAAGCTAATCTAACGACTTTAGAAGTTTTGCAATACTGTATAGTGCACAAGATGTAAGCAAATATATTTTTGCAGGTTATGTAGTTACACCATAGGTGGAGACAAGAATGAGTCATTAATTTGTTCATTTAACTGATTTGATCTAGCCTAAAACACTGATCCATTCGAGAACGAAACGATTCTTTGCGAAGGGGTTATCGAAACATTAAAGGGTTAGTTCACCCAAAAATGAAAATAATGTAATTTATTACTCACCCTCATGTCGTTCTACAACCGTAAGACCTTCGTTCATCTTCGGAACACAAATTAAGATATTGTTGATGAAATTCGAAGGCTAAGTGAGGCCTCCATTGCCAGCAATGTTACTGTACCTCTTCAGATCCATAAAAAAGCATATTTAAAGGTGCCCTACTTTTTTTTAAAAGATGTAATATAAGTCTAAGGTGTCCCCTGAATGTGTCTGTGAAGTTTCAGCTCAAAATACCCCATAGATTTTTTTAAATTCATTTTTTTAACTGCCTATTTTGGGGCATAATTAGAAATGAGCCGGTTCAGGGTGTGTGGCCCTTTAAATCTTGTGCTCCACACCCCAAGAGCTCGCGCTTGCCTTAAACAACATAAAAAAAAAAGTTCACACAGCTAATATAACCCTCAAAATGGATCTTTACAAAGTGTTCGTCATGCAGCATGTCTAATCGCGTAAGTACAGTGTTTATTTTGATGTTTACATTGATTCTGAATGAGTTTGAGGCTATGCTCCGTGGCTAACGGCTAATGCTACACTGTTGGAGAGATTTATAAAGAATGAAGTTGTGTTTATTAATTATACAGACTGCAAGTGTTTAAAAATGAAAATAGCGACGGCTCTTGTCTCCGTGAATACAGTAAGAAATGATGGTAACTTTAACCACATTTAACAGTACATTAGCAAATGCTAACGAAACATTTAGAAAGACAATTTACAAATATCACTAAAAATATCATGTTATCATGAATCATGTCAGTTATTTTTGCTCCATCTGCCATTTTTTGCTATTGTCCTTGCTTGCTTACCTAGTCTGTTGATTCAGCTGTGCACAGCCAGACGTTCTGCCCTTGTTTAATGCCTTTCATAATGTTGGGAACATGGGCTGGCATATGCAAATATTGGGGGCGTACACCCCGACTGTTACGTAACAGTCGGTGTTATGTTGAGATTCGTCTGTTCTTCGGAGGTCTTTTAAACAAATGAGATTTATATAAGAAGGAGGAAACAATGGAGTTTGAGACTCACTGTATGTCTTTTCCATGTACTGAACTCTTGTTATTTAACTATGCCGAGGTAAATTCAATTTTTTAATCTAGGGCACCTTTAAAACAGTTCATGTGACTTCAATGGTTATATCTTAATATTATAAAGTGATAAGAATACTTTTTTTGCACCAAAAAAAAAAAAAAAAATAATAATAATAATAATAATAATAATAATAATAATAATAATAATAAAATAACGAACTTTTCAAACACTGCCGATTTCAAAACACTGCTTCATGAAGCTTCTGAGCTTTATGAATCTTTGTTTCGAATCAGTGATTCAACGGCTAAACCGCTGAAATCACATGACTTCTGAGCTCCGATTCACTGATTCGATTCGTAAAGCTCTGAAGCAGTGTTTTGAAATCGGCACATATCATTCAGGAACAAAACAGTACGGTTTCAAAAGAGAAAACATGTTATGGATTTGTAACGACAAATGATTATATACTTACAGTTTTTTGGTTCGCCTACTATTCCTTTAAACCTAGCTGCTAATGCAAAATTTGATCGAAATGTGCACGTACTGATCCAATTCTCATCAGTAGGTCTAGTGGTGTGATGTAATACTCGACGACAATGCGGCTGGCGCTAGTCAGGGATATGAAAGTTCAAAAGTGTTGCTTTTTATCATGGTAAGAACAAGAAATATCATGTTTTGTAGGCCGTACGGGCATCGAATTCACCGAGACGCGAGTGTAGCAGCAGGACAGAGCCAAGTGTCACTGCAACAGCAGGTGAGAAACAGTCCACGGATGGAGATCCGGTAATCGGTGAACCGTTTGAAAGCAGTAGGTCTACAGCTCAGAGGAAATATATGATTTGCTAATGTATTCTGGAGAAAAAAAAAAAAAAAAAAAAAAAAAAAAAACTTTTAGTTTGAAAGCTGTAACTTTTTGTTTATTATTATACACTGCTGAAACATAAAATACATTAAAAGAGGAAGTTCTGAAACTTCCAACTTTGTGAAGTAAATTGCGGCGTCTGTGTGCAGGACAAGAGCGCGGTTCTGTAAATTTGCTGTTAACACAGATTATGCGGGAACGATAAGGCTGTGCGAGATAATTAAAGTGCAGCTGCTGAGTTGTGGGAGGTCCGTGCAGAAGTTAATTAAAAGAAAGGTAACGCTGGATCGGCACACAATCATAATGAAAACAAGAATCCTCCCTCAAATTAATGTTCCAACACTGGGATGTGCTGCCTTTATTTTCGCATTAATAAATGAAAAGCTCCTTACAAATTAGAGGCTTTAATTCCAGTGTGCTCCTGACGGGATGCTAAGAACAGAGGGGTAGCTCTGAAATATTTATTCTTCTGGAGATGGTTCCAGCTGAGAGGTTTGAACAATGAGTGCTTGCTTAAACAAGTCTTGGTGGACAAATACATTGTATTTGTGGGGGAAATAAGAGCACTTAACTTATGGTTGAATAGTAAAAGCTGGGTTATACAATAACCCCTCAAAAGTTTGGGGTAAGTATACTGTTTTTTTCTTCCCAAAATAACAATTCTAAAAAAGGTAGCAGTTTAATATATATATATATAGCAGCACAGCTGTTTTCAGCATTGGTAATAATAAGAAATAGTTATCAAGCAGCAAATCAGCATGTTAGAATGAGTTCTGCAGGATCACGTGACACTGAAGACTAATGCTGAAAATTCAGCTTTGATCACAGGAATAAATTCTATTAACAGTTATACATATTTAAAAAAAGAAAAAAAAAGAAAGAAAATCGAGTTAGAAGATACCTAAACACTTTAATGAAACAAAACGTGTATACCATTAAACAAAATCAACTTGTAGTAAGCTAGGAAATTATGAGAACGACTAAGTTAAATATTAATTGCATTATCAAAAATCATACTTTATATTAATATTAAGGCTGTCAAATTATTAAATCAGTCTAATCAAATTGGTGTCATGATATGCTGATTGATTAATCAAATTTATTGCACATCAATATTTGCTGATGAAATATATCATTTGTTTTAAAATTATATGCATTAATAATATTGTACATTATAATATATGCAATTTATATTATTGTATGATATAATATATAAAGTAACACCTTACAAGAAGGTCTCATTTGTTAACATTAGTGCATTAACTAACATGAACTAACAATGAGCAATATATTTTTACAGCATTTATTAACATTTGTTAATGCTATTAATAAAAATGTTTGTGTTAGTTCACAGTGCATTGACTAATGTTAACAGATACAACATTTGATCTTAAAAATGTATTAGTAAATGTTGAAATTAACTCAACTAAGATTAATAAAATGTAACTAATGTAGTTAACTAATGTTAACAAATGAAACATATAATATCAAGAATAATTATAAATGACACTAAATTAAAATGATACATTGATATCCCTATATATTATTTATATTCAAGTTACTTGCAATATAACACAAGTCCTATGGATTATACATTTATGATATCTTTATTATTTTGGAGCTTGACATACAATTCACTTTCATTACATGAAAAAGAGCCAGCGGACATTTTATTAAACTTTTTGTTTTGTTTTCCACAGAGGAAAGAAAGTCGTACACACTTGGAATGACATGAGGGTGAGTAAATGACAGAACTTTCATTTTTGGGAGAACTTTTGCCGCTATAGTCAGAGCATTTGAATAAGGAAACCATAAATAAGTCCATTTCATCTTCCCTCCTCCAGGGCCACATGAACTTAAGTGGTTCTTAACACATGGGACCTCATGACTAAGGATAGAATGACTCATGACGGAAGCTCTCGTGAGCTTTCCCGAAAGAGTGTCTGACTGTGTTCAAACAAGTTACCCTCGGGGTGAACGCAGAACACGGGTTCTAGTAAATCATACAGGACAATCTGTTAATGCTGGTGCAGGGACGATTCTCTGATCCCTGGATACAAAACAAGACTTTTTTTTTTTTTTTTTGAAGGTCATTTAATGTCATCAAACCAAAAGAGTCTGAATGCGAAGAGGTCACAAACTATTGTTGTGGAGCCTTAAGCGCAGATTTCATCAGCGCTTTTTGTTTGACTTTGGTTAGTTCTTTGAAACTGACCGTCATCACAGGACTGGCTGAATACACAAAGATTTAAATAATATACATGCTGGGGAGATATTTACAAGAAGTTTTATGGTGTGCCCTTGTAGAGCATCGTTGTCTGATGATGTCCAGAATCTGACCTGAAAGTTTGGCACATTTGTGAATGGGCGAATTTAAATTGCAAAATACTAACCTTAGCTGTCTACTTGACAATAAAGAGACACTAAAAAAGAAGGCCAAAGCTAAATTATCATCCTACACTTTGCTGAAACAACATACTACAGTGTTTCTGAATTTGGGTGAATTGGTAAATCAGGTAACACTTTATTTTGATTGTCCACTTAGACATCCTACTAACTATAACTATAACATGCCAACTAGCAGTGATTAGAGTATTAGTAGACTGTTTGCTTGAAGGGATATTGTACCCAAAAATAAAAAAAATAAAAAATCCCATGATTTACTCGCTTTCAAACCATCCTAGGTGTATATGCATATAGGTGTATATGTCTTCTTTTAGACAAACGCAATTAGAGTTATATTAAAAAATATCCTGGCTCTTCCAAATTTTATAATGGTAGTAAATGGGGCTCAAGATTTTGAAGCCCAAAAATGTGCATCCATCCATCATAAAAGTAATCCATATGGCTCCGGGGGGTTAATAAAGACCTTCTTAAGCGAAGTGATGGGTTTTTGTAAAAGGAAAAAAATAAATAAATAAATAAATAAATAAATAAATTCAAGATTTAGAGTGAACTCTATGATGGATGGATGCACTTTTTGGGCTTCAACATTTTAAGCCCCATTCCATTATAAAGCTTGGAAGAGCCAGAATTTTTTTTAATATAACTCTGACTGTGCTCGTCTGAAAGAAAATAGTCATATACACCTATGGCATTAGGGTGGGATAATTTTCATTTTGGGTGAACTATCCCTTTATTATGTAATTTGTTCATGAAGCTATTCTTGTTCACGAAGCTATTCTTGTAATTTGTTCATGAAGCTATTTAGTTCAATGCAACAGCTTGCATAATGGTGTTTTACAAACTATTTACAAAGGCTCGTGTTATGAATATCTCCAAAATCTTTAGAAAACAATATGCCCTCTTATACAGTATGTGTCGGTATTGTTTTCATTAGGTGGAAATGTGTTGACTATTACATTTTCAGTAAGAACAGCTAACTTTTTAATGAGCTGGGAAAAACTTCTCACATAGTGTGAAAAACACAGGAATCGATACTAATCTACTATTTGCTAATTGAACTGCATGGGGAATGACTGTGTGTGTCTGTATTTTTGCCTCAGGTTAGTTGCAGGTGCAAAAGAAAAAAAAAACAAAAAAAAAACAATCTTATCCATTCTTGTCCAATGTTCATCTAGTTGAAATTATTTATTCTCTCATGGGATGTGGCACATTCATTTTGGAAAAGGCCAAAAATGTATTTTGATGATATCCAAATTTTTACTATTACATTTTATAGTGGTTGTTTGTGTGATATAGCTTTTAAGTGATCAATTTATGGGTTATAAGCAAAAGAGAGAGACGTGTGAGTGAAAAACATAACAGTAACATTACTTTCATTAATGATATATTACTTTAATTATATACATATATATGTTTTTCTGTAGACTCTAGTTGCAAGACTTAAGTAAAAGTAAGGTGTAGGATGATGATTTAGCTTTCGGTGCTATTCATTAATCATGAGCAGAAAAAAATGCCTTGTAAATTGTTTGTAAAACACCATTATGCAAGTTGTTGCATTGAACTGAATGCACACATTTACACTAGAAGTATTGTATAAATAATTTACCAATTCACCAAAATTCGGAAACACAGTGTGTTGTTCAAGTGAAGGATGATAATTTAGCTTTGGACTTGTATTTTATAGTCTAAACTTTTAGGATACAATGCAACCTAGTCAATAAATAAATAAACAAATAAATAAAACTATACCAAAATCTATTTAAAATACATTTTAAATTCATTTATACACTCATAATAAGCATACTTCAAATCCATTAACATATTTAGTTACGTATTAGTTAAGACTTACTGATATTATTATATTAGAATTATAATAAAACTTTATTTGGAGTATTTTTATTTCACAATGCACATTTCTTAATATCATGCCTAAAAAGTGTCTTAATATCACTATTAATAAGGATTGTATAATCTTTGTATAATATCAGTCTTTAAATGCAAGATATTTAAAGTGTACCTAAAGTATACTTGCTATAGTTCCACTTCAGCACAATCAAATATACTTCAGTATATCTTTAGTTGGACCTCAGCACTGCTGCCACACAATTAAAGTGCATTAAGTACAACATTAGTTGTTCCAGTTTAGTAGACTTTTAAGTATACCAGTTTAGTATACCAAAAAGTACAATTGCAGGATATTTTTATTTAGCACATAAATATGTACATGTATTTTTAGTATACTTAATAAAAATAAATATATTTTAAATACATTTTTTTTTTTTTTTTCCCCTACTAAAATCTTAAATTATAAATCAGATATATCAATATGAACTCTCATTGCTCATCTTATTCATCCAAGACCAAATCATCTGAGCATGTCTCATTTGTGTCTCTTTTGATTTCTTTGGTAGAATTTTAAGAGACAAAGCTGAAGCATACCTGTGATCTCCAATAAAACTAACAAAAGACATCTGTCAAACTCAATAGATAAGCCAAAGGATCTGACAAGTTATGCCTTACATGAAAACCAGAGCAAGGCTAAATCAGGTCAAAAGACAAAGCAAAATTGTTTCCAAAAGTAGGTTAGACAAATCGGAAATAACTTTCAACATGCACGATTTATGTTAGCAGCATCTGAAGCGATTGAATGATTGCTGGTCATTGACGTCAGTGATTTGTGGTTATTGTTCATGGGATTTTCTGCTATCTCTGAGACATAAATGTATATCTCAGAAATTGCATTTTGTTATTTTAACCTTTTTTGTACTGTTTCTCATTTCACTTTCATACAAGTTTTATAAGTACCACAGCATGTAAAAAAAAAGAGAAAAAAAAGGGTCATTTCATATATATATATATATATATTGTATACTATATATATATATATATATATATATATATATATGTGTGTGTGTATGAAATGACCCATTTAAGCAATTAAAATTGAGACTTTAGCCTACTGCAGACTTCCGCCGCTGCAGTTTTGTGCTATAGCTTCAAATACTTTTTTTTTTTTTTTTTTTTAAAGTTAGAGACTTTCGAGGGCAAACTAATTATTATTTTTCACTATTACTTTATTTGGATTATTTCAAAATTATAATGCAAAAAACATTATCTTGCAATATCAACAACAATATGACTTCCCCTTGATGACAGAACCACTGTGTGGCCTGCGACGGAAGCCATTAGTGTAATGATGGAATATTGTTGTTCTGAGGCAATGATCATAGTAGTTTCGTTCTGATTTCTGTGCGCCTCAGATGAAGCTCTGATGAGGCAAACATGCAAATGAAGGGCCCGCCATATGGCAGCATCCGCCACTGTCTCTCAGCAACCGGGGAGACAATGAACAGCAGCCTCTGTTTTCAATACGAATTTTATCTGGCAGGATGTTTCAGAAATAATGTGTGACTTTGTGTTAGCAAATGAGATTCACATCGTTACAACGTGGCCCGGCAATGTGCGCGCGTCGGGTGGGAGGCGTCTGGAGGAGAGGTGGCGCGGAACCTGGGAATATATACCTCACTGAAATACTGCCGTGCATGCTGAACTACTGTGATAAGATAATAATTAGAATGTTGTGTGATTTAAATTGTTTTTAACATATTCATTAGCACTCTGCCATACAACATTAGGTGTAATGATGAGGTGGATTAACATGCTTTAAATTCCAAGGGCCACTCTTTCAGTGAACAAAATTAGGAGATAATTTGTTGATTATTGAAATTAGACTTAAAATAGTGTTGAGAGTAATGCAACAAAGACGATTCGGTTTTATGTCACATCAAACAAAATATTCTGTTGTGGAATAGTGCTCTGTCAAAAGCAATTACATTTCATCCAGTATTGCTGTTTTTTGTTTTGTTTTTTTTTTTGTTTTTTTGTTTGTTTGTTTGTTTGTTTGTTTGTTTGTTTGTTTGTTTGTTTGTTTGTTTGTTTGTTTGTTTTTTGAGTCACAGATTAAAAAATAAAATGAATGACATTTTTAAAGACACTTTCCAGATAGAAATATTCTGCCCAATGCTTGGAATTAAACAGTAATTTAAGATTTTATTTTATTTAATTTTTTTTTTATATTTTTTGTTTTCTTTGTTAAAATATATTTTTTAATTCTTAGGTATTTTATGTAAACATTTTTATGTATTTTATGTTATTATAGAATTATTGTTATTTACCATTTACCAGTATGATTTGTGTCATTTTTTGTTGATTGCTATCATTGATGAAACCTTTGTGTATCTTATTTTAATTATTTAATATAACATTTTTGAACACTTAAAATTATTATTATTATTATTATTATTAGTAATAATCATTGTTTTTAAACAAGATACCTGTGTTGCCTTGAGGATAATTATTTGGTTGAATGAGACATTTTGCATTTCATCAACAAACAAATTTAAATTGGCTGAACAAATGAAAACTATTAGTGAGATGATCATTGTGAGAAATCAAAAATGTTGACTACTTTCTTCTTCAGAGGGTGAAAGTCAGCAGATGCAGAGAAGCTGAAAGTCTGCAAGCGTTACTCTGGAAGTATGTCGTGGATTGTGGTAAGTCACCTCTAGATCTTTTTTTTCTCTCATGAGCCATCATAATTAAATGCATCTGACAGTCAAATAAATTATGGACGGGATTTAATCACGCGCTCATCAGTCAGCGACGTCTTTCAAAAGGATTTATCTAAACTTTCACAGCAGAAACATGTCATTACAGACATTCCCCTGCTGTGGGGAACGTGTTCATGAAAGATTCGTTCGAAACATGAGCAACCAGGCGTCATGAACATAGCCTGTCATCAGAAGCAGTATCATGGAAAAGAAAGTGATTTCTCTTGGGAGATTCCTATGCCGGACTCGGATGAGCTGAAGTATTCAGTGCAATGGATCCTGTGTTAGTCACAGTCAAGGTACTTCACTGATCCATCGTGGGTTGTCAGGAAACAACCCTCTTTTTGTTGGAAAATGGCATCTTTGATGGGTGTTTTTTGGTGCCTGATGGGTGCTTTGAGGACGGCGATTGCGTTATGTGACACTATGTGGGTGTTCTCTGCATGGGGACCATTGCTCATCTGAAATTGTTTTTTGCAGGTTTGTAACTGCAAGCTGTTGAAGTAAACATGCTGGAGATGCGCTCTCATATAGTCTTGATTCTAATGAGGCCCAAAGAATGATCTTTATGTGGTAACATCTAAATAAACTGGTAATATAAATAAAATGGTTTTATGCAAGTCACTTGATTTACTGAATCAACCAGACTGCATTAAAGGGATAGTTTACCCAAAAATGAAAATTCTGTCAATTACTTTTCTGAAGAGATTTGATTGCTTTATACGGTGAACAGATTTTTACTCACATATAAACATTGATCAAGCGAACACTTGACGTGCGAGAACAAATCTCAAGCTCAAATGTGCTGTGTAACACACCAGAATGAACCTCATTGGTTCTTGCATAATCTCAAACGTGCTCCTTAACATGAAAATGAACCTCATTCATTCTTGCGGAAGCTCAAACGTGCTGTGTAACATGAGAATGAACCTCACTGGTTCGTGCGGAAGCTAAAAGGTGCTGCGTAACACGAGAGTGAACCTCATTGGTTCTTGTGGAATCTCAAACGTGCTGCGTAACACGAGAATTAACCTCACTGGTTCGTGCGGAAGCTAAAAGGTGCTGCGTAACACGAGAGTGAACCTCATTGGTTCTTGTGGAATCTCAAACGTGCTGCGTAACACAAGAATTAACCTCACTGGTTCTTGTGGAAGCTCAAACATGCTCCTTAACACGAGAATGAACCTCATTCATTCTTGCAGAAGCTCAAACATGCTGTGTAACACTTGAGAATTAACCTCACTGGTTCTTGTGGAAGCTCAAACATGTTCCTTAACACGAGAATGAACCTCATTCATTCTTGCAGAAGCTCAAACATGCTGCGTAACACAAGAATTAACCTCATTGGTTCTTGTGGAAGCTAAAAGGTGCTGCGTAACACCAGAATGAACCTCACTGGTTATTCTGTCCCAGATGCGTGTTTCATCTACGCGAAACTGACAGATAGCTAACAGGAGTCAGAAAAGGTCAGACGCAGGAGTAAAGTTGAGGGTTTTTACTGTTATGTTCTTTCCTCTTCTTTCTCTTTTTTGTAAAACTGAAACATACAAAGATTACAAATGTCTTGTTACAGAATGTTCACGAATAAACATGAATGAATTTACAGCATTTACAATGTTCTCTGAACGCACAACTGGCTGCATTCAACTTCGCTTAGTATTATTGTTGTTCGCGAATTACCATCGTTAGAGAATAGTTCAATTTAAACTCAAACTTATTAATTACAAATATATACGCATATTAAAAGAAAGGTAACAACTTACAGGCAAAGCCTTTCCAAAGCACAAAACGTAAAGGAAACAGAGAGCCAACTGCATGGAAAGAATCTGGAACACTGCGGTTATTTCCTGCTTAACCTCTAACCCAAGAGTCACATGACCTAAACCAACCACTAAGAAAACAGCTCACAGTCATCAATTTTCTTTGTTGTTACACCAAACTGCCACAAGATGGTGCTAAGAAATAACAAATAAATGTATGCCATGACACTCCCCGCCTGGTATTGTTTCGATACCACTATATAACCAACTGAGATAAAAGGAATGTTCATATAAACCTCACAAAATATCAGTCCTCTGTTGGCATGAGAAGAACAGTTTCTGATATAGGTCTGAGGAATGTCTTGATTGTCCCATTCCTTGCAACTCTTAGTTCAACTGTTCTCACTTTTCCATCACTGCTGGTGAAAATTTTTGTTACAAGAGCCATAGGCCATTCATTGCGCTTGGCTTGAGCATCCTTAAGAAGGACCACATCGCCTTCTCTTAGATTTCGTTGTTCCCTTTGCCATTTGCTTCGGCTTTGAAGCGTTGTGAGGTATTCACGCCTCCATCTACTCCAGAAAGTGTTGGCAAGATGCTGTACCTGTCTCCATTGCTGTCTGTGGAGATCGGTTTCCTTGAAGTCACCTGGAGGTGAGAGGACTGAATGACCCTTTTAAGTTAGGAGCATGGCTGGCGTCAACAAGAAAGGTGAGTCTGGGTCTAAAGAAATAGGAACAAGAGGTCTTGAATTGACAATTCCTACAACCTCTGCCATCAGAGTAGACAACACTTCATGTGTCAAGCAGGAAGGACTGATTTGCTGGAGCATGGAATCCAGTATGCGCCTGGAGACTCCTATCATCCGCTCCCAGGCTCCTCCCATGTGGGATGCGTGAGGTGGATTGAAGACCCATGAACAACCTTCTCCACCCAGATACCTCTTCACACTAGGCTGTTGAGAATCGGTTAGCACAATTTCCAGCTCCTTACAGGCGCCTACAAAATTGGTCCCACAGTCCGAACGAATTTGTTTTGCAGGCCCTCACAGAGCAAAAAACCTTCTCAAGGCATTTATAAAGGTGGATGAATCCATGCAATCAATCAGCTCAATGTGTATGGCACGAGTACTCATACAAGTGAAAAGAACAGCCCATCTTTTGCTTTGTGCCTGTCCTCCTCGTGTGCGTCTCGCGACTACTGTCCAGGGTCCAAAAACATCAAGCCCATGTAGCGAAAATTAACTCAAAGGGGAAATATTAATAATTATTCATAACTCATTATGATTATTAATTATGATTAATTATGAATATGCAAATCCGTTAATCAGATTAACTGGACGTAGCTACATTAAAATTAACATTACAATCAGTTAACCTGTTCGTCCAGTGAACGCTCAGTGTTGATTGTTTATTAATTCTAAGAAATGTCAATTTCCAAGTTATGGAAAAATAATATTTCTTATTGTACTGTACTACTCACGTAGTCCGGATCTATCACTTAAGAGGCAATTCATTAGCAGACGGAGTCAGAACCAAACGTGTATTGTGCACAATCTTTATTAACTAACTCACAAACACATAACTAAACTAACAAACACATAACATAACATACATAAAGGGTCACACACACACACACACACACACACACACACACACACACACACACACACACACACACGCAAGTCAGAATGAGTAATGATAGTGTTGAACCGGAAGAGATGCTGTTACTAGAGCTACATGAAATGTCAAAGGCAATCTGGAAAGGACTCATCAGTTTCTTTTAGCAATAGCAAAGGTAAAGTCTTTACAAATCAATACTAAATCGCTGTTTAGCATTAAAATGTACGATACTTGCAAGATGCCTTTAGGCTGAAGAGCGTCGGATCTGCAGGTTGAGGATAACTCTTGAAGTTATCATCTGAAGTTGTTGCCAGTCTGTTGGGTGATGAGCACATGGTTGGGTGTTGTAGGCCAGGGGCCTACCAGCCTTGCGGCCGGGCCTAGAGAGGCCGGCCGCAAGGAGATTTGTTCGGTCCAGAAGCAAGGAAGAAGAAGCGAGGGAGTGGCACTGTTCGCTGGTTTTTAACCTCTGGTCAAAGTCACACCTCTCAGTTGTTGACCGGACCAATGAAGATGTTGTAATTCTGGGTGGCAACACCCCTCCTGTCAGGGCTTTTACAACCCAGAAAGATTAACAAGCTGAGTTCTTGAATCAGAACTATTAAATATTCTTTTAATACTGATGTGTTGCACAGGTATGGATGTACCGCATACACAAACATTTAAATCTTCCCGCTACGAACGTATAGACACTAAACATGGCATTATTGAAGTTACCGTGCAGGTCATAACATTTAACAATCATCAAACATGTAAATACAATGAGTACAATACAACATCAGTAATAATGGATACCATTTCCTGAGAAGGAATCATTTATAGCACAGTCTGTCTATACATTAATGCCATAGAGTCTGTGTTCTGTGTGGAAAATGCAGGGAAGATGCAGATTTTCTGTGTCTCTACTCTGTTCTCCATGCGGCAACCACATTCCTCAGCGCAATAAACTTGTAACTGAAAACTTCCCGGGGGATGGGGACAGACTCCAGAGTGAGCTTAAAACTATTGGTTAACTAACCAATAATTGTGTCTGATTTGCCTCAGTCATTACACCCAACATAGGTGAAAGGGGGTTCAGTGCGCAGATGATCGATGGGTAAGTCCGCCATCTTCTGCTCAGTTACCTTCCCACGAAGCTTGTTACACATGACACACTTGTGTAGAATGCTGTTGATAAGCTTCTTGACTCCGACGATCCAATACCCTGCATTGCGGATAGCGGATTCAGTGAACACATGACCCTGATGCTTGACTCGATCATGGTAATGCTCCACCAGTAGTTTTGCAGCATGACTGCATCCTGGAATGATCAAAGGAAACTTCTCTTTGAGATCCAGAATTGCATTCTTCAGCCGACCTCCTATCCTGAGAAGGCCTCTGCTATCTATGTAAGGGTTCAGTTTTCTCAGAGCACTGTACCTGGGAATGTCATTTCCTTTGGTAATGCAGGCAAGCTCTTCTTGGTAAGCTCTCCTCTGCACACTCTTGATTATGACTTCCTCTGCGTGTAGCAACTCTTTCGCTGTACGAGGCTTAGCACAATAATGCCATGATCTGCAGGTTCTTTCTGTATCATCAAATGGCTTGTAAGTCTGAGCGACATGTATGAGAGAAGCTATGGCTCTGACTAATGATCTCCAAGAAGAGAATCGCTCGAATCGTTGACATTCAAGATGAGAATCATCAGTAGATAGGGTAGTAACAAGAGGACGAACCTCCACATCCAACTCTGGCCTGATGAGGTCGAATTCCTCCTCCAGTGGCAGATTCTGATGCACTTGCAACAGGAAGGTGGGTCCTGTAAGCCAGGTAGTTGTGCTCAACAGTGCTGCTGAAACAGAGCGGGTGGCATGGTCTGCGGGGTTATGCTTTGTAGAGACATAGTGCCATTGTGTTGGGCTTGACACTTTGTGGATACGTTGCACTCTGTTGGCTACGTATATGTAGAAGCGTCTTGTCTGGTTATATATGTATCCCAGGACAACTCTGCTATCCGTGTAAAACTCCACAGCATTTAAAGAGAAGTCCAGCTCATTTATGATTATCTCTGCTAACTCTGCAGCTAGAACCGCAGCTCCTAATTCCAGTCTGGGAATTGTATGAGCAACTTGTGGAGCCAACTTCGCCTTCCCTAGGACAAACCCAGTGTGACATGCTCCTTCTTCATCAATTACACGAAGATATGCTACTGCTGCAATCGCTCTGACAGAAGCATCTGAGAAAATATGAAGTTCCTTTCTCAGAGCTGTAGAGAGGGTAGGATGTACATACGGTCTGGGAATCTCCAACAGTTTGAGATCTTCTAGGGATTTCCTCCATGCATTCCATGCTTCTTCCTTATCTTCAGGGAGAGGAGAGTCCCATTCAAGAGCCTCACCTGAGAGTTCTCGTAATAGAAATTTCCCTTCAATGATGATAGGGGCAACGAACCCAAGTGGGTCGAAGAGACTGCTGACAGTAGCAAGTATCCCTCTGCAAGTAAAGGGCTTCTTGATGTCTGTTACATGAAAGGTGAATATGTCTCTCTTCACATCCCAACTAAGTCCGAGACTACGTTGGATAGGAGTTGGGTCGACTTCCAAGTTGAGATCCTTAAGTCCCTTTGCATGATCTTTGATTGGGAATGCGTCCATTACTTCCTTGCTATTAGAACCTAACTTGTGCAGTCTCAAATTCGAAGTGGCCAGCATCTCCTTTGTTCTTGTCAACAGGTCGATTGCTTCCGCAGCTGTGGGTGTTGACAAAAGTCCATCATCGACATAGAATTCTCTCTCTACAAAATGTTTGGCGTCTGATCCATACTCCTTCTCATCATAAGCCGCTGCTCATCGAAGACCGTAAATGGCTACAGCAGGAGATGGACTATTTCCGAAAACGTGCACCCTCATTCGATATTCGATGATCTCTTTGCTGGTGTCATTTTCCTTGTACCAAAGGAAACGAAGGAAGTCTCTATCTTCCTCTTTCACAATGAAGCTGTGAAACATCTGCTCGATGTCCGCAGTTACAGCTACCAGCTCCCTTCTGAAACGCAATAAGACTCCTAAGAGGCTATTATTTAAGTCTGGACCAGAGAGAAGAACATCGTTCAAGGAGATGCCCTGTTTTTGCGCGCTGGAGTCGAAGACAACTCTGATCTGACCAGGCTTCTGTGGGTGGTACACCCCAAAGATAGTTAAATACCAACATTCCTGGCCTTCTTGAAGAGGAGGGGCTACCTCGGCATGGTCACGATCAAAGATGTTCTGCATGAAGGTAACAAAATGAGACTTCATCTCAGGCTTTTTTTCCAGTGTGCGCAGAAGAGAGGATAGGCATGTTAATGCCTGGTCTCTATTATTAGGGAGTCGCTGGCGAGGTGTTCTGAATGGGAGTGGTGCGACCCAGCTATTGCGCTCATCCATGAACATCTCGCTATCCATGATGTCCAGAAAGCGCCTGTCTTCAATGGACAATCCGACTTTGTTATCATCCTTTGACCTCTCGAAGACGGTATCCCCTATTACGTAGTCATCAAAGATGAAGGTGTCACATGCCAAAGATACCTCAGGCAAAGGCTTGATGTCAAACTTCTCCTTGACGCTAAGCTTGTTAGGACATGGAGGGAGTAGAGAAGGACGTCCATTATCATGTACATGGGTGCGGTAAGTACTAAGTGCTGCAGACCTGTGAACAGATCCTAAGCAGACGTCTCCTACTACGACCCAGCCTAGGTCTAGTCTTTGCGCATAGGGTGCATTATTAGGTCCATTACGTTGCTCCCGTACTTTATGAACCTGAAGGATGTCACGACCCAAAAGAAGAAGAATTTGGGCTTCTGGATCCAAATGAGGAATGCAATGAGCAATGGGCTTTAGGTGAGTGTGCCAGCGTGCTGCGTCAGGAGTCGGTATCTCTGCCCTGTCATCCGGCATATTATTGCATTCGATCAAAGTTGGCAATTTCACCTTTGTCGCTCCATCTAAAGACTCTATAACGAAACCTGTGGCTCTCCTCCCTGCCATCTATGTCCCACCTGCACAGGTACGTAAAGTGTATGTTGAGCTCTCTCCTTTGACATGCAGCAAATCGAAGAACTTGGTTCTAGCGAGCGATCTATTGCTCTGGTCGTCCAAGATCACATAAAGCTTGATCACTTCTTCTGGGCGGCCTGCTGGGTAAACCTTAGCCAAGCAAATCTTAGAGCAGGACCGTGAATTTTTGCAATAACCACAAACCTCCGTACATTTGGAAGTGACAGCAGGTTGAGGTCTGTCTATCTCTCCCTCCCCGCCATGCTCAGATAAAGTTAAAGGCGGCGGTCCTGGGTGAAGTGCTGCAACATGAGCATCACTGCTACATTCCTTACATTTAATAGCTACTTTACAGTCCCTAGCCAGATGAGTGGTAGTAGCACAGCACCTGTAACAAACCCCTTTCTCCTTTAGGAAAGTCTTGCGCTCATCTAAAGGTTTGCTCCTAAAACCTCTGCAATGTTTGAGAGGGTGGGGCTTTTTATGAATTGGGCAAGTCTTATCCACATCGTCCAACTCACAGTTTGAGCTGCTTGTCTGACTCACAGTACCTGATGAAACTTCTGTCTTGTGAGAATAGACTGGACCTTTCACTTGCCTCTTGACTGGCTGCTCCAGTTTCAACACACTATTGATTCCAGAAGCCAGAGCAAAACTCGGATCATTGCGTGTTCGAGCCTCTCTGCATATGAAATCACAAAAGAATGAAAATGGAGGAAAGGCGACTTGATGTACACTTTTGTACTGAGAACCTTGAGCCATCCACTTCTCTTGAAGACTGTAAGGTAACTTATCTACGATGGGGGATATACCTCGTGCGGTGTCAAGATAAGTAAGTCCGGGTAGGTAGCCTTCATGTTTCGCAGACTCCACTTCCTGTAAAAGATCTCTGAGCTCTCTTAGCTTTTTGGCATCCTTGTTGCTGATCTTTGGAAAGCTGTCGATCCTGTCAAAGAGGGATTTCTCAATAATCTCTGGAGAGCCATAGCAATCTTCCAAGCGCTCCCAAGCCTTTCTTAAGCCTGTGTCTGGATTACCTGTATGCACAGCTCTGATCCTTCGTACATAATGCGAAGACTGTTCTCCCAGCCATTTCGAGAGAAGGTCTAACTGTTCAGTGGCTGACAGGTGCAAACCTTCAATTGCGTTGGCAAAAGATGACTTCCACGCCCAATAATTCTCAGGACGATCATCAAACTTGAAGAGACCCGAGTTAATAAGCTCTCTGCGTGCTAAGTACCTGGCGATCTCACTCACATTAGCGTCATTGTTGAATGATGGCTGTGGTGTTGTCTTACATGGTGAGGAGGTGAATGGCGGTGCTTGGAATTTATGGCTAGGAGTTTGCAATGACCTCTGAGGCTGCTGCGTTATACTCTCAGTATCAGGTTTATTGTAGGAATCTCTTACATCCCAAGCAGTAAAGCGGTGCTGTCTTTGGGGTGTTTCAGGCTTCAACACATGAACAATGGGCTCTAGAGGTGATTGGTATGGTTCGTCTCCAACAGGTGGTGATAACTCAAGTTGAGACTGACGCATGACGTAATCACGAGTGCGATCAGAAATCTCTCTCACATCAGAAATCCTTTCTCCGAGCTCACTTTCTGCTGCTGCCTCCAGCACCTTTGCCTCAGCGAGGGCTGCTGCCACCTCACTCTCATGCTTTAGCACTGATAGAGATGCTTCCATGCGAGCCTCCGTCACTTTCAATTAAGCCTTTTCAATCAAGATCTCAGATTCTTTTTTAAGGAATTCAGCCTTGGCCCGTGCAGCTTCCAACTTGGCGCGAGCCTTGGCAGCAGCAATGCTAGCTGATGAGCTTCTAGATCTATTAGTCGAAGCAGAGGCTATAGATCTTGTTTCTAATGCTTGGCTTTGCTCTGTAGCTTCCTCAATCTCCGTAACTTTCTCCGCCATCATGTATCGCTGATTCTGTCTAGGAGTGCAAGATGTGATGATCAACGAAGAATAATGGAATTAGAGCTTGCTTTCCTTGAAATGTTGTGCCCGCTGTGCGGATGCCTTTTTACTATTCTGTCCCAGATGCGTGTTTCATCTACGCAAAACTGACAGATAGCTAACAGGAGTCAGAAAAGGTCAGACGCAGGAGTAAAGTTGAGGATTTTACTGTTATGTTCTTTCCTCTTCTTTCTCTTTTTTGTAAAACTGAAACATACAAAGATTACAAATGTCTTGTTACAGAATGTTCACGAATAAACATGAATGAATTTACAGCATTTACAATGTTCTCTGGCTGCATTCAACTTCGCTTAGTATTATTGTTGTTCGCGAATTACCATCGTTAGAGAATAGTTCAATTTAAACTCAAACTTATTAATTACAAATATATACGCATATTAAAAGAAAGGTAACAACTTACAGGCAAAGCCTTTCCAAGGCACAAAACGTAAAGGAAACAGAGAGCCAACCGCATGGAAAGAATCTGGAACACTGCGGTTATTTCCTGGTTAACCTCTAACCCAAGAGTCACATGACCTAAACCAACCACTAAGAAAACAGCTCACAGTCATAAATTTTCTTTGTTGTTACACCAAACTGCCACAAGATGGTGCTAAGAAATAACAAAAAAATGTATGCCATGACACTGGTTCTTGTGGAAACTCAAACATGCTCCTTAACACGAGAATGAACCTCATTCATTCTTGCGGAAGCTCAAACGTGCTGTGTAACACTCGAGAATGAACGTATTTAGTTCGTGCTGCGTAACATGAGAATGAACCTCACTGGTTCTTGTGGAAGCTCAAACGTGCTGCGTAACACACGAGAATGAACCTCATTGGTTCTTGTGGAAGCTCAAACGTGCTGCGTAACACACGAGAATGAACCTCATTGGTTCTTGTGGAAGCTCAAACGTGCTGCGTAACACACGAGAATGAACCTCACTGGTTCTTGTGGAAGCTCAAACGTGCTGCGTAACACACGAGAATGAACCTCATTGGTTCTTGTGGAAGCTCAAACGTGCTGCGTAACACACGAGAATGAACCTCATTGGTTCTTGTGGAAGCTAAAAGGTGCTCCTTAACACAAGAATGAACCTCACTGGTTCTTGCGGATGCTCAAACGTGCTCCTTAACACAAGAATGAACCTCACTGGTTCTTGCGGATGCTCAAACATGCTGTGTAACACTCGAGAATGAACCTCATTGGTTCTCGCACGCCAAGCAAACATGCTTAAGCTTCCGTTTACCACAACTGATGTGTGAGTGATCAATGTTTTTATGTGAATCAAAGCCTAAATTCAATCTGTTCATTATATAGAGCGATTCGTTTTACAATCTCTTTATGAACTTTTTGAAGCATCAAAGTGTCAGTTGCGAAGCTGTCAATGGAGGGACAGAAAGCTCTCAGGTTTCATCAAAAATATCTTCATTTGTGTTCCGAAGATGAACAAAAGTCTTACAGGTTTGGACCAACATGAGGGTGAGTAATTAATGACATAATTTTCATTTTTGGTTGCACTAACCCTTTAAGTCACATAATAGTCAGTTTTAAAAGTCAGATCGGACCATTATTGAGGAGGATACAAAGAAACCAGGAACATCTGTGAATGAACATACAGTCATTAGATCAAGGTTTTTTTTTTTGTTTTTTTTTTGCATTTATAAAAATAAATATAGAATAGAATAGGATAGAACAATCATATCTGGAGCTTAATTAACAATTTAACCAAGCTTGAACTCAGTAACTGAAAATATTATAGGCAAATATTTGTAATATGACAGCCATAATAAATTACACATAGACTCTTTTATCTTATCTATCCTCTCGTGGAGTATACAATTATGATAAGTTATCACAGAGCGTACGGCCGAAATGTCTTCTGGCAATATTCTGGTATTTACATTGGTAGCATTGGGTGATTATTCAGATGTGACTCAAAGAAAATGTGGATGAGTCAAGATTCCCAGAAGCAAAACACTCTTTCTCTGTGTGTCTGGCCACATCAGAGACACAAAACAAATGTGTCCCACACATATACACACCAAATAATCCAGAGGGTGAAACAAACTCTTGTTTTTGTTTTCCCCCTCTCTCTTTTATGCTGACAGATACACTCACTGTCTCTCCCCTCCACTGGCTTATCATCAGAGCAAACAATACAGTCCCATATGTAATAATAGCTATCATCATGAGCCCAGGACTGCATTACTGACTTAGATTGTGGACTCGATCGAGCCCTCGTGGGGAATTCACCCAAGTTAGCAGGAGTGTGGAGGGCAGCGCTGCATAGCCAAGCATCGGAAATGAAATCCTG
The DNA here is from genome assembly GCF_018812025.1 of Megalobrama amblycephala. Lineage (NCBI taxonomy): Eukaryota > Metazoa > Chordata > Actinopteri > Cypriniformes > Xenocyprididae > Megalobrama > Megalobrama amblycephala. The sequence continues at coordinate 52,617,196 of NC_063050.1, forward strand.
GTGCTGAGCTGCCTGCCTCTCCAGATGGCCTCACGCTTGAGTGCCGAGACAGGGTTTTAGAAGAGCGCCGTGTCACGGTGGACTGATATTAGAGATCTCTGTGCAAAGAACAGAGCAGACAGGCCTCAAGAATGGGGATAAAAGTGTTTGCTAGTGAAGACTGAGCCAGTATGTTTTTAACTGAATGTTTTTATTTTAAATCTGTTCATATTGTATCGACAGATACACATGCCCCGGGTTAACAGACAAGGCTTAAGCTAGTCCTAGACTAAAATGCATGTTTGAGCTGTTTCAACTGAAAGCAACTTGCACTGATATATCTTAAAATATGCCAGTGTTATTGTTTTGTCTCAAGATGCACACCAGTAATTATTTTTTTTTTCTTTATAGGGTATGTTTATAAAAGCTACTTAAATACCCTAATTGATCTAAGGTCTAATCCTGGCTTAATCTAAACCCTGTCTGTGAAACTGGGCCATGGTTTTCTTCAAGTAAAGTTTCACCGTTCTATTATGCTTTTTTACATTTCAACTTTATGTAACGTTGCTGTTTGAGCATGCAAAAGGTCTACAGTGTTCCAAAGTCACCCCAAAGGGAGCTATTTTCTATATCAGTGAGCACTGTTTCTGAACTCCCTGAAACGCCTTGAGTTTCTTGAGTTTTCTTTTGGGAACGAACACGTCACAATATTACTCATTTAAATAATTTCCGCCCAAGGCATATGCAGAATAAAGGGACTTGGCCTGGTTGAATTAGTTGGTAGTGTGTTGAAACTTACAGTTATGGTAAGGTGCGGGACATTTCCCCAAACACACCCAAACTGACAGACTGGGAAGAGGGGAAATGCAAATTTCATACAAATTTAGAACAACATTAGTGCATTTTTTTTTTTTTTTTTTTTTTTTTTTTTTTTGATTTTCTAAAACCGAAATTGATTGACAGTTGATTGCTACATCTAAACTCTTTATCTCAGTAAAGATAATATTTGGGGTAAAAATCCTTAGCTGTCGCCCTTAACTCTATTATCAATATACCTTTATGGTGTGACTGCTTGTTGGCAGACACAGCTCTACTAGTGGAGTCTTGCTGTGCCAGTATAGCTCTGTAATTCCTGTTGTCAGCATATAAACCCTGTGCCAGAACTACAGTATGCCAGAGAAAATGTGCTGGTCAGAATGCACTCCAATGTAAAGTTAAGTTCTTATGACGACCCCCCTCCCATGCTCCTGCTGTAGCGTCGACACTGGGAAATAAGCCAAAGGCCGGCAAAATAAACCATTAATTAGCCTTAATTTGCCTTTGCTAATTTACAGACAGCAGATGTTATTGCTCCTGTGTGTGTTCATGTCTCATATGTATGTTTAAAAAATCAGTAGTGCAGAAGAATTCATAAGGGTAGATATAAAATTGTTAGTTTGTATAATATGCAATGAATAATTTATTTGTCTAGAAACTAACCCTAACAAACACCTTACCCATAAAGTCTTTTAAAACATTAAAAAGGCATTTCCCTGTCACAGACAATAGTTGTTGCTTGTGTTAGCTAGATACTGTTCACCCAAAAGTAGTTCACCCAAAAATGTCAACATTTGCAGTACTTTCTTTCTTCTAAAGAACAAAAAAGGAGAACTTTTGAAGGACATGCTGATCGCTTTTTTTGCAATGCAATTACAGTAAATGAGGACGAAAGATGTCAAACCTCAGAAAGGACGCAAAATCACCATAAAAGTGCTCCACATGACATACTCACTTTATTATATAGAGTCCTCTAAAGTCATATGATGGCCAAATTTAAACTCTTGTGCTTCTCACTGACTTTCTGTGTACTTCTGTAGCATGTTAGCTCTTCTGCAGAACTCCAAGGGGCAGATTTACTAAACAGAAAAAAGTGCCGACGGGAGTGGAAAGTTCTGCGCGTGATCTACTGACGACACGCAAATTAAAGAACGCATGTGCAGCCGGATCATTTCCATAATGACCAATGCAATCTACCAAGAGCAGCGCAAATTAGCATCTGGTTTAAGATATGCTTTTTTTGGTCAGTAAATAATGGCGCAAATACCAGTAAATTGACTAGTGCAAACTTTAGTAAATCACCTTGCATGATTCATTTAAATACTCTCCTCCCATAAATTGTGTCATAAAAATAACTTTTCAGCGCTATTTTTTTGTCTTTAGTAAATCCTGACAGTATTTTTTTTTTTTTTTTTTACACCAAAAAACTTAATAAATCTGGAGTGAATTTGTACTCATTAAAATTAAATGGAATATCAGAAAAATAGACCCTGAGGAAGTTACTGCTCAGATGATGCTCTGTCTTCTGTTTTGACCGTCTAGGGTCAGCCGTGACATAAACGAATGTGCACTCACAACGTAAATTTCCAACAAAGGTGTTAATTTACACAAAAAAAAAATGTGTGGAAACCAGAAATAAAGGGATTTAGCTCAGGAGTGGACAAGGCCAAAATAACAAACAAAAATAACTGAATACCCTCTAAATTCCCTAAAAGAAAAGAAAACCCAAAGAAAAATACAATACAACTTCCCTTACTCCCTAAACCAAAAACATAGACAAATGGCACAATCAAAAGAAATGGCGTCACACTCCCTACTTCCCTTAAAATATTTACAAAATCTTTACAATGTAATTAGTCTGAATCAGCAAATTAAACAGCGTAGGGTCAACCTTACAAAGTATACACAATCAGAAAGCAAGGGAAGGGAAGAGCAATACAATTACAATACACGCATTCAGCCTCGTAGAATATTTGGGGAGGTCCTTATAACTGGAGCGTAGACAGGGACTGGACCAATCAGGAACTCTACAGATCTAGATTGCAGGCCACACCTCCTCCTGCAACACACACACACACACTTCTGAGCTCTCGATATTTTCATGTCAACTTTGTCTAATCGTAAAATCGCTTTAAACCTTATTAACTTTAACTTTTTTTTTTTTTTTTTTTGTGCACTTTACAAAGGAATACACAGTGCAACATCTGTATAACATCCTAATGTCTTACTGTTAACTACTTTTGGAAACTGATTGGAGGGTTTGCCCAATATACCAAGTTTAAATCAAATATCTTGATTATATCAAAGGTATCAGAAAAGATTATGTATTTGTTTACAAACCTAGCTTAAAGTCACCATGAAATCAAAATCATCTTTTCTCTGAAGACGTGTTTACTGGCGTGAAGGCGGTGTAACCTGTCATACAAATGAGATCCACCAATAGCAAACCACATCCAGTTATTTCCCAATGGACGAAATCAAGTCCCTCCCTACATTTTTTCTTGTTTGAGAAGCAGTTTCACTCGTCACAATAGGGAAGAAAAGACTATTTAAACTTCCGTTTCTTGTCAACTTTAAACTTTTTAACTTTTTTGTGAACTTGACAAAAGAACGCACAGTACAGCATCTACATATGTCTTGCTATTAAAGGTGCCCTAGAATTAAAAATTGAATTTACCTCAGCATAGTTAAATAACAAGAGTTCAGTACACGGAAATGACATACATGTACAGTGAGTCTCAAACATCATTGTTTCCTCCTTCTTATATAAATCTCATTTGTTTTAAAGACCTCCGAAGAACAGGCGAATCTCAACATAACACCGACTGTTATGTAACAGTCGGGATCATTAATATGTATTCCCCCAATATTTGCATATGCCAGCCCATGTTCAAGACATTAGACAAGGGCAGGACGTCTGGATCTGTGCACAGCTGAATCATCAGACTAGGTAAGCAAGCAAAGACAATAGCGAAAAATGGCAGATGGAGCAATAATGACTGACATGATCCATGATAACATGATATTTTTAGAGATATTTGTAAATTGTCTTTCTAAATGTTTCGTTAGCATGTTGCTAATGTACTGTTAAATGTGGTTAAAGTTATCATCGTTTCTTACTGTATTCACGGAGACAAGACTGTCGTTATTTTGATTTTTTAAACACTTGCAGTCTGTATAATTCATAAAAACACATCTTCATTCTTATAAATCTCTCCAACAGTGTGTAATGTTAGCTTTAGCCACGGAGCACCATCAAACTCATTCCGAATCAAATGTAAACATCCAAATAAACACTGTACTTACGCGATTAGACATGACGAACACTTTGTAAAGATCCATTTTGAGGGTTATATTAGCTGTGTGAAGTTTTTTTTATGCTGTTCAAGGCAATCGTGAGCTCCGTGGGCGGAGAGCATGTGAATTTAAAGGGGCCGCAGCCTAAATCGGCTCATATTTAATAATGCCCCAAAATAGGAAGTTTGAGCTGAAACTTCACAGACACATTCAGGGGACACCTTAGACTTATATTACATCTTTTAAAAAGACGTTCTACGGCACTTTTAACTTAAAATAAAATATACACACACACTGTAAATATCTTGATTATACCAAAGGTTTTCAGAAGATATTAGTTGGTATTTGCTCACAAACTTAGTTTAAATACATATGTTCAATATGCATGCTCTCAAAAATGTATTTTCTTATAGAATTTGAGTTTCTTTTTTTGATGCACCACAGTTTTCCCTTTTTTAGGTCATTCGATGCATGTTTGAAAGAGAGTTGACTCTATTCTCTGACCTTACACTATTGTTGCATACAAAAATCCAATAGCCTATTTTGTTGTTTGTCACCATGAGTCTCTCAGTAGATGTTGCTTCATTTTATTCTTATTGATGATGGCAGAGTCTAATTATTTAGTGTTTGTGCATATAAAACAGAATGAGGCATGAGCAATGGGAGGCCAGTGATGGGCTGTTTTAAAAGATGCTGCGAGGCAGGAATTAACGAGATCTATATCTCATTGTACCGTTGCCAAACACACAATTCTACTCTAAGAATAGATTTGACAGAGAGACAGATGTAGAGAGACAGCAGGAAAGAGAATGTGAAAATGAAGATAAGGATGGTAGATAAGAAAATACTGGAAAATCTGGAGTTAATTTTAGGACCAGCTTTCTTTTTAATTTGAAATATATATATATATATATATATATATATATATATATATATATATATATATTATACACACACACACACACACACTGGGAATTTCAGGATATACAAATTTACTAATTACAAGCAACTGACTGGAAAAGTCAAACACATTTATTACATGTTTATCTAAAAGATTAATTTTTACATGATCCCGTGTCTTTTTCTGCATTTTTGTTTTTCTTAGATATCCCCTTTCCATTTGTAGATAACAAAAGACACCCAGCATCATTATTATTCATTTCTCAAACTGCTAGCATGTGGATTTAATGTGTTAAAACCATGTGATGAAATCTGGACTATCAAGGGAAATTTAGTCTGTTTCCGATTAGTTGCATTTTGACATTGCAGATGATGCAGAATGCACAATGGGCCGTGATGCTGAATTAAAGTCTGCTGTGCATACTGCTATTATATAAAATAGCAAATTATGTTTACTGTCTTCATCATTATTATCATTATCATCATTTCATTGATTTCCAATCATGATTCTGAAAAGATGGTAAAAGAGGCAGAAGAGAAATGACTGGTGTTTTTAAATGAAAATCAGCTTTCAGCAGACTCCATTCTAACATTTTTTTTTTCTTTCTTTCTTTTCTAAATAACAAAAGACACCTGGCATCATTCATGTTCATTACCCAGACTTTTGATGAATCTGAATTATCATGTATGCAGGTCATGATATCATTATAATCGTTTCATTGAAGTTAATTCTTGTTTAAGGATAGCAAAGAGGTACACGGGGGGCGGGGGGGGGGAGACAATTGAAACTAAGTTTATCCATCTTTTTAAAGGGGTTGATGACAAGGATTTTTCTTTTTTATAATAAAGATTTCTTTATCACTATTATCATATTATCAAATCACGTTTTAACCTTTGACTGGCTGTTATGACAGTCTGAAGTCAAACACATTGCATTGTGGGATCCAATATTCCTTGTTGTGTGTTCTTTTGTATCCTGCACATTTTATCAAATGAGTTGGTAATTCAGGAATCCCATACATACAGAAAATCCACATACTCTGCACAGTATGCATACTACAGTACATACTGCAGCCTATGGGCCTGTGAATGAATGTTCCATAATTGCATTTAAAATAAAAGGTTCAAATATAGGTCAACGCCATGCTAGCAGCAAAGCAGACATTATATTTCCCCAACATACACTTTGTTAGAACTCCCGTATAATTACAGAGTCGTTTCCATCATCAGCTTCACCCCTAAAGTGAGGGCTGCCCCTATCAAACAAATGCAGTCATGGGAAATGCAATTATCATCGCAATTGTGAAACGCACTGACACTCCATTTCTCTTGGGTGCGGAAAAAAAAAAAAAGCACAATTAGATTACATCTAATTATTCATACAGTAGCTGGGTGATGTCATTCTCATATTTCTGCTTATTCGCTACTGGATTGGAAAGTAAGATGAAGCAATATAGATATAAATATAGAGAGATAGCTGATCTGTAGCAAGTCTTCTTTGATATGCCAGTAGTCTTTAGATCTTCCTCAAGAGCTTGTGCATGGCAATTTACGCATATGTTGAAGAGATATGGAGTTCTTGGTAGAGAAAATGTATCCTCACACATATATAGAACTTTTTATGAGAAATATTAACTGTCAGGAGAGGATGACCTTTCATGTTGATGTGATTCCCCTAAATTACTAATACGTTCTGGATGTGGGAAACCAAGCCATGTCAGTCCAAAAGAGATTTATTTTCATTTTTTAATGAGTAGTTCACCCAAAAATGAAATTTCAGACATCATTTACTCAACCTCAGGTCATTTTAAATACACCATATTTGAATTCTGAATCCAAAAATGGGCTAGATGTGAGCTTTGGCATATGGTAATATTTTCAGTCAGCATCGATTAAAACATTTCTACTGGTTTGGAACAACACAGGTGAGTAAATAATGACATCATTTCCCTTTTTAGGGTGAATTGTTTCATAAACCCTATTCGTTTCGCATGCAAGCATTTATATGATGCATTTCCTTTTCATACTTGGAAGTGTTTTTAAGAAGCCATTGGTTCTAAGCAATCATGATGCATACTTTGCCTTTCCAGCAAGGTTGAAATATGAAAATTTTCATCTGACATCAGCCCTCTGGCATTTCCTAAAGTTTCATGATCCTGGAATATCTCTAAACCTCACTGACCCCCTTAAAATAAAATGAAAATGCATATTTACGAAACAGCTTACAGCAGATGTTTTGACCTTTATAAACATCTTACCAGCGTGTTAGAAGGCTAACAATCCAGTATGTTCATTTCACACTTACCCTCTGACACTCTCTAAAGTTTCATGATCCAAGGATATTCCTGCACTGCGATAACCTCTCTGGAAAGTACCTGAAAATGCATATTTTGATGTTATATACTGTAGCAGTAAAAAACGGTTTTGTCGGAAGATCAGATGAATACACTGATGAGCTCATTAAGTAGAGAGTAAAAAAATATATAAAAATCTATCTATGAATATCTATCTATGGCATGAGCATAAGAAGGAACACGGAACACTTCTTGAGTCGAACGTGTTTCAGAAGAAAAGTTTTCTCTTTTTATTTTCATCCGGAAAACTCAACAAATCAACTTTATTCACTTTTTTTCTTTTTTTCTTTTTTGCTGCTTTGTTTTGGTTGTTAGTGGCTCAGGTTTATGAACTCCCTGGTTGCATTTGTTCTTACCTCGATTCCTGCGCTGCAATAAACCAACACAACAAACTGACGGTGAAGTTAGTTTAGGATGTTGGCCATTTTAGGCATTTACTCTCCTTATGGATGCATTATGCAAGGAGGTACATTGCATATAATTAAATGTGATATATTTTACGCAAAATTATTCAAATTATAGTTCTAAAATAGCAATGTCATGTGAAATGTGACTGGGACACATAGAGTACATCAGGGATGATGTGTTTTTGTAGGCCAACCAAGAAGTTAGCGGCACACGGGTTCCATTTTTCCCACAGACTTTTGGAAAATTGCAAAAAATAAGCTCTGTTTTTAACAAAGGGTTATGACACTTACATGTTTTACGTGTCTATCAAGATAATCTTTACAAGTTAACACAACATTTATACATCTTGAAGCCTAAATAAAGTGGTCAGATATAAAAAGCTAACAATAGGCTATAAACGGACTACAGCACTCTATGGCAGCAGATCAACGTCACCACCACCAAGCTTCCTCAAACTTTATTTAGAAAACAACTTTATTTAAAAACATGCTCGCTGATGATGATCTGCACTGTGCATGAATACTTATCCACTTTTTCATGAGAAATGCAGTCCAAATGTCCTGTTTGTCATGATGACGTCTAAAGTCCCCGCAAAAGGAAGTAGTCCCTTTTAGCAATTTGTTATAGCAACTGCCGTTTTTAAGACACAATAAAGGTTTAAAAAAAATCACGAGCGGGTTATAACTGGTGTGTTTTACGTCATAGATCAAAATGTGAAAATATTTAGAGGCTTTGTTAACCACAGACCTTATTTCAGGTGATTTAGCAAAAATACATTCAAAAAACCCATTGACTTCGGGGCGATGGAACCGGAAGTCCTAAAATGCTAACTTGCTTTCGGGTTTTGCCTACAAAAACATGTCATCCCTGATGTACTCTATTAACACAGGTACTTCTATAAAGGAAAGGGAAAAAAAAAAAAAAAAACAGTGATGCATTGCATATTATGTCGTTCTTCTGGTTTTCCGACATATATGCTTACTGGGCACTTACCTGTTCAACTGCTTATTAATGCAAATACCTAATCAGTCAATCTCATGGCTCAATGCAACTCAATGCATTTAAGCATGTAGACAGAGTCAAGATGATCTACTGAAGTTCAAACTGAGCATCAGAATGGGGAATAAAGGTGATTTGAACATGGCATGGTTATTGGTGCCAGACGAGCTGGTCTGAGTATTTCAGAAACTGCTGATCTACTGGGATTTTCACAAACAACCATCTCTAGGGTTTACAGACAATGGTCTGAAAGATAGAAAATATCCAGTGAGCAGCAGTTCTGTGGGCAAAAATTCCTTGCTGATGCCAGAGGTCAGAGGAGAATGGCCAGGCTGGTTTGAGCTGATGGAAAGGCAACAGTAACTCAAATAAGCACTCGTTGCAACTGAGGTCTGCAGGAGAGCATCTCTGAACACACAACATGTCCAGCCTCAAAACAGATGTGCTACAGCAGCAGAAGACACACCGGTGCCTCTCCTGTCGGCTAAGAACAGCAAACTAAGGCTACAATTCACATGGGATCACCAAAATTGGACTATACAGGTGCTGGTCATCTAATTAGAATATCATGAAAAGGTTCATTTTTTTATTGTAAATTATTTTAAAAAATGAAACTTTCATTTATACTAGATTCCCCTACATGTAAAGTAAAACATTTCAAAAGGTTTTTTTTTTTTTTTTTTTTTTTTAATTTGTTGATTAGAGCGTACAGCTAATGAAAGTCCAAAATCCAGTATCTCAAAATATTAGAATATTTACATTTGAGTTTCATTAAATGACCATCCCTACAGTATAAATTCCGGGTATCTCTTGTTCTTTGAAACCACACTAATGGGGAAGACTGCTGACATGGCAATGGTCCAGGAGACAATCTTTGACACCCTCCACAAAGAGCGTAAGTCACAGATGGTCATTACTGAATGTGGTGGCCGTTTACAGAGTGATGTATCAAAGCATATTAAATGCAAAGTTGACTAGAAGGAAGAAATTGGGTAGGCAAAGGTGCACAAGCAACAGGGATGACCACAAGCTTGAGAATACTGTCAAGTAAAGCCGATTCAAACACTTGGGAGAGCTTCACAATGAGTCAAATGAAGCCGGAGTCAGCACATCAAGAGTCACCACACTCAGACATCTTCAGGAAAAGGACTACCAAACCACTTCTGAAACAGAAACAACATCAGAAGCATCTTACCTGGGCTAAGGAGATAAAGAACTGGACAGTGAACAGTGGTCGAAAGTCCTCTTTTCAGATAAAAGTAAATTTTGCATTTTGAAGTTGAAGTTGAAATCATGGTCCCAGAGTCTGAAGGAAGACTGGAGAGGCACAGAATCCAAGCTGCTTGAAGTCTAGTGGGAAGTTTCTGAAGTTAGTAATGATTTGGGGGGGCCGTGACATCTGCTGGTGTTGGTCCATTGTGTTTTATCAAGTGCAAAGTCAATGCAGCCATCTTCCAGGAGATTTTGGAGCACTTTATGCTTCCATCTGCTGACAAGCTTTATGGAGATGCTGATTTCCTTTTCCAGCAGGACTTTAGCACCTGCCCACAGTGCAAAAACCACTTCCAAGTGGTTTGCTGACCATGATATTACTGCGTTTTATTGGCCAGCCAACATGCCTGACCCCTGAATCTATGGGATATTTTCAAGAGAAAGATGAGAAACAGTCGATCCAACAATATACAGATGATCTGAAGGCTCAATAGTGCCTCAGCAGTGCCACAGGCTGATCACTTCCATGCCACACTTCACTGATGCTGTAATTTGTGCTAGGAGCAAGTCATTTGCTGTAATATGTGCTGCCGACCAAGTATTGAGTGCACAAATGAACATACTTTAAAGAACTTGAACTTTTCTGTTTTGAAAATCCATTTTTTGATTGATCTTAGGAAATATTCTAATATTTTGAGATGCTGGATTTTGGACTTTCATTAGCTGTATGCTCTAATCAACAAATAAAAAAAAATAAAATAAAAAATAAAAAAAATGTTTGAAATGTTTTACTTTACATGAAGGGAATCTAGAATATATGAAAGTTTCATTTTTAAAAAATAATTTACAATAAAAAAAATAACTTTTTCATGATATTCTAATTATATGACCAGCACCTGTAGAAGACTGGAAAAACGTGAGAGTTCTAATTTCTGCTGCGACATTCAGATGGTAGGGTCAGAATTTGGTGTAAACAACATGAAAGCATGGATCCATCCTGCCTTGTATCAACGGTTCAGGCTGCTGGTGGTATAATGGTGTGTGGGATATTTTCTTGGCACACTTTGGGCCCCTTAGTATCAATTAAGCATCATTTAAATGCCACAGCCTACCTGAGTATTGTTGCTGACCATGTCCATCCTTTTATGACCACAGTGTCTTCTGATGACTACTTCCAACAGGATAATACACCATGTCACAAAGCTCAAATCATCTCAAACTGGTTTCTTGAACATGACAATGAGTTCACTAAATACTCAAATGGCCTCCACAGTCACCAGATGTTAATCTAATAGAGCAGATTTGGGATGTGATGGAATGGTAGATTCGCATCATGGATGTGCAGCAAAAAAAAAAAAAAAAAAAAACTGCAGCAGCTGTGTGATTCTATAATGACAATATGAAACAAAATCTCTAAGGAGTGTTTCTAGCACCTTGTTGAATCTATGCCATGAAGAGTTAAGGCAGTTCTGACTGTAAAATGGGTCCAAACTGGTACTAGCAAGGTGTAGCTAATAAAGTGGATATATGGATTTGTGTACAAGGAAACAAACTGCCTGTGAAAAATAACAGTTTGTATACATGGAAACGACATAAAAACATGTGGCAGGATATAAAAATTGTCTTTAACAGCTCTGGGTGCATATAGACAGCAGAGGAGGAGGCAGAAAGAGCTATTCCAGATTCTGCTTTGAGAAGACACGCATGCTGCCAGCATTCTCAGGTGAACAGGAGGAGATGCCTACAGAGTGTTTTATATATATATATATATATATATATATATATATATATATATATATATATATATATATATATATATATATATATATGCCTCAGTGTTGTCAGAGCTCATTACTGGACTTTTATAAAATGTCTGACCTGCCAACACAACACAGACAAGACGATGGTTGTCTAGTCCATAGCTGGAAGGGAGGAAAGTTTTCTTTGCAGCTTCAGAGGAGAGCAGGAAGGAGGTGCATCCGTGGGGAATGTCCAACTCCAGATGGTTTAAGATGGTGGGGAGGAGATGTCAGTGCAATGGGCAGCACTTTAGAAGGATCCTGCAGAACTGATGCCTGCTTGTGAAGATGAAAAAGCTGAGTCGTTCTGGTGTATAGGACATTTTGAACTTTTATGAAATGAAGTCTGTTGTAATATAAGTAGTGTACAGCAGACACTCAGAAGTAAACCCTGATCATCCTCAGACACTTAAACTTTATTCATATTAACTGGATTATTAACCCAGAATAACAAGAAAATGAATAAAATGGAAATAATGAACTAAAGTTAAATAAAGAGCTAAAGTTAGGAGAGGATGTTGTAAAGTGAAACAAAACAAAACAAAACAAAACAAAACAAAACAAAACAAAACAAAACAAAACAAAACACATCAGTATAGTCCAATTCAGTCTAAAACATCAGTACTCTTAAATCCATTTCCAACACTTACTGATGTCTGCGCTGTTATTCCCTCCAAAATGACGTCACTATAATGATGTCATTATATATATATGACTGGCCCCTTTAAAGCCATTGGCTATAGTGTTTTCCTGATTGTTTACTAAAATTAAAAATGCACCTTAATCTGAGGGACCTTTGCTTTCTGTATGTCTTGCACTTTTCTGTTTACCCTGCTGGCTGTGTTCATGCCGATTCTGTGCATAAACGCTCAGCAGAAAGTGCCCTCCTGTCACGGGCCCGCGCTGTATGATAATGCCATTACTCATATTATATGATTATTATTAAGTACTATTTATGATCTGATAAATGCCTAAAAACCGTCAGACATGAACAGTGGTGTCAGTATTATAATGATATCCATACAAAACAAGTATCAGAGGAAGTGCAATCTAGTGGTCAAGTAATACGAGAAAGAAACTGTTTAGTCATAAAATGGGATTCATTTAACTTCTGTAATATGTATGAGTGAAACAATATTAAACAGCAAAAATTACAAAATTGCATTAAAAACAAGAGGGAATGTAAAAAATCAATAAAGAGGGTAACTGTTTCAAGGACATTAACTGGGAGTTTCTACATTTACATAAATGATTAAAAAGACAAACATTTATTGATTTTGAATATTGTGTCAATATATTCACAATTATACAAGGCATGTGGATTTTGTTTTGTTTTGTTTTATTTTATTTTGTTATCATGTATTTTATCACCCTTTTATTTTAGAAAAAATAAATAGGGTTAATTTTGATTTCATTTTGACAGTTCAAATAATGTTCAAGAAGACATTGGGGTCAGTTAGATTTTTTTCTGCTCACCAAGGCTGCATTTGTTTGATCAAAAATACAGTAAAAACATTAATATTTGAAATAATATTGCAATTTAAAATAACTGTTTTCTATTTGAATATATTTTAAAATGTAATTTATTCCTGTGATCGAAGCTGAATTTTCAGCATCATTACTCCAGTCGTCAGTGTCACATGATCCTTCAGAAATCATTCTAATATGATGATTTGCTGCTGAAAAAAATCTTCTTATTATTATAATAATAATAATAATATATATATATATATATATATATATATATATATATATATATATATATATATATATATATATATATATTTTTTTTTTTTTTTTTTTTTTTCAGGAATGTTGTCCAATCATATAAGCAACTTTGTTTGAAACGCGCCATTTAAAACTACTTGACAGGAGCTGCTAGCAAGCCTGGAGGCTAACATTGTCAGGGAAGTTACTTCAAGAGCACATCTTGCCTGGAAGCCTTACCTCAGCTGCCCTCGGCCAGTTCGTAATTAATCATGCATCGGATCAAAGACCGTCGTCCTTGGACTGGGTGACAGTTTCTGCCTCTGTTACTCCACCTGATGCCACCCGCCCATGACAGGTCGGCCCTTGTCTCTAAAGATTGGCATAAAGTATGCGGGATCCACAACATGGCACCGCATGGCTTTGAGTTTTATTTAGCGTGCGTGATGGCCGGTCCTTCTGCACTCCACTGCCTCCACAGCTGCTGCTTCTTGGTGCCCATCTGTTAAGGGTATTGTGTGCGTTGTGGGCTGATCCCGAACTCATTACCAGCATCCTTCCCTTATACACTATTGTTCTTTTTACTAATGTGGAGTCTCACATCCAATCTGTCTCGGATATGCCAGTCGACAGGGAGGAGGAAGGTGGTGGACGCTCAGCTGTGAGAGGTTCTGACCTGATTACAGTTTTTTTGTTTTGTGAGAACGGATGGTTTACGGATTTTTGGGTGATTGGTGGCAGAATAAATCCTGAGAAACTGATATAAGGCTTATAAGATGTTTATGGTTAAGTTGAAAGGACTGTACAACTGTGACACTGTGAAAAAATAATAATACAGTTCTACAATGCACGGCACAATTCCAGCTATTTTTGATCAGCTGTTTACTGTCGCAACAATTCCATAATGCCATTAGCCCGTAAAGACAACGTGGAAGAGACATATTTGTCTTGAAGATTGGTAATAACATCCTTGCCAAGTCTGCTAATATTATTAATGCATTTCAAGGGATTTGTTCAGTGTGATAAGTAAACATGGGTACGTTAATTTATTTACTTAACACTGTACTGGAGGCAGTTTCCTTACAGTAAGTTGGCAGGTGATTACTTCCTGATATATGAAAATCTAGATAAGTTCAACTTAGCAAGAAGGTTTATTGAGGTAAACCCATCAAGATGTGTGTTCCAGTCCATTACCAATGCTCGACACGACAGCAGAAATGTTCCTTCACAATGCAGTGCAAACACAACCGTGTCACATCCTCTTCTACTTTCTTTATTTATTTATTCTCATTTGCTCTTTGGAAGTGGATGGAAGTGCATTCTGCCTCTCCGTCTGGCTTATTTGTGCTTCTTAAGCATTGTAATGACTATTTTTTTATTGATTGTAAATATAAAGCATACACAGATACAATATACATGTTGCAGCAGATATATAAAGCTATAGTGTAAAGTGCTCCAAAAAAAGCACTGTGAGAGATAGAGATTTGTGAGCTCCAACATCAACCACTTCCTTTGTTTGGGAGACTGTTGCTCCTTTTCCTTTTGTGTTTCAAAGAAGAAAAAAAAAAAAATCTGCAGGGTTGAAATGACATGAGGTTCATTTTTTGGTAAAATTATTTAAGTTAGATTGTTATAAAAAAAAACATATATATATATATATATATATATATATATATATATATATATATATATATATTATTAATTAATTATGTTACTTAAAAACCTTAAAATCCTTACATTTACATATCTTTACATAGCCTAAGTAATTATAAGTTGGCATACTTTTTAAAATAATTACAAAAAAAAAATAAAATAAAACAATTGTGTGTTAAGAACTAGATTATAAGTAATACAAACATACAAGCAAGTAGCAAATAATAAAAAGGAGCAACAAAACATATTACAAGCAATAAACAAAGTGCTTTCAGTATTTAAGATTATCTAAACGTTTTCTTTCTAATGTTTACTGTCGTTTGATTGTTCTCTTATTGAGATCTAATAAGTTGCATTCACGCACGGATCTATTTTGAAATATAATAAGTAATGCTGTTTGTCCTGTCCATTTAATCCATTAAGACAAAACTGCCTGTGTTTACATTAATTTTGCATCATAAAACCATTTTGAGACTCAAGTACATTAAACCGTTTACATGGAGTCGCGCACAGCCGCATGCGCGAGCGCTCTTCACCAACAAAGCGTCAGCATTTGAAATTGAAAGCAGTCTTCTGTAAGTGAGTTTCATATTTTTAAGTCCACTGCATTCCAAACGACATAAATGATGCCTTCGTAGAGCATTTGTAAGGAAAATACTGACGGGCGAGACCGCGCGCAGCAACATCAAACAAAGCGCGTCTCTCACGCATCCTATGCAGTGAAGCCCGCGAATATCGTTGTAATTCACCTCAGCCTTTCTGAACTTTATGAAATATTATTTCACGGAAGGTTTGTGTGGTGTATGTGTGTGAGGAATTGGAAGCAAGGAGAATCCGGGTGTCTCTAAAGCACACTCGGCGTCATCGCGCATCTGAATAAAAACTAAGCTCAGAATCGATCCAGAATAGTTGGAGAGAGAATCACGATGCATCAATGCATCATTTTATATATATGTATAATGCATTGTTTATGGCTTTAAAATACAGTAGGAAAAGCAGATGACTTTTAATTTGGCACACATGTAGAGAGGAAATGTAAGTGGGGAAAGCCATTTTAACTGAAAACAGAAAAATTGGGGGAAAGTTGTTTGCCTATATTTAAATAATTAACTGTTTCGAATGAACTGTTTTTAACTGATCAAAATGGAATGGAATGAAATGCACATTCTGACTTTGAATTTATAACCGGTTTTTGGAATAATTGTTTTGGATGGATTAATTCCTAGAAGATTCCAGGATAAACATTTGATTTGATTATATCGGTTGTTGTGTTTTCATTTTGTTTTGAAGGAAATGTATTTTGTACATCCGTTACTTTGTTGGACCTTGTTCCCCCCTTATAGGTGTCCAAGCATGGATTTGTTTATTGTTATTTGCATCCCATTTTAATAAAATAATAATAAAAAAAAAAACAACCAATAAAACATATTTTGACTTTAATGATGCATTCTTACATCTAGCTACTGTCATCTTGGTAATCGTCCCAAATATGTAGAAAACAGCACTGTATTATACAATCATTCCGTCTCATTCCACTTCAGCTGTTCAGGAAATGTTAGATTAAAGCCTGACCTGAGAACGCAAGGCCAAGAGACCAAAATTTCGAAATCAGCTTATATAACATAACACTCTTTGCTCTATAGGGTGCACCTTTTTCACATCGCTTGTGAACATGGATTGTTTGAGTGAAGCAACACATACATTTATTGATGAATTACAGTGTTACCTGTATTTATTATTTTTATTAATTGAGGTTCATATTCTGTACAGTAACAATCTGTTAACTGTGTGGATACTCTGCATGCAATGTCGGGGGAAAAAAGTGCAAAATCATATCAACTTTGTACCTTATCAACCACTAGAAGGTGCATTCTAGTACTTTTGATTAGTAATATGCAACCTTAAGGTACTACTATAAACTTTTATGGGTAAATAAGGTACAAAGATGCTTCTGTAAGGGTACTTAAAGGGACAATCTGTTGTACCCCTAAATATACAAGTGTGGCACATTTCTTTTTTTTCTCTTTTTCTGAGAGTAGGATATGATTTTGTGAGATTTTATGTCATAGCATGTAGCCCTAAGCAAAACTATGTCATTAGTGATGGAAAATTTGAATTCAACTCCATTAGTACTGACTCATTTTATACTGGACTGCTGATGATTTCAGCTGCCTTCTAGTCTTTCCAAATGAAGATATTTTCAAAACACAGATTGATACGTCATGCAGAACTATGCATTAAGCATTGAAAATCAAAGGTTGTAATGTTGCCCTAACTAGTGCGTCCCAGAATGCACTGCAAATCTAGTTGCAAAATCATTTGCAAAGATGTCTGTCAAAGGAAAGACTTTCAAAATCAGACATTTCAAATATTAAAACAGCATTTTAATAATTAATACATGAAAACATTTGGTTTGAGCTAGTCCTAAACATTTGAGAAAATGCCGTCAGCTTGCCTTTTTCCTTTTTGCCTTGTTTTTGTTGTACCTAAAGTTTTTCTTGTCCAAACTCACTAGCAAGATGTTAGATAGGCTGATTGATATTTGGTTGATAAGGTGTTGTTGATTGTTAGTGTGTTGCTAGGGTGTTTTCTAGGTGGATGTTTATGAAGAATCTTGTTTTGAGTTATATATTACTGAAAATAGTTGTGTCTCAGGGTACGTATAAAGTAAGTTGTATAACTTTATTAACATCAGAGACTAATTAAGACTAAATTAATGAACCTCAATCCATACATTTGTAAAGGACATATGAGGAAAACTTTGCCAGAAGCTGCTAAATAGGATAGTGCATTATTTTAAGCCTCAATTTCTAAGCATCAACTCGGGCTTTATAAAAAAAAAAAAAAAGGTTCACCATCTGGCTTTAATCAAACTTTAGACCTCCTCTGAAACACCTTGCCCCTGACAATCTTTATTAAACATATTCTGTGCAGCGTCCCAGAGTGCATGCAGTAGAGGTAATGAGGGCAATCTGCTTCTGTGATGCACACATCATATCCTCACTCTACAGGAAGTGACCCCGCTGTGCCTACAAACGTGCAGAGAGATGTGAACATTTCTGTGTCAGAATTGTTTGATTACTTCCCAGATATCACCAGTGAAATTCATCATATTACAGATTGACAGGCTCTGTTTACATCTGGTATTAAGATGTGTTTTGATCGATTGGATCACAAGTGGACAACGCCAAATACAGGTGTAAGCGGAGTCATTTTAAGCTTTTCCACTTTCGACCACTTCCAGAGGTAGTTGAAAACACATTTGACAGGATTGCTTTAGTACGGTAACTGTTCATGTGGTTGAATGCATTCAAACATCCACTAAAGACCGCCTACTCTCCACCTACTGACTTAACGCGTAAACATCATGGGAAGCGCGCTAGCCAGATGGGATTTAAATTTTGTCGGCTGGAGTACTTTTACTACTGTAAAAGTACCAAAGTCAGTACTCAAATTTTAAAAAAAATTTGATGATACCAGCATTTTCCCCCTAGAATTTTGAGCGCTGTTGAGTGGATTCTTACACAGATACACATGGGAGTGTTTGAAAGCAGGCGTCTATCAGCGGATCTATCAGTGGATCCCTGTTACGTGCTGCGTATGTTTTGGATGTTTCCTTTTCTGTCTTTACCATTCTGTCCTCCAGTTCTCCTGTCTTGCTCTCAGGTCTTTGCTGAATGGAGTAAGCGGCTGTCAATCGTCATCAAGGGTGTCGTCTCTGCAGCCAATGAAGTGCTGCCCTGCTAGTTAAAGGTCTCCCGGCGTTTTGTGATTAGCAGCTCAGTGTGTGTGTGTGTTCAGGTGTTTGAGTTAGAACCTGTTTAGGCTTTGTATCTCTTTCGTTGTGGATGCGTGAACCCAACACTTGATTTTGTACTAGCTAAGCTCTGTGCTGAGAGTTGTTAAGAGTAACTGTTTATTTTGTTTTTATTTAGGGTTGATTATTTGTGGCGTCGGATGTGATGAAGATTTCGGGTTTGCATTTCACATTTTTCTTTGGTTAGTAAGTTTAGAGGGTTTTGGGAATTTAGTTTATGAACTATTTTGTTTTATTCTTTTCTTTAATTTGGTTCCACCATCATTCCTTTCCCCCATTATTCTTAATGTATTATTCTTTATTTATGTTTTCTTCAAAATGCATTGTAAGATAGCTCACACATACTGTCTAGTGGCTTCGGCTTTAAGTAATGCTTTTGTGCCTTGTCTTTTCTGCTGCCCCCTCCATCACCGCAATATCCACAACTAAATGTTATGTTCTAACCCTAGACCTTTAAAAGTTCGTAACATTTAATGGGGGCTGGTCCGGGATAATATTTCCCGTGATATTAAATATTGCTGGAGTGGGAAATAGAATGACCACGGCTTTTGTAATTTGCTTGTAGTAGGGTGTGACTGGTGGACCAGGTGGTTAGCGTTTGTTTCAGCGTAGTAATGGCTGATTTTGATTTGGAGAGTTTCGTTAAAGCGCCGTCTGTTCTGCAGCGTAATAAATGCAGAAAAGATGATTTGCTGTGTATCGCTGCTCATTATAAAATTGCGGTTACGAAGCATCAGTTTTAGAGAGATGTAAAGAGTACTATCTTACAAAAGTTGGTGGAACTGGGTGTTTTGGTGTTGCCTGCTGGAGCAGAGGAAGATTCTCTTGGCACCGACGTTGACTCATGTGTGTCTGGTGATGAGGAGCAGGGTGGAATGGCTGAGGTGGAGGGGTCTGAAACCAAAGCTGTTCTGCCGCCCTTTGAACCTTTTCCCCCGGCGACCTCTGTTGGGTCTGGAGGTGATGCCCAGCTGAAGATTTGCTTGGCGCGTGTCCAAATGGAAACGCATGATCGGGCAGAGAGTCGTTGGGCTGAGATGAATTTACGTCTTGAAGTTCGCAGGTTAGAAATTGAGGCGGAAAAGCAGATTAAACTGCATGAACTTGAGCTGAGCGCAGTTAAAAATGCACCTGTCCCAGTTGTTCCACCGGTGCAGACTGCTAGCGCTCCGTCGGGAGCTGGGTTAGCGGTAACCACCTTTGATGTAAGTAAACATATCTCTCTCGTATCGCAATTTCGAGAAGCAGAAGTCGACTCGTATTTTGGTGTGTTTGAGCGTATCGCGTCCGCACTAAATTGGTCTAGGGAAGTGTGGCCTTTACTTTTGCAGTGCAAATTAACCGGTAAGGCTCAGGAGGTGTGTGCAACTCTATCCTTAGAAGATAGTTTAAATTACAACATGATGAAAGCTGCAATCCTATCCTGTGATAGACGGATCTGCTGATAGATGCCTGCTTTCAAATGCTCCCATGTGTATCTGAGTAAGCGGTCAGTGAAGAGTGTCAAAGATGTCCATTTACAACATGTTTTTGAAGCGCTGCTCATTGTAACCAATCACAGACATATCTGTTAAGTGTGTGAACACAATGGCCAATCAGAGAGGTGTTTAAGAATCTGCTCAACATCGCTGAAAATGCTAGGGGGAAATGCTGGTATTGTCACATAAAATTTAAATTTTCAGTACTGACTTGGTGCTGAACTCGGTACTTTTGACAACACTAGACGGAACATAAACAAGCTTGCTGTATGCGTGTTGTATTTTTACCAGCTGAGAACTCATAAAGAATGTATAAAATGTGTAAAGGAGTCAAAACAACAGCAGGAATTCCTCTGTTGCACACAAATGAAGATCTGCTGCAAGGAGACGTGTTTCTGACACCTGTACTGAACTGTGATGGGCAACATCACGACTAGGGGTGTCCTCGACTACGGATTTACTTTGAAAGGTTCGTGCGCTGAACTGTGCACGAGATGGAGCGGGACACGGAAAATGAAGTAAGGTCTGGCTATAGTCTACCCGCGGCTTAAGACAACTTTTATTTCCTTTCACACACAGCACAGAGAAACATCTTTCTATAAACCGACTGCCTGTCAAGTGATAGACGAAACTGACAATGTTTTTATATTTTTTAAACAAATGAAAGGCAATGTGGATAAACATTCACAGCCACGATGTACAGAACATTCTCAAAGATATAGAAGAAAATGAATAAAAACATTTTGGATCAATAAACTTTATGATATATATATATATATATATATATATATATATATATATATATATATATATATATATATATATATATATATATATATATATATATATATATATATATATATATATATATATATATATATATATATATATATATATATATATATATATATATATATTAATAACTGCAGAAAGGCCACACTGCAGATATATATACATTTCATATGTCGGCAAATCAAATTACATTGTCTAAATTGTCTGTGCGAGCTTTAACTAATCTACAGCGCAACATTGATGCACCAAAAACTCCCAAAAAATAAATAAATAATAATAATAATAATAATTAAAAAAAAAAAAAATATATATATATATATATATATATATATATATATATATATATATATATATATATATATATTATAAAACATTAATTTACAGAATTGAATTAGAACAGAATATACCCTTCTAATAAATGAAAATAGCCTAATTAAAAAAAAATGCAAAATGCCTGAAGTGCAGGGGAACATATAATCAAAACACAAGCCAGAAATAGTTAAATTAAATAACCCAGAGTGATCAATAAATAAATTAAAATTAAATAAATTATTAAAATAACGAAAGTAAAGCTAGAATTGTCAACTTGTCTTTTTAACTGCAGAGACAATAAACGCTAAACTGGAGTGTCAGTCTTTTTAGCTAAACATTAACAGCATCCAAAAATTAAATTACATCCGGCTGAAATAGTTTGAAATCACTTGTAGCTACCCTACCAGATTGAGAGACAAAAATCCAGTCTTTCACGTGATCTGCCTGTGTCCGTTTGAGTCTTTTCAAATAACGCGCTATAGTCAGCTCGTTAGCCGGCAGAAGCGCGCCGCAGTGTTTGTCGTTTTTGAGTTCTAGGACATGAGCTGTTGGCACAACTTGCATCATACGTTTTTTGATCATCTTTTACACTTTATCCCAGACACTGTTGAAGATTTAATCCCTGCCGTAAAAATGCTCATCTGCCGGTCACGGATCATGGAAGTGAAACTTAAATCGGTCACAGGTTGGATTTATTCACGCACATTAAAAATATTTATTAAAAGCTTCTTTCTTTTCACATTTTTATTTATAGTATTAACATAATAGGCTGTATATTAACCTATTGGGAAAGAACTGGTATGTCTATGTAAAATCAGATATTAAGCGCCCCCATATCTCTTCTCATAACACCTCTGCGACAATTCGACTGTGAGACTGGTAGTCGAATCAGGCTCCTCCTATCGAAGATTCGAATCGTCGACTATTCAGGGTCACCCCTAATCACGACTATGGCGAAAAGAACCACCTATGCTTAAGCATTCTGTCCTTTTTAGGGTCACATCTTGTGACATTACATCCTGTTTATGGTTCATTTAGACATAGCCTATTTCAGTCCAACCACACCAGAGTTTGTTTGTAATCAGAGACTCACCTTTTTGGGTCTTGGTCTGATTGTTTATTGCACACCACCATTCAGATTGCAGCGTTCACACTTATTCAAATTAACCAAATGCACAGAGGAATCGCACCAGAGTTTGTTTTAATCAAACCTGCCAAGTGTGAACACATCCTAAATGTATTCACAGTAGCCCTATCAATGTTAAATGTTTTATTTCCTCTTTTGGTCTTAGAAAACTTAACTGCAGATATATATATATATATATATATATATATATATATATATATATATATATATATATATATATATATATATATATATATATATATAAATTGTAAGGATTTTTCGATTGACAGCATCTGTGGCAGAATGTCAATTTTATTTTATTTATTTATTTATTTTTTGAAGTTACAGTAGGGCACTTATAATATGTATGCAAGCAGTCCCAGGTTATAAACACAGTATTTATCAAAGACATTATACATATGGTGAGTGGGGTATTGTGCCAATCTCTCAACTTCATGAACACACTTGCAAATCTGGTTTTGTTGCTCAGCATAGCTAATTATATTTAACATCCACTTTATTAGACAAAGCTAGCTAAAAAATTAGTCTGTGACCTTCATAGCCTACACTACATGATTTTCTGTGAAACCTGTCAACTCAAATCTGCAGACTGGCTCTGACTTTCAGCAGCTAGGGTCAACTTGTCTAGACTGTAAATCGGCGGGAAAATCTGGGCAAAAGTCATGTAGTGTATTCCAGCATTTATGAGATTACATTTCAGCGAAGATGCTGCTTTAGAAGGTAAGCTCCCTATACAGACAGCAAAGGGAGCCTATGTTTTAGCACAGAACATTTGCCTGAGAGCTACAGAGATGGCAATAGTTTCTCTTTCTTGTTTTCCTAATGTCTGTAGCTTCAATCCCTTAATGCTTGTCAAAGCACGCTGTGGTGGAGAAAGTACACAGTCAGCTGTTTTTAGCCCATTTTGAAACTAAAACAATAGCATCTGCTCTGCAGGCGAGTTTCATTGATCACTTTTGACAAGGTCTTTAGCCGCTAGCCATTTAATGATTACAAATAATGTTGCTACAAAAGAGTTTTTCACATTAAATGCCATAAAGTCTGATTGACTCTCTGAGGCGTATTAATAAATAGTGTAATTCCAGCCATAATATGTGACAATGACAATATTCAGTGTCTGTGCTTTGTGTATGACAAATTGAAAGGCTTATTCTTGGGAGATTATTGTATCTGTTTCTAGATTAAAAAGTTGTGGAGCATGACTATCTATTATTACATTTCACATTAAAAAGGATAGATAAGTGAAATCATCATTGAGACAAAGCATATTGTCTTACTAGCTACTGTAATTCTCCTGAATGCATGTTTAGTATCCAGTAATGACATAAATCTAACCAGAAAACAGGAGAGTGTGTTTTTAGACATTAAACTTGTTGTGAGATGAAAAAAACTGAACTTGATTCATTGTAAACCTCATAAGCTGCTGTTTATTTACTTATTTTTTTCTCTATACTTAATTTGAGGATAGAAGCAAAGTCCTTTTTAAGCTTCTCAAGTCAGCTTGGTGGCCATCTTGGTAATGCCTCTTGGCAGCTATTTATAAGTACAACTCCTGTTTACTTCAGTGAGGAATACCTAAAAAACATAATTTTTTGATCACCATTTATCACAAATTATCATAACATTTATTATAAATAGATTTTTGTTATATAGTATAAATTGATTGTATTAAGACTAGGCAATGCCTCAGTGGTAATTCAAAGGCTGAACATCATTTCCTACAACGTCATGTTCTGTATTTAATGTGAATATCTGTAATATTTTCATTTTGTCAGAACGATATCTTTCTAAGTTATGTTTTTCTATCATTAATACCCTAAATCTTTTTTAATGTCCCACAAATTCATATGTGTTTTACAAAGTCTGCAGTAGTTTAATGGCACTAAATGTTTCCTCAGGCCTAATGGTTTATTAAGAGATTAGCTTCCATTTACATACATTATATTGTAAAGAATGAGTCTGTCTGGACTTCAGTACAGGGCAGAACTACCTTTCTGGGCTTTTTTTTTTTACTTTTCTTTTCTTTGTTAACAGACCTGAAGGAAATTAGCAAGGAATCCTGGAATCTTTTAAAATTATTGTAGTATATATTGATATTTTGAATTAGCTTTTATTTTTATATTTTCAGGTTTCATTTAAATTTTAATGACCAAACTGTATATATTTGCCCATGACTTCCTTGGCTGCAAAGCTATATATATTAGGGATGCACCGATGTATCGGCCGATTTAGCCGATTTATATATATGTATATAATATTTCTCAATGTTTACTTGATACTGTTAAATAACTGAACAAAAAAAAAAAGTTGAGTGTACTTAATTGTCTTAATTTTATTTTTGCAAATCATAAATTGATTGAAAAATATGAATGTTTTTTCGAAATACTTGAAGCATAGACACATCTAAGTGGTTTGTATATATAATTAGATTTTTATTTATTTTTAATTTTTCCCCTCTGTGGTGTTTTTTTTTCTTTCTTGGTTTTCATGAGGCCGACTAAAAGCTTTTTATTTGTAGACTAATTTTAGTTTGTGCACATTATCATATTAATTTGATTTGTTTGTTTTTTAAGGATATATTAACTTGTTTCTCGACGCAAATTCATGCTGTCCAAGCCGTGAAATCTCTGTGCTGAAATGTGCAGCTGTCTCTTTGCCTCATTAGTAGGTATTACACATGGAGTTTGTGTTATTGCTCTGGGTGCTGCTATTAAAGGCTTGACAAGAGATTTACAACCAGCATTTGTTCTTCACTTTAATTTAGTATCGAAACTAATTTGTAAAAGGTCTCAGAGGTCCCATGGTCTCTGAGCACCTGTTAAACTGCGTTGGAGATTTGTGTTTCAAATAGGACAAATCTCTTGCTTGCCGATTATTAATGTCCGCTCAGCAACGATTTACTGTATATTTTTAGCACCAGTGTGACTTTCTTTGTATCAAATGATTTATGGAGTTTCAGAAAAGCATTAGAATATTAAAGCATTAGAGACTGTCATGTTTTCAGTTGCACTTGGATTTTACGTTAAAACATCTTCTTAGGTAATTCATTGACCCATATAAGAATCAACTAGAGAGAAAAACAAAGCAGTAAAGTAAAGGAAAAAAAACATAACAAGTGACGATTCTGGTCAACGAATGTCTGTTAGCTTGCTAAGGTTAAAATCTGTTTTCTCTATACCCAAGTGTTGAAATTGTCCCTTCTGCAATGTGAATATTATAAATGTCATTTTTCTAATCATTGTCATTTTCGCTCATATCAAATTTCAGTGCATAACTGCTTCCACACTATCTGTGCTACAAAGATCAATGATGCTGAAATCATGTGGCTTGTTAAAGACCACTGTAGAAAAGTAACAATAAGCCTCAATCTATAAGTAGTGGAAATACCCGAATAGATATATGCAGTGGCCTCAAAGTATTTTGGACACGGTGTTATTAAAGTACAAAATATCAAACCATGAATTTAGCAAAATGAAGAAAATTAAAGTTAGTCTTAAGAAAAGCTCATGCAGCCCCAATACCACTTTAAATACTTTCCCTTGCTACTGCTTGAAATTGCCATTAATTTTAATGAAGTGTTGAAATGAAGAACACTTTTCATTATTTGAAACAAACATGAACATCTAACAGAATGAAGGACAGGATGAACCTTGTTCATTTCGATTTTCTAGGTAAGTCTCATATAAAACAGAACAATGTGTGTGTGATTACAATTATGATATACAGTCTTACCCAAATTACATCTTATTACAGTTCTGGTGGAACAATTATTGGGTGGAAAGGGTGTATGCTTTCCTCCTGAAACACACTCAACTAATTAGGTTCCTTTGATCTAAACTATCTGATAGACTCATTAATGCAACACTTACACAAACTTTTATACCTTGTGTTTAGATTTCATGTCTCTCTTCTTTGCAAAACACATTTGTTGTCTTAAATGCTATCATTCATGTCTTTTAAAGTGTAAAACTTTGACTTTAATGAATTTCGAGGCTTAAAAGCTTCAATCTCCATTGCAGTTGCATCTTCAATTTTGGGAGAACTTTTCTTTTAAAGTGTAACTTTGCCTTTTTTTAATCCTGCTTTGTTGTTATAATGTCAGTATATTTAAATGAACAATGTTTACTCATTCTCCATGTTACCTTGACTGAGAAATTGACATTTTTTGGTCACCAAAAGTCGACTGGATGACACAAAATGATTTTTTTGACAGCTCCAGGGCTTTCTTGAAGATAATAGGTGTGTTGGACTTGAAGCTGAAAATCAGGTTCTGCCTGGTTGACACAGGGTTAATAACAGAATAGTTATTGTAAGAGTAGGATTATCGTTGAAAACTTTATTGTACTCTTTAAAAAGCATTATGGTAAAAATGGAACACTTTTTTTTTTTTTTTTTTTACCTGTATGCAACTGCCTTTCTATGTTTTTTTTTTTTTTTTTTTTTAACCCTTCGTTTGGACTAAAACACTGTTCGTTGTCATCTAGGTTCAAATGTTATGTTGACTACAAACATTAGGTTTGTCAGACTGTCCGTCGAGGTGTTCTCTCTGTGTTTCTGATACATTGCAGCCTTTAGCCACTGCATACAACGGACTGGATCCTTCACTGAAAACCGAAAGGAACTCACTCACTCCCACTAAACGTTCATTCTTTGAATTCTTGCACCTGGGAACAATACAAGTCACCACCATTATTAGTAAAAGTTTGCTAAGAATGATGTTCTATTAAAGCAATGCAGAATTTGACTCTGCATTCTAAAACATGCTGGGTTAAAAACAACCCAAGTTGGATTAAATCTGGACTAACCCAGCGATTGGGTTGTTTTGATCCAGCAGTTGGGTTAATGTTTGCCCAACGTGCTGGGTAGTTTTATTTAACTCAACTATTGATTAAAAATTACTATATGGCTGGCTTAAAATGAACACAAAATAGGTTGGAAATTAAAAATCAGACACATAATTATTAGAGGTAACAATAATAATCAAAAGGTGAACATTA
Source organism: Megalobrama amblycephala (assembly GCF_018812025.1). NCBI lineage: Eukaryota > Metazoa > Chordata > Actinopteri > Cypriniformes > Xenocyprididae > Megalobrama > Megalobrama amblycephala. The sequence goes on from NC_063050.1 coordinate 52,644,863, forward strand.
ATTAATAAGCAATTTAATGTTTATTATTTAATTATTATTTATTAAACTTACCAAGTGTGTATTTAAAACAAACAAACAAGCAAAAAATAATTTCCAACCATTTTGGGTTCATTTTAGGAGAGTAATATAGTAATATTTAAACAATAGTCGAGTTAACCCTTAAATGCATACCACGGGTCTTTAGTGACCCAGGACATCATTCACTACCCTCCTCCTCGTTCATTTTTTAAAGTTAGACATCAACCTTCTTGGTATTCCTCAATCAATCCATTATAAAGAATATAACAAGAAAAAGATCATAAAATTATAAAAGAATGCCTATTTTTGTATTCATTTATTGTAAAAATTGTATAGGGTCGTGGTGTGTATGAGTGTACGTATTTTTTTTTCTGCACAACAATAATTTAATCTTAGATGACGGAAGTGCAATTCACTTTTAATGTCTGATACACAATGCTGAAGTGACGACTCATTCAGACAGAAAACGAAATAATAAGAAAAACATAAAATGGCTCAGCGATTTACTGCGGAGCAAGTACTGAACACAATATTATCGCGACAGGTAGAGATCCTTCCGTGTTAGATATAGATCCGGGTCGATAAAGACCCGAATATGTAAGACTGATTGGCGAAACAGTCATGCATTTAAGGGTTAAATAAAACTACTTAGCAGGTTGGGTCGAACATTTAACACAACCGCTGGGTTTGTCTATATTTAACCCAACTTGGGTTATTTTAACCCAGCATTTTTTAATGTGGTAAGCATATCCATTGCAGACTGGTGGGAGGGGCCTTGGACTGCAACATGCCCAGTGCATTATGGGTGTTGAAGTTTTCCTACCTATTTGGAAAAATGGAAGACAGCAGCTTTCCAAGTTTTATTAAAGACCATTTTTGTCAGCGGTGAAGTACCCCTTTAAATTGTGATTACAATAATCTGATACCATCACATTATCATTGACCAGTTATTCTGGTAATTTTACTTAGACTGATCTTGTTAGTGAGGAAAAGCCCTTTATTCTATAGGTTTTTTAAATAGTTAAACATTTGCAGCTGCATGTTTCCCCATATTCCTGCAGTATTCCAGTATAGCAGCATGAAGTACTTGTTTGATGACATGCTTTCATTCTGTTCAACCATTCAGAAGTCCAATGTCTGTTTGTGTCTGTTATCTCCAGATCAATAACATGAACACACTCTCTGAAACAGTCACTGTCTCTGGATGGATGTAATAATTTATGTTTGTCACTCACAGCAGAAAACAGTTTATTTTTTGCTGACAAAGTAAGCAGTGTAAAATTAAATGCTCACAGACGTGTTCAAGCCTCTTGATTGTGGCAATAAAGCTCACATTGATGGAAATCAGAGAGAGAAAGAGCCGTTATTGTTTGGCTTTCGGCAACACGGAGCACTTAATGCACTGATCAATTATAATTATTTTTATTCTCTTTTGTGACTTTCACTGCTATTGTTCACTTATTGCCTGTGCTCGCATCAGGAGGATTCTGGAGTGATGCTCGTTATGTTGATATCTGTATTGTAGGTGGTGCTCAAAAACACTTCACTAAGATGACAGACGTGACAGTTCGCTCAAAACATGTCATTAGCATTACTATCGCACACTAATTTAGTCTGATAAACCTACATCTATCCTGCAGGAAACAAAAGAAAATCACAAATGAATGAGATCTCTTTTATACCTTAATTGTTTCCCTTGGAAAGCAATGCAAGGATCTGGAGAGAAAATGGACTCTCCTCTGATACCAAAGTCTGCAATAAAATGAAATTATATATATATATATATATATATATATATATATATATATATATATATATATATATATATATATATATATATATATATATATATATATATATATATATATAATATACAGTTACATATCTTTATTTTTACTTCAGGTTCAGTAGCAAATAACTGAAATAATATTAAACTCAAGTACTAAAATTACTTGCTATATAGCTTTATTTTTACTTCAGGTTTAGTTGCAAGTAATTTTAGTACTTGAGTTTAATATTATTTCAGTTATTTGCCAGGGCAACATTTAACAAGTTTGAGTTTTTATTATTATTATTAAGTTAATTTATTTTCATTATTATTATTCATTTGTTTTTATACCATGTGAAAGTGTTCAGGCCCAATTATAAATGCTCTCACATTTTTTAGTAGAGCAACTTTTTCACCTCAATGACATGCCTTAGTCTTTTGGTCTTTTGGCCTTTTCCCTCTGGCAGATTTGTTGCAGGTTGTGCAGGTTAGTTGTATGTTGTGCACTGCAAATTTCAAACAGTGCTGCACACTCCCAGTGGGACTGAGATCAGGGCTGGGACTGGGCCATTGTAGGACACCTGCACCCTTTTGTTCTTGAGCTGCTAGAATGTTAATTTGACATTGCATATCACTGTCCTGCTGAGATGAACTTGTCCCTACAATTTATTTGGGTATTGCTAAAATGTATTTGGGAGATGTTGTTGCAAAGTAACTCTCATTAGAGTACTAGTAGACTGTTAGGTTAGGGTTAGTAGAATAAATTGACATGTACTTTCAAAGTTACTTATAGTCAGTAGAATGTCTGTTGGGGAGCATCAAAATAAAATGTTTTAGATATTATCAGATCAGATATTAAGCAGACAGTCTACTAATACTCTAATGACTGCTAGTTGACATGCAACTGAAAAGTTACTTATAGTAGAAAATCTAAGATGGACTGTTAAGATAAAGTTTTAGCCCTTTTAGCCATTGTTTACAACTTAAACTTTTTCGTGTTTATTAAGTGATTTACATAGTGATATTTCTGTGATTTACCATCTATTAAGTAAACTGAGCAATATGAACCATTCCCCCAGTTCCACGGACAAGGCTTAAGCTAGTCCTAGAATAAAATGCATGTTGGAGCTGTTTTAACTGAACATAACTTGCACTGACATATCTTAAAATATGTCAGAGCCATTGTTTTGTCTCAAGATTCACACCAGTAATGTTTTTTTTTTTTTTTTAGGGTACATTTATAAAAGCTACTTAAATACCCTAATTGAACTAAAGCCTAATCCTGGCCTGGCCTAAGCCCTGTCTGTGAAACCAGACCTTTATGTTTAACTAATGTTGGTTTTACAGTTTTGAGTAATTTGTTAAAATTGTGTAATACAAACAATTTGACACTCTGTTCTAATGTGAAAAGTATATCCACAATAATTATTGATTTGTATGGCACTCATTGAGTGATGTTCAAATTTATTCAACAGATTAAGCCAGTAATTGTGGCCAAGTTGCCAGTAATACAGTACTACTAAAGACAATTTCTAGTGTGTTCATGCTTAACATCTGCATAAGCAGTGCCTAATATTCCTTTACTATATGTTTAGTTAATCATTAACTACTGGTGTGTTGATGCTTAAAGTCCCCCTGTGGCGAAAATCAAGTAATTAATATTGTTGTGGTGTTTTTAATATGCTTTAGGACAAACCATGTGCAAATTCATAAGTCAACACCATTGCTTCTCTTTAAAACTGCATTGATCTAAAGACGTGATTTGAAATCGCTGGTGTTTGGGATGTCAAAAATTACCTTGTAACCAATCACGTCAAGGTGCCGGCGGGCTTTAGCATATCATTAACTGACCACACAAAGGGGTCTCAATAGAAGAGAAGTCAGGTTATCCCGATATATTTTTTCTGTTGATATGAAAAATTGACCAAGCGAATCTTTTTCACATGAAAAAAACAACATTTAAATATGTCATTTTGGTGATCAAAAACTAGTTTTAAAGGTCCCGTTTTTCGTGGTTTTTTGAAGCTTTGATTGTGTTTATAGTGTGCAATATAACATGTGTTCATGTTTTGCGTGTAAAAAAACACAGTATTTTTCACATAATTTACTTATCTGTATACCGCTGTTTCCACTGTCAGAAAAACGGGCTGATGACTTCCTTGTTCTATGAAGTCCCTCCTTCAGAAATACGTAACGAGTTCTGATTGTGCCAGCGGTTCCTGTGTTGTGATTCGACAGCAGCTTAGCGCACCCAGAGCCATAGAGAGAGCGCACCTTGCCCGGAAAGGTCACGCCTCTTACCATAACGTGTGCTGCACATAGTTTTACATGTGGATTAGAATTTTCGGGAACCGAGTTAAACATAAATTGTAACCATTGATCTCTAAGTACAGCGTCCCTGGGAAGGCCAAACAAAGGTGATTTGACTGCGGGATGAAAATAACAGCGTTTCGACGACATGGCGACAAACACACTCTACAAACGCAACTCTTGCGTTTCTCCGTGGGAGCGCAACAAGACCACGCCCCCTTTTTTTTGTGTATTCCTGTGGGCGGAGGTTAGTCAAAAAACTGTTTTAGTGACGTCATTAAAGAAGGAAGTAGAGGGATGTAGTCCAAACTGACCGTTCGATGTAGGCGACTTCTGTTAAATAAAATATCTCGCTTGGCATTGAACTTTGAGCTTTAAAATTTTACAGATTTTATTTATACTCTAAAAACAACATTACACACTAACTAAAGTTTGAAACATGGGATCACGAAGAACGGGACCTTTAAGGGATAAAATATTTGACTACATGGGGAATTTAAGTACCGCATGTTTATTGGCACTTAGAATGTCTCTAAAAATCATTCTAAATATAAAAGAATAGCAGAATCCACAGCACAACTATAATGATGACATCATTAGAATCCATCCTGCTTTAAAGAGCTCGAACATTTAAAGCAGCAAAAGACAAAACCGCATTGCACGCTTAGAATAAAAAGAATAGAATGGTGTGGACACTAATGTAGTTATCTTTTTAGTTTTCATTCTTGGTGTGAACAGACCTTTAGATTTTTGCTATGAATTTTGCCTAGTCCAAAATATCATCACCCACATTGCAATTGGGATTTTTCTATTGATTCTATTGAAATCAAAATTGACTATGTACTTGATCAAGTTCTTATTGTCTTATTGTTTATAATCTGATAGCTTTCTATGAAACAACTTTGCTTTTCTCCTGTCATTACCTAGGCCATGTACACTAGTTAATCTTAATAAATAGCCAAATAGCTTTTTCATGCATGATTTTTGTCTGGCTCCATTCACACAATTTTTCACAATACAATAATTTCCTGAGGATAAAATCAAGTCCAGAATAAAATCAGTTGCAAAACTTATTTATGTCAAAATTTCCCAAACAGGCTTTGTTTAATGTGGTTGACGGTGCACTGGTACTCTGTTTTCATCTATGCAGCTCCTTCATAAAGACTCCTCTGTAGCCTCTTTAACAACTCTACTCTGCTTTTTAAATGTTGTTCCTGTGAGTGTCTGGGTGGTTTAATGTAGCCTCTACTTTCTGATAATTAAACCAACAGCACCCACAAGGACATTCAAACAACATGATATTGTTTTTCCACCCGTTTCCCACTTATATATGCATTTATTTTACTTTAACTTCTTTGGAATCTTCTTCTTTTTTTTTTTTTTCTTTTCAGTTTTCACATCTGTCCTTCAGATTCGTGCATAATGATCCTTTTTTTCCAGAATATATGCTAGTTATTTTTATAGTTCAAATGTAGAGGCCAACTTGAGGCACTTGTGTCCTCGTTAGTGCAATTCATTGGTCTAAACTTAGAACTTCTGATACACAGGAACTGAATAGTTGTGTATGTGTCTGTGTGTGTATATACATACAAACACAGGCAAACACATGTTGGGTTTCCATGCTTTATGGGGACTTTCCATAGACATACTTATTTTTATATTGTACAAACTGTATATTCTAGTCCTTAACCTTAACTCTATAAACCTACCCATCACATAAAATGTTTTGCAATCTTACATTATCAAAAAAAAAAAAAAAAAAAAAAAAAAAAAAAAACTGCATATGCTGTTTTCCTCATGGGGACCATAAAATGTCCACAAGGACAAGGATTTTGGATATTACACTGTTTGGAGGAAAAAAAAAAAAAAAAGTTATAGAAAAGCATTTCTGCAGTTAAACTTTTTGATAACACTTTATGTAATGCATTATAAAAGTATTTTAATGCATTTAATTGTGCATTGTAGTGCATCTTATAACACATTGTATGATCTCATGAATAACTGTAACCACTTACAATACTAATCTATTAATTTATACACCTTTTACAAAGTAGAATGCATCAAAACATGACAAACAACTAATTTCAGATGTAACAAGGAATCTGCAAATGTCAATGCATTTTAACTTTGGTTACAATTATTATGTAAAGATATAATGCTTTATACATGCATTATTAATACCTTTAATAATGCATAATGTGTACATAAAGGCTTTAAGTAAAGTGTTGCCAACTTCATTGCCATTTATTATTTGCAGATGCATAAAAATGCAAGAATTGGTAAAGGTTCTAGACACTTTTGCATCGCATTTCAACTTTAGACAATGGGGCAAGAGTAATGTGGCACCCGCGATCATTTACCACTGCATTGTTCTAATCCAGCGGCATGAAAGTGTGAGATGTAATTTCTATTGCCCTTCAGAGGCCATTACAGCTTCTAACCCAATAAGGTAATTGACTCAGTGTGCTGGGCTTTGGGGAATATGGCTGCATGCAATTTCCTCAACGAGAGAGAGATGACTGGCTGAAATTTCAGCACTGCCTGGCTCAATCGAGCCAACCTCTTCAAGCAGATTGTGGCCTTTTAGTGATGCACTCTTACAAAACGTCCAATTTAACTGATTGTGTTCAGAATTGGTTCTCCAAGTTACAGTGTCTTTGCATTCTCTAAGTGGAAATCAGGTTAAATCCGCTTTAGCCTCAGTCTGCTTAAAGTAGAGCTTGATTAGGCTGTTTGCTAATACTAAGGAGAGCATCTATTACTGTAGCTCATAGTTAGGATTGAGGAACTGAACAAATTGGGTAATAAATGTCACATTTTGATTTGTGCTACAGTCATGATTGTTGCTCCAAGAGAAGAGGTATGTGACTACTTTTCTTAGCAATAGGACTTAATTCACTGCCAGAAAATGAATAGATGTAGTGGTAACACTTTACAATAAGCTTTTGACTAGTTAAAGGTGCCCTCGAATGAAAAATTGAATTTATCTTGGCATAGTCAAATAACAAGAGTTCAGTACATGGAAATGACATACAGTGAGTCTCAAACTCCATTGTTTCCTCCTTCTTATATAAATCTCATTTGTTTAAAAGACCTCCGAAGAACAGGCGAATCTCAACATAACACCGACTGTTACGTAACAGTCGGGGTGTACGCCCCCAATATTTGCATATGCCAGCCCATGTTCCCAACATTATGAAAGGTTCTGCACAGGTGAATCAACAGACTAGGTAAGCAAGCAAGAACAATAGCGAAAAATGGCAGATGGAGCAATAATAACTGACATGATCCATGATATTTTTTGTGATATTTGTAAATTGTCTTTCTAAATGTTTCGTTAGCATGTTGCTAATGTACTGTTAAATGTGGTTAAAGTTACCATCGTTTCTTGCTGTATTCACGGAGACAAGAGCCGTCGCTATTTTCATTATTAAACACTTGCAGTCTGTATAATGCATAAACACAACTTCATTCTTTATAAATCTCTCCAACAGTGTAGCATTAGCCGTTAGCCACGGAGCACAGCCTCAAATTCATTCAGAATCAAATGTAAACAATATAACAGTATACAATACTCACATAATCCGACGCATGCATCCCGCATGCATGACGAACACTTTGTAAAGATCCATTTGAGGGTTATATTAGCTGTGTGAACTTTGTTTATGCACTGTTCAAGGCAAGCGCGAGCTCCATGGGCATGGAGCACGAGAATTAAAGGGCCAGTAGCCCTGAATCGGCTCATTTATAATGATGCCCAGAAATAGGCAGTTAAAAAAATGAATTAAAAAAAAAATCTATGGGGTATTTTGAGCTGAAACTTCACAGACATATTCAGGGGACACCTTAGACTTATATTACATTTTTTTTGTAAAAAAGTTCTAGGGCACCTTTAAATAACAATGGAAATTACTTCTAAAGCATTTGTTGATCTTAATTATTGTTCATTTTATCATTTACATACATGACATGCGGGACAATGTATTGTGCTATGTATTGTGGCAACAAATGAAGAATTTGTTCCAACGACTTACTAATGCGTCAGCACGTTTTACTAAATCGTTCCCTCATTTTAAGTAAATATTATAATAATATTATTATATTATTATAATAATATATAATAATACGTTCCTCGTTTTACTAAATCGTGGCCAAGTCTATGAGGACACTTGCAATATTAATTTTAAGTGCTTATTATGTACTTATTGAAACGGTTGAAACAGATGCACATTATTACAAACTAAACTATCTAAAATTCATATCAGAATATGCTCACATTTTTAATGTATTATCATTCTTATAGGCAGCAGTTGTGACAGATCTGACCACTCAATGTGTGTGCCATTAGTGATACTGATTTTTTGTTTCTATAATTTGTAATATGATTTTTAAGTCCATTATAGGGAGCAATTGACCTTTTAATGTCAGGTCTGTACATTCTGTTTGGGATGAAAATCAATGCAAAGTGTTTCCTCTCTTTCTTCCCGAGATGCAGAAGATATTTCTGTCATTGGTGAGACCATCATTCTCCACACAAACAGGCATTGATTGAGTGCAGCCAAATCTGTATTTTAATCTCCAGAGGGCACATTTTGCAGGTCAAAGTTTTAAAGAGAGATTCAACGCGATGTTGCATAATGACATTTAATTGTATGTAATCATGGTCATGCATATTTCTCTGATAGAAAGTTCTGTTTCTGCGTGTTGAAGTCACCAAGAACAAGTAAAGTTAAGCATGATAGTAAATCGATTGCTTATCTGAATGATTAATTCATATCAGTTATGTGCTGTGTGGTATATCCTATCAGCATTCTTTTAAATGCCAGGTCATGACCTAAAATATATGCATGTCCAGATGAATATTCTGTGGTCAGGGATGCTGTATGTGACTGGTGGGTTGAGATTGATGTCCTCAATTGCCTTGAAGAGGTCTTACTCTGTATTGACAATGAATCACTTTGATTTATCAAACACTGAGATTTAATACATCAACTGATTACACTTTAGGCCCTGTTTACTCCTGGTATTAAGATGTGTTTTGGCCGATCGGATCACAAATAAATACAGGTGTAAACGGGGTGTATAAAGTTTTGAGCTTGTCCACTTTCAACCACTTCTATAGGTAGCTGAAAACACATTCAACCATATTGCTTTCGTAGTGTAGATGCCACTAATGTCCATCCCATGCATTATAACATTTTAAGCAGTTGAGGTTACCCGTCGAATAAGAAAATAATAAGAAATAGTGTGCATATTATTAATTAAAACAAACAAACAAATCAGCATTTATTGAACATTGGCTTGTTTTATCATATTCCTGCTGCTGTTTCACAAAAAGTAATAAGCCAGAGTTGAATAACACCTTTTAAACTTGGAAAAGTCACAGTAATCCATGGCCTTTCATGGCTTATTGATTTATTACAATGTTGGTTCTACCAACATGCAACAACCCAGTGTCATAAACAGCCTGTAACAGAATGACTTTGCTGCTCTGTGTGGGTGTCTGTCACCTCAGAGACTCCAGAGTGCAGCTGAATCATCTTTCAGGCAACTTGGTGCTGCCAAAGTCATGTTTACCTCATGCAATCTCAGAATCGGTCCTGAGATTCACCGGCATGACATTGGCTCAGAGTTTTTGAGTTAGACTACAACCTCAAGGAAAAAAAAAAAAATAATCCAGGCTTGAGGCACCATCATTGGATTTGCCAGATCAGTCCTATTAGTAGAAGTCACAGATGATGGTCTTAAGAGCTCTAGGAGGAGCCTGTCTGGGTGTTAGATCTAAAGGCATTAAGATCATGTAGCCACGACTATCAGGCCACAAAAGATGAAGGGAAATAAATGAGGCATTGATGATAGACGGTCTACCTTATGTCAGATTTCATATGTAGTTGTGCTTGTATTAGCAATTTCAGAGTGATTTCCTGATCTTAATTGACTGAAAACACATCTGTATATATATATATATATATATATATATATATATATATATATATAAAATATACAAACCTGATTCCAAAAAAGTTGGGACACTGTACAAATTGTGAATAAAAAAGGAATGCAATAATTTACAAATCTCATAAACTTATATTTTATTCACAAGAGAATATGGATAACATATGAAATGTTGAAAGTGAGACATTTTGAAATGTCATGTCAAATATTGGCTCATTTTGGATTTCATGAGAGCAACACATTCCAAAAAAGTTGGGACAGGTAGCAATAAGAGGCCGGAAAAGTTAAATGTACATATAAGGAACAGCTGGAGGACCAATATGCAACTTATTAGGTCAATTGGCAACATGATTGGGTATAAAAAGAGCCTCTCAGAGTGGCAGTGTCTCTCAGAAGTCAAGATGGGCAGAGGATTATCAATTCCCCCAATGCTGCGGCAAAAAATAGTGGAGCAATATAAGAAAGGAGTTTCTCAAAGAAAAATTGCAAAGAGTTTGAAGTTATCATCATCTACAGTGCATAATATCATCCAAAGATTCAGAGAATCTGGAACAATCTTTGTGCGTAAGGGTCAAGGCCGGAAAACCATACTGGATGCCATACTGGAAAGGCACCATCAATGCTGAAAGGTATATCCAAGTTCTAGAACAACATATGCTCCCGATCCAGATGTCGTCTCTTTCAGGGAAGACCTTGCATTTTCCAACATGACAATGCCAGACCACATACTGCATCAATTACAACACCATGGCTGCGTAGAAGAAGGATCCGGGTACTGAAATGGCCAGCCTGCAGTCCAGATCTTTCACCCATAGAAAACATTTGGCGCATCATAAAGAGGAAGATGCGACAAAGAAGAAATAAGACAGTTGAGCAACTAGAAGCCTGTATTAGACAAGAATGGGACAACATTCCTATTCCTGAACTTGAGCAACTTCTGTCTCCTCAACTGTCTCCTCAGTCCCCAGACGTTTGCAGACTGTTATAAAAAGAAGAGGGGATGCCACACAGTGGTAAACATGGCCTTGTCCCATATTTTTTTTGAGATGTGTTGATGCCATGAAATTTAAAATCAACTTATTTTAAAATGATATATTTTCTCAGTTTAAACATTTGATATGTCATCTATGTTGTATTCTGAATAAAATACTGACATTTGAAACTTCCACATCATTGCATTCTGTTTTTATTCACAATTTGTACAGTGTTCCAACTTTTTTGGAATCGGGTTTGTATATAATTATTATATATATATATATATATATATATATATATATATATATATATATATATATATATATATATATATATATATATATATATATATAATATAATATATATATATATATATTTATTATGTGTGTGTGTGCATTGATTTATTTATATTTTATTTAAAACATTTGAGTGCACATATTGCCTATGCATGTTCACTTTTGAAAGGTATTTATTTATGCATTTGTTTATTGATTTATTTATGCATTTATTATTGCATTTTGTTATGAAAAATATATATTTTATTTAAAACATTTATTGAGTGCACACATTTCCTATGCATGTTGTCTTTTTAAATGTATTTATTTATTTATGCATTTTGCATTTTAGTTGTACATTTATGCATTTTGCATTTATTATGGAAAGTATATATTTTATTTAAAACATTTGAGTGCACATATTTCCTTTACCCATCCATCCATCCATCCATCCATCCATCCATCCATCCATCCATCCATCCATCCATCCATCCATCCATCCATCCATCCATCCATCCATCCATCCATCCATCCATCCATCCATCCATCCATCCATCCATCCATCCATCGAGAAGATTTTAACTATGATAATGACCTATTGACCTCTCATCTACCTTCTGTCTTGTTTTCCCTTTATGTGTGTTGGCCTGCAAGCTGAAGGACTATACAAGCCAACTTTGCCAAACACTTAATGGCAGCAGTTTGCAGATGACTGAGTGGTGAATACTGAATTAATTTGCAGATGGAAGGCTTGGTCTTTTCCTTTGATGGGGTGAACAATTACAGCGTGAGCACATGCTAAGTGTGCTGGCAAGACACACCAGAGTCATTTCGAAACAGCGGGTATCTGGCAAGTTGTGAGATAAATAATTAATGCCATGTGAGATGAACCGCTCAGAAATTGATGGTTAATGAGATCAAATTATTAGACGTGCTGGTATCCTGATATGCAAATATAAGTAGTAAAATGCTATAGTGAATGTCACAATATATCGAGAGCATCAATACAGGTTATATTTGATTGATTATGATTGTTTTGTGCGATAAATCCCACCTCTTGATTTTGTGCGCATTCTCGAATTGGCCTAAATGAAGACAGTGATGGCGTGAAATGGAGGATTAATTAAGTATCAGCCACTTAGATATCACCGCTTCATCACATCAAAATCAAACTTGAAATGGCCTGAAAACATGATGACTGTGGGGGGTTTTGGTGAGCTATCAGCTTGGAGAATTAAAGGTACATATCTACATGACTGTGTCTGTGACCAGTGCATTTTTTTTTTTTTTTGCCTATAAGATTTAAAATGTAAAGACATCTGAAACCTTAATTTGATATCAAAACAATTTTTCTTTTTTTGTTCACTCCCCAATGCGCTCCACACCCTTCAGACAGGAGGACCCCTGTTGACACAAGTCGCTCTGTTGATTGGTTTCCCGCTGTGTTTGTCACCTAATAAATCTCATCATATACCCTCCTCCAACACAAACCCAATCAAAACAGTCCACAATCAATCCCAAGCTGTTATACAAGCATCCGTATTGCACTCTAAGAGAGAGTTGTAATCACTGTGTGTTTTAATAACAGAGATTTAAAAAAAAGGATGTTCTTCTACACCAGAAACACACTACAAAAGTATGAAAATGTCAATGCATGGCCAAGGCGTTGCAAACATGTGATTACTGTGGGTTGTGCATTCTAAATTAGCAGTGGTTCTCAAACTCCTCCCCCACTAACAGTTATTAAAACGGAAAGTTTTTTTTTTTTTTTTTTTTTTTTAATTGAAAAGCGTGCAATGAAAAACACCTGCATTAGTTTCACTTTGTAATATCATTGAATAATTGAAAAACATAACAGTAAGAGAAAATAATAGATCATAATTGTTAATTTAAATAAATAAAAAAAGTAAATATTTCTTTGGTTGAACAATATATAACAGCCATTGCCAATATATAGTTTTTGACAGCGTCTCACAAGCTCAGCTTCTTATACGTCTTCTCACCGGAACGTGCACAGAAGTGAGCGCGCGCCGTTCACAATAGCAGCTCGTGATTGCATCCCCTAGAGCGGTGCTTTTCGATGATGATCAACTTCTATGATGGGCTTATTCAGACGGTGAAAAGTCAAGAATCTGAAGAATTGATCTGAAGAATGATTCAGTGTAATTGCCATTCGGTGCCGCTTTGTAAAGGCAGAGTGCCAATGGCTATTCACGCACATTCACACACTGAGAATCCCCCCCCCCCCCCCCAACCCCCAACAAACCTCAGTCCTCAAGGGACAATACACTTAATAGATTCCCCTTCCCTTCAAAGTGCCATGACAGTAGTTGACCTGAATGAGTAAACCGACCATGGATGAATGCAGCACTTGTTGAATCACGACTTATGGTCTGGCATGTTTCAGAATGCAAGGATGCATGAATTCGCACTCGATCATGGAACCAACTCCCACCTGAGAGTGAAATCCACAGTAGTCTTCAAAGAAAAAAAAAAAAAAAAATCACGTGGGTTAAAACTGTACAACAAAATCATAGGTTTGATTCCCAGGAAATGCATGAACTTATGAAAATGTATATCTTGAATACAATGTACAATCTGCTAGAACAGTCTGCTAGATTAATAAATGTGAATGGTTTCAAGGTTTCTTAGCAGAGTTTGTTTCATACTTCCAACTGTGTTGTCTACTTTGGATGAATTGCTTTTTCTTATGTTTCTTTCAATATAAGCGTCCGCTAGATTAATACATATAAAGATAAATGATTGTGTTTTCTTAGTTAGCAGTGTTTTGTGTATACTGTATGTGTTTATTAAAAAAAAAAAAAGTCTTTAAAATATTTTCATGTTGGCCAAAAATGAATGGCAGCATCATGGGTTTGATTTCCAGGAAATGCGTGAACTGATGCAAATGCGTATCTTGAATGCAATGTAGGTAACTTTGGATAAAAGTAGCTGCCAAATGTATGAATGTAAACCAGGCTTGTTTCCTCCGAGGAGGCAAGGGAGGCAGTCTTTCCTCAAAAAAAAAAAAAAAAAAAAAAAAAAACTGGATGAGAAAATAATCAATATAACAAAAATAAAACAATGCAAATATTACAGAATGTGACATTAAAAAGTTTAAAAGTCACTTGTTTGTATAAAGTAACACTGTCCAACAGCAGCACCCACAGGTACAGTTACAGTGGGAGGCTTGCCTCCCCTGAGCCCATTGACTTTAAACAGACACCCTAAAGCGTGCGCTGGGTTTGGTGGGGGGTGATTGAGGATAAATGGGGGAAAGTCACATGAGATTCTTATGTTGCATTTGATAAAACCACATGCTAGATTAATAAATAGATTATTGAATGTAAACATAATTTTTTGTTTCTGTACTTGCGTAGAGTATGTTTCGGGCCTAAAAGGGCTCATAAATAATAACTAATTTGTGATTTTTGGGTGGTGTGAACCCAACCTGAACCAGTTTTGTAGGTCACTCTTTACCACGTTGATCAAGCTGTTTAAACACTGGCTGATATCAGTGTTGACTGACTGAAGGGAGCCAATACAGACCTAGCACAAGGGAGCTGATGTGTGTGAGCACTGGCTTTAGATCAAACATCTATGCCCAGATCCACTCCAAAAGGGTGATACAGTTTAAAGTCACCTAAACGAGTACACTGTGGCTTATAACTTTGGTGGCAAAATAAAAATGTATTCATATTACACTTTTCACAATGGGTTGTTTCAAAGCAGCTTTACAGAAAATCATGATGTTAAAGCTAAGGTGTGCAGTTTCGTAGCGGTTTCGTGCAGTTTCATTCAAGCATGAAACCCTAGTAGACCCCAAAAACAAAATCAAGACTTAATTATAAATTGTTAGTTTGTTTTAATGTCCATTCAATGATTTTATGTGTAGCTTAAGTGTTTGAATACTTTATAGGGCCACTGAAGTATGTGTTCCATGTATCGGTGTTATTGTGAAAGATTCATCTATTGACCCAACTCTTAAAGGGTAAGTTCACCCAAAAACTGAAAATTTTCCCATGATTTACTCACCCTCAAGCCATCCTAGGTGTACATGACTATCTACTTTCAGACGAACACAATCAGAGTTATATTAAAAGAAAATGTACTGGTTCTTCCAAGCTTTAAATATTTAAAACTTTACTGACTTCCGGTAATGGCTGTACGCAAGTTGAGTTCTGGCAGAAGAGTTTTAAATATGGATATTTTTCTTACAAAAATCCATCGCTTCACTTCAGAAGGCCTTTATTAACCATATGGAGCTTTATGGATTACTTTTATGATGGATAGATACACTTTTTTGGGCTTCAAAATCTCGAGCACCATTCACTACCATTATAAAGCTTGGATGTGCCGGGATATTTTTTAACACACCTCTGATTGTTTTTGTCTGAAAGAAGATGGTCATATACACCTAAAATAGCTTGAGGGTGAGTAATTTTTCATTTTAGGGTGAACTATCCCTTTAAGACCAATTTGCACGGCTCTGACAGACGGCAACAGACACTTGGTCGGATCAGCTTGTTACAGCTGTCTGTTGGTGTTTGTCGGTGCTAGTTTTCGCTGATGTTTAATTGCCATTTATCTGGTTGTGGAATGTCTGAGCAGTGACGTACCGCAATCTACCGATTGTCTGTGTAGGTATCTGTCGGTGCGATGTGGACTGGCCTACAAAGGGCAAAGAACATTCATTTAAAAACCACACGTTTGGTTTTACACCACAAAGTGTACCTTGAAGATACAGTGTCTTTAGGCTCAGCAAATAGCATGAAGTTGCTAGATCAAATTGTCTGCTCCAAGGGGGTCGTTTGCCCATAAGTGTACTGAACGTTCCTTTAGATAAAAGCATCTGCCTTGTGCATTTGCCGCTTCTCTGCCAGTTCAAATGCGCCTGGCCATTTGTTGCTGACCTCTATTGATTCCAAACAAGTGAGTTTTTTTTTTTTCCATTCTTGCTACATCTTTGCTGTCTGCTTGCATTGTATTCACAGTCTCAAGCACAACGCCCACAGTCCGTTCACTGATTGCACCATGCATACTGCACACAAGAATAGAATTTCCAGTTGCAAGCTCTTGTCAGACTGCTTGACGACACAGCTTTGGGTTTGGGACCCTTAGATTTATCAGTCCATTTAGGAAACAAATACTTGTTTAAAAGGTGCCAGATTGATATACTCTACAGCTTGTGATGAAGAACTTATTACTGGATTTGTGTGTGGCAATCTTTAAAATATACAGTGTTCTTGAGCTGAAGCAGTTAAACTAGGTAGAACTGCAAGAACTGCATATTGTTTCCGTGTTTAAGTCCGAACGGCGGCTCAGTACTGGCCAATACCGAGCCGGCATTCTGACATAAAACCTGGAAGCATTGCAACATAAATAGCATAACAAAATGACAAGAGAGAGACTAATGTCATTGTTTTTGTTTTGTTTTTGCGTACAAAAAGTATTCTCGTCGCTTCATAAAATTAAGGTTAAACCATTGGATTAAGGTTGAACCACCTCTTGGATTTCTAATTACTGGGGGGGACTTGCCCCCCCTCAACGTCTATTGTGGTTATGGCCCTGATATAAGGAATATGAATGATTGTTTTCTGCATTTGTTCCTTTTTTAAAATGAACCCAATTTTTCCACTGTACATATATGTGCACCAACATATACAAGTTTGGGATTGACAGTTTTTTTGAAAACACTTTTATGCTCACTCTTGTATGATCAAAAATACAGTAAAAACAGTGATACATTTTTTAAAGAGATATTGTGTAGTAGTATTACAATTTGCAATAACATATTTCTATTTGAATATTTGTAAAATATAAAATTGCAAATGTCTGTATTGTGACTTGCTGAATAAATTGCTATTAATTTATTTTTATATTTCCTTACATATTTTTAAATTATGATTGACATAACATAAGTAAGTCCACTGACGTGCTTTGCACCTTACAACACATACCGCCCAGTTCTAGTCTCAAATTGGAGCTACATTGTGAATAGAGCCTCTAAAAATAAACAGTAATTCGTCAAATTATTTCTGGGCCATTAATTTTTGGGATTGGGGTTTGTGCAAAGTGCGACGACACAGCTGTGCATTTGGTGGATTTGTCATGCAATAATTGTGCACTCTCACAAAAGGGTGAAGCCAGAAAATAAAACGCATCCGGGCGTCAGACACTGTAATACAATATATAAATAAACCATCAGAGGATTATAGGAGCCAGAGGCTACATATCACCTCCAGAGCACACTTTCTGAAGCTAAAGCTTTCGGTGGATACATGAAAAGTTCGAGCCTCATGTTGTGAGTAAACAAGCACAAAGATAACAGTTGCTGACAAATATGTGGCATCAGTGTGCAAAGACAACACTCAAAGAGGCAAACACCCGATGCCACTGGTCCCATGGCTGCTTATGATTTATCATATGGCTTTTAGCGCTCACAACGGATGCGTCTTACGCTAGCTCAGCAAATTGACTGCCCTCAAGCTACAACTTTCATCTGCTCTGTTATGGGAAATGTTTATCTACAATTCACTGCTTACTTTAGGATGTTTTGGGATCACGGAATGTTTCAATTGGATAAGACACACATTTTGGACATACACTGTTTTTCACAATATGTAACCTGGACTGCTTACCGTTACTATTATGTGCTAATATTGTGCTAATTCGTGCTAACTGTGCTAATAATGTGCTAATTCGTCATTGACGAATAAGGTTTTTAAAAGTATAAAAAAAACCATAATGGAGATATAATTAAGTTTTATTAAGTATTAACAATGAGATTATGTGGTTTTTATAATCAATTAACACTGCCTTTGTTATTTTTTACAAGATGGACAAAATTTCTCTTCAAAAAAGTAATTCGCTATAACCAAAATTGACGATATTTTAAAACAATGCTAACAGACTGATATCTATCTAGCTAACTAGTGAACTTGATAGCTAGCCAGCAAAATGACAATCAAACATTTTATATTTAGTACAAATTTTTAAAATATTATAACATTTTCCATGTTTTATGGCGGTTTTACCGAATGACCTGATGTTTCGGGACATGCATATGAGAAAGTGAAAACATGAATTTTTCAAATAGTTAAAAGAGAGTTAGTTACTTTGCTTCATGACCATGTGGTCCTTTGTAGGTGTTTGAATGATGTCACATCCTGTCACATGATGTTGATCACATGACTTGATACAAAATGTTCCCTTTATATTGGTTACTCTGAATAACATCAATTAAATTAATTTTTCCGGACATTCTTTCTCATAACAAAGCAACGACTTCTGCACACAATTTTAATACCATTTTGCACAGTGTTTATATATGATGTTATAAAATCATGCCAGAATAAATATATATATATATATATATATATATATATATATATATATATATATATATATATATATATATATATATATACATTCATTACATTTTAAGATATTTTAATCACAAATGAACTGGCTATATTGTCCTTTCTACAGTTAAACCGAATTACCTTTTGACAGTTCAAAATCTTTAAAATACATTTATATGTAGCAAAATATAATTAAAACCTTTTGGTCTAGATCTAGTTGTACTACCTTACATACTTTGGATGTCATATCTTATATTTTTATTATTATTAAGGCCTTTGGGCAAAAAAAAATTACCCGTTGACCCATATACAAGTTCTTTCTGATTCTCGAATCTGATTGGCTAAGAGCCGTGCAATATCCCCCTAGTATCAACACTGGAACAGTTTCAAGTTTGTATCACTCCGTTTGCGATGACTGTCATGCAAATCAATATATATAATGTGTGTGTGTGTGTAAAATAATTTATTATTATTATTATTATTATTATTATTATTATTATTATTATTATTATTATTATCATCATCATTATATTCATTATATTTTTTTTATATTTTATATGCATGATTATAATTAATAATGTAATATATTATAATATTAATATTATAATATTAACTAAATATTTCTGATAATCAAGTATTCTGATCAATAACAACAATGATTAATAGATAGATAGTAGTTGTAATGGCAGGTGATTTTTTTTTTTTTCATGTCCTTGAAAATGTTGTCACAATTGGCAGTATCTTCATCATTATTTCATGCCAATGGGCTTCCCCATAATTAGTGTATCTTCACGCAATGTGGGGAAAATATGTATATCCAGTGAAATAAGGACAAAAATGGAAGACTGAATTAAACATGAACGGTGTCCTTAATATCAACATGGGCAACCACAGATATGGGCCAGGAGTACACTTCAATATTTACATAAATTTGCACTACTGAGGCAGTCTCTTTGCTCCAGGAGTCTTCTGATTTACAGCTTGGCATTAGGTAGAGAGCGACATGTCTCTTTCTTGGAGATATCAAACAAGAACGACGAGCCAGACGGATATATACGACAGACATATTTACATATACAGCCATATTTATCTGACCTACTGCAAAGTATAGCAGCAAATGTGCGGGGAAAATAATAATAATAATAATAACAACAATATGAAAAAGGCCACACTGTTCTCAATTATTTAGCATCCTTACTGGAAGTAAGCCAGCCAATTTGGCTTAGTTTGGTTCGGATCATTCATTTATTAGCATTTAGTTTTCTGCAGGAGACTAAAATGTACACTCTAAATCATTTAGTTTGCTAATAGAGTTAATAAGCAAGCAGCACAACTAATTTTGAATATGTTTTTTGGGAGTGTACTGTCTGAGTAATGCCACTTCCACCTGAATAATGAAATGAAATTTGGTCATGTAAAGCTTTCGACATGCCACATCCTGGTACGCTGAAGGAAAAAAAAAAAATAATTGGGACATCACAGTCTTGTTAACTTATTTCTTAGAGTTCGTACTAAATAAGTTTCTCATTTGAAATTTGCATTAATTATCTCACGGCCCCAATGAAATACAGATTAACTTAAGCAGAGGGGCTAAATTAAAAAAGGAGAGAGAGAGAGAGAGAGAGAAAGAGAGAGAAAGAGACGGCAAATACATGGAGGATTGATGTTGCTCAGCAACCATTAATTTGAGTTTCATATGCACAGGTTTATTTCAGTCAGGTCTATTGGAATTCCTCCGACAGTCAGCAATTAATCTTCTGCTCAATTATCTCCGCACATTTTACTGTAGGTAGAAAGACTGATAAGACAACTGGAAATGTTAACAGTCATGTGTATCTCCAAAACAATCTAACAACTGAATGCATTTGAATTCTGAAGTGCCACCTGCTTGTTTTCACCACCAAAATTAGGCAAATTATTTTGCTGTGACGTAATAATGATAGCAGTCTAATGTGGACAGACTACTGACTTGGAAAGCTTATTCTGTCCAGAACTGACAGGAAAAGACTGTCTGACCGTGATGTAAAGTTAGTTTTGTTTAACATGCCGTTTATCTGAGACGAAACAGATGAGGGGACATAGAATCATCAAGTATTCATATTGAAGCTGATAACTGTTATACATTTTGACTGGCAGACTGGAGTAATGATGCTGAAAATTCAGCTTTGCATCACAGGAATAAATTACATTTCAAAATATATTAAAGGGGAGCTATTATGCCCCTTTTTACAATATGTAATATAAGTCTCAGTTGTCCCCAGAATGTGTCTGTGAAGTTTCAGCTCAAAATACCCCACAGATCATTTATTATAACATGTTGTAAATGCCCATTTTTGAGTGGAAGGAAAAACATGCTGTTTTCGTGCATGTATCTTTAAATGCAAATGAGCTGCTGCTCCCCACCCCACTTTCCAGAAGAGGGTGGAGCCTGTACAGCTCGTGCCTTAGGTACTCTGCCACAAACTAACAAAACATCTCTTTGGTTTTGAATATCATCTATATCGTGGTCATGTTCATGTGACATAGCAGTTCTTCATCATCATGAAAGTTTATTATCTGCATGCATTTTAAAACCATATCAGTCTAAACTTCTGATATATGGTTTTCTGAGCGCACACATCCGAAGCACGCACACAGAAAGCTGGCTGTCAGATGACGCGTCCTGTGACTATTAAACTAAGGTCACGTGTTATTGCGCTTAAACTATCAAATACACACATGGGGCCCTATAATACACCCGGCGCAATGCGACGCAAGGCGCAGCGCAAGTGTGTTTGCTAGTTTGCGTCCGGCGCCGTTCGCGTTTTCCCGTTCAGCGCCACGTCCTTAAATTAGTAAATGCATTTGCGCCAGTTAGTGCGCCCATGGGCGTGCTGGTCTAAAAAAGAGGTGTGTTCAGGCGCATTGCCGGCACATTGCTATTTTAAGGAGCTGAAAATAGACTGCGCCATAGACCAACTCAAACCTGGTCTAAAGTCTAAAGTCAATGGCGCAATATTATTTTGTTAGAGCGCGTTGGTAGAAACTGCGCCTCTGACTTTGCTTATTACACACAGGGATGCGCATCACACAAACATGCCAAATATTAAAAACAAAAGGATTACAGTGTAAAAGAATATTATTGTGTAGGCTACATAAATATAAAAATGTAATGATGAATAGTCATTGCGTGTATTAGAATTAGCCTACCTATTTTCAATTCAGCCTATTACTACTTATAATGATGAACGAAATTGGCTAATTAATTGAACAATCGTGCCAATACACACACATATATATTAACTGACTCATCGCCAACAAATTCCGCCATGTAAATAGCAAATCGCCATGGCGCGAGCGCATCTCGCTCTTAAAGGGAATGGGAGATGACACTCTGATTGGTTTATTGAACGTTACGCCCATTACTCATTAAGAGAATAGGGACAACCCATTTAAAAAATGCGCCCCGGCGCACGGACCGGTTTTTCCGTCGTTAAAATAGCAAAAGTGGATTTGGACATGCCCTGAGTGCTCCTGCGCCGTGCGCTTTACACTTTGCGTTTAGATCGTTAAAATAGGGCCCATGGTTATGTCAAAAACACAAAGTTCACGTAAACAGTTATGTCTGTGGACGAAAACAGCAAGTAAATAAATCATGTGTATATTAGATTAGATCCTACTGCTATATATGCGGTTAATATGAATCAAACAACAAAAGAAAAACTCACTCACTGCTCTTGATTAAATAACTTAGTGATACATTTCTTACTTGAATGCTGCTGTTAAATGCTCTGGCGAGGAGATAAACATGGCGGACTGTGACCAGCTCACTCAGGACGGGGTCTATGCTAATAGCGTAGAGTCCGTCAGCAGTTGTGGGTGGGGCCTAAGCATTTGTGACTTCACAGAGCTAGAATTTGCAAACGGCTTGTTCTGAGACATTGCTTATGATTTATGGGGAGTAAAAAAAGAGGAGTGGATGGATTTTCACCATTATAGGGTGGTTGTGCACACACACTGCCAACATACATTTATGTTCAGAAAAGTGAATTTTGCATAATAGGTCCCCTTGCATAATAGGTTATTTTAAATTGAAATAATATTTCACAATATCTTTTTTTTATAATAAATGCTGCCTTGGTGAGCATAAGAGTCTAAAAAACACATTTTTGAAACATTTACTATAGTATTTAATGTCTACAGCCATTTAACATATAACAGTTGAAATGTGTCAGAAGACTAATATATTCAAAAGATGTTGCATGCTCTATCATGGTGACAAAATATTCAAGGCTGATTTACATTATTTACAGGGTTAAAAGAAAAGGTAATATACCCCTGTACACACACACACACACACACACACACACACACACACACACACACACCATGGCTATTCCATAAACCGCTGTTTGACACTCAAAGCATGGTAAACATCAGAGTTCCAATTGAAATGGAATTATTTGTTTTACCAGCTCCAATAGATTTGTGGTCTTAAACACTGGTCTCAATCCTGTGAATTCCCAAGGACAGAAACTTCAGCAATGCTGTGCCACTTTTGGCCCAGATCGATTTGCTTTAAAGCTGGACATGAGGCGAATGTTAAGCTGGTCGTGCAGAACGTCTGATTGTCCCTTGTGTTCGCGGCCCCGGTACGGCTGCACAGCTTACTCAGTCATAAGTTCAGCTGATTCAAAGACGGCCATGTGCAGTCACATCTCCCGGGACGGGGGCAATTTCATAGACACTGTCCATCTGTGGACTTTGGCTTTCCAATATAACTCTGACAATGCGAATGTTCTACAAAATGTGCTATTGAAAGGAGTTTCACAGAATTCAGAGTTAACATTTTCTCATTCTTTAATTACATTTGTGTAAATGTGTTTATTCCATCTACAGGGAGTGCAGAATTATTAGGCAAGTTGATTTTCTGATCATATTTTTTTCCCAAGCACATTTTACCAATTCCAATCCACATCAATCTTAATAACTACTATTAATATTGTTTTTAATCATTTATAAGTGATATATAATTGTTCATGAAGGCTGGAAATGAAAAATGCCTTATATTCAGGTGTGCAGAATTATTAGGCAAGTTTTCTTTTACAGGCAAAATGAGCCAAAAAAGAGATTTAACTCAGACTGAAAAGTCAAAAATTATTAAATACTCATGAGAAGGACGCAATACTAATGCAATACTAGAAATTGCAAAGTTAAAGCATGACCAAGGGACAGCAAAATGCTCATTGGGTCAGCGGGGTCAGACAAAAACAGGTGGAAAAGAAAAGACACGTTAACTGCAAAATAATTAAGAATTATGTGTGAAACCATCAGGAACCCTTTAGTCTCCAGCGCCACCATTTTCCAGAACTGCAACCTACCTGGAGTCTCCAGAAGTGCAAGGTCTCAGGATCTCAGAGACTTAGGTTAGCTAAAGAATCCTAAAAAATGACCCGCACTTGATAAGAATCACAAGCTGAAGTGTTATAAAATACATGAAGACTGGGTTTTTATAGGCCTTATAAACAGACAGCTTGAGAGTGACTCCTGAAGGACCAGCACCACATCCTCTTGTACCACTGTTTGAAGAATTTATCTTCCAGAATCTGGCAGTAAGTTTTGGAAGATCATTTTTAGTCCATCTCTGCAAGACAGACATTTCAGGATAAGAGATGGACTAAAAGTAAACTCCCACACCTTACTGCCAGATTCTGGATAAATTCTTCAAACAGTGGTACAAGAGGATGTGGTGCTGGTCCTTCAGGAGTCACTCTCAATCTGTCTGTCTATAAGCCCTATTAAAACCCAGTCTTCATGTATTTTATAACACTTCAGCTTGTGATTCTTATCAAGTGCAGGTCATTTTTTAGGATTCTTTAGCTAACCTAAGTCTCTGAGATCCTGAGACCTTGCACTTCTGGAGACTCCAGGTAGGTTGCAGCTCTGGAAAATGGTGGCGCTGGAGACTAAAGGGTTCCTGATGGTTTCACACTTAATTCTTCACCTTAATTCTTAATTATTTTGCAGTTAACATGTGTCTTTTCTTTTCCACCTGTTGTTGTCTGACCCCGCTGACCCAATGAGCATTTTGCTGTCCCTTGGTCATGCTTTAACTTTGCAATTTCTAGTATTGCATTAGTATTGCGTCCTTCTCAGTATTTAATAATTTTTGACTTTTCAGTCTGAGTTAAATCTCTTTTTTGGCTCATTTTGCCTGTAAAAGAAAACTTGCCTAATAATTCTGCACACCTGAATATAAGGCATTTTTCATTTCCAGCCTTCATGAACAATTATATATCACTTATAAATGATTAAAAACAATATTAATAGTAGTTATTAAGATTGATGTGGATTGGAATTGGTAAAATGTGCTTGGGAAAAAAATATGATCAGAAAATCAACTTGCCTAATAATTCTGCACTCCCTGTATTTAGAGAATTTATGGTTACACTTTATTTCGACGGTCCACTTTAGACATTCTAACTATAAGCAACTTTGCAACTACATGTCAACTAACTCTCATTAGATTATTAGTACTCTGTTAGTAGACTGTTAGGTTAGGGTTTGTAGAATAAGTTGACATGTAGTTGCAAAGTTGCTTATTGTCAGTAGAATGTCTGTTGGGGAGCATCACAATAAAGTGTTAGCAGATATTAAGCAGACAGTCTACTAATACTTCAGTTGACATGTTTGCAAAGTTACTTGGAGTCAGTAGAATGTCTAAAGCGGACTATCAAAATAAAGTGTTGCCAAATGTATTTTATTTTCTGCCTGGAGTAACTTTTTAAAGGCTTTTAGATGTTTGAAAAATCACATAGCAGTCCACCATTCCTAAAATAAATAAATAAATAAATAAAGCATTTCAGATGACTAATTAGTTTTAAAAAGCTACTTGTCATGTGCACAATTTAATTTTGAGTATAGCAATTCAGTCACAAAGCACGTATCTACATGTTTAATTAGTCCTTCTAAAAACGACGATGGTTTGGATGAAATCTCCAGCTTTTTACAATCCATTTGAAAGTTGTTCATTTTAAAAACAAGATAATCTGAAAATAGAATACACCACTGGATTGTGAAATGTGGTAGTTATACAGTATCACAACACTAGTTTATAGGATATAACGAAATAAAATGTTGCTAAAACTCAACCTTCATTGAAGAGAAACGAAGATGGAAGAAGTGATGAAACAGAGATGGAAAAGAAGTCTTTGATTCTCCTAATTGTACTAACAAGTATGCTTCTCTCTATTGATATTATGCTAATCAGCTTTTGTATAATGCAGGTTCTCCCCTTGACTACTTCACATACTTATAATTATGAGGATGTGGAACTGATGAGTGGTAAAGATAGACCCTGATGAGGCCTTTAGAAAAGGACAGTGAAGATTTTCATCTTGTATATTTTCAACCACACAATTTGCTTTGAAGTAACCTTTTTACAAGAAGATTTAGCTTTCAAGTTCACTACCACTTTCATCAGTTTTTCCCAAAGAAGTCCGATATTATGTTGTACAGCAGACACCAGGCTTACAAGTGTTGGGTAATGGATTTACCGACTTTGCCAGTTAAACACAAAGAGCTGTATTCACATATTTGGATCTCCAAGGACTTAACCACAATATATAGTTATGTAAGTACAATATATACTATATGAAAATACATTATAAAGATATTATTTATGGATGTATGTATGTATGTATGTCGGATGCGCCTTTTGAGGGAAATGCACGTTAAGCGTGCAGTAAGCGCAGTGCTAATTTATCTTCCACACTCTGCACGGACACTTGGATACGCGCCAAATAGCGCACATTTATCTAGGTTAGCGTTAACATTAGAGCATGCGGCCGTGTAAAGTGGCTAACATAGTCTGTTACTTACATGCATCACATGATAACCCATGTCTGAGGTTGTAGGCAAATCTTTGGATTTCCTGCCTGAAATGTTAACCATCTATACATCACAGACTTGCCAATTTTTATTTTTTTTTTCTCCCTCCCTTTTGCTATGACTAATCGACTACTTAAATTATGGTCAACCAAATCTCTTCTGGTGGACTAAAGTTTAGTCAACTATTAGGGGACCGTCCTAGAGACCTGAAGAGGACTGCTTCCATCCTGAAAGGGACCCTTATTGCCATAGCATTATTACATTAATGCTAACAGGTATATACAGTACTTATATACTGTATATGTGATCCATGCTGGCAAAATGAGTCGGAATGCTCATGGGTTAATTTCGAGCTATAGGCAAAACCAGAGAAAAATGTTTTCACAAAAATGAGTTCATTAAGCCCTCATCTAGGGATCCCAATGCTCCAAATAACAATTAAACATCTAAAAGTATCTTTATTTGTACATTTTCTGAGAAGAGTACCTTTGACCATGAAAAATGTTGTTTTTCTCTGCTCGCTTCTCGACTACTGGCGCTTCCCTCAGCACAGGTTTGGTATTGTTGTAAAGCACTGTATTCCAACTTTGTGAAATATTTATAGCGAACTGTCGATATCATGAGTCTGACAATAACTCAGAATAACAATAACAAATTTTTACTCGTTGTGACTCATTTTGCCAGCATGGGTCACATATACAGTATAACCACAAGTTCAAATCATTATTAGCTGGAGCGAGTTTTTACATTTTGATGAAACAATACAGACGTTACAAGTATTTTCCTTTCCTTGAACATGCACTTTTTAATTGTGCACAATAACACCAAGAATGTGTGTAGAGAAAGTACATAGAGTGAAGTTGCAGTGCATCATTGCAGAAATGTGTTCAAACTATAACACTGTGTTATACGAACATTCCATCCCTGTGTTATGCGATCATTCCGTCCCATTCCACTTCAGCTGTTCAGGAAACATTAGACTGAAGCCTGACCCGAGAACACAAGGCCAAGAGAGCAAAAGTTCACGATTATCTTATATAACATGACACTCTATAGGATGCACCCTATTTTCCATATCGTTTATGAACACGGATCCATGAACACGATAGCATTGGAAATAACACCCATGCATTATTTTATAATGGAGCAACAGCTGTGTCCCAAAGTATTATAGAAGTGCAGTTACATAAACTGTTAGGCCAAAACTATGCAAAAGTCTGTTAAAATATCAAAGTTTGTCTCCTTAAAGTAAAGTAGTGGAAAAAAAAAAACTGCCAAACATGGAATTTTGTGTTTTGTCGAGATGAAAACATAATTGACTTTGATAAGCCAGGGTTTCAGAAATGCTAATACTTCATTATACATACTATATATCACAGACGCTGAGGCAAATAGAAAAATACGAGATATTCTCCATTAACTTTAACCAATCAAACAAATCAATTGAGATTTGGGTACCTCTCTGATTGGTTGATCTCACATTACACACAATACACACAAATACCTTGATGTTTAGAGTGGCTAATGGAATTTTTGTTTGTTCCGTTCCCAAAAACAGCCAGGAATCTTGAAAAATGATACTAACATTAGTTCATTTCATACTTCAGTGATTCTGTGATGTTTTCAATGATCCCAGACGAGGAATAAAGGTCTTATCTAGCTAAACAATTGGTCATTTTCTTAAAAAAAAAACAAAAAAAACAAAACAAAACAAAACACAAATGCTCGTCTTGCACTAGCTCTGTGATGTGCCACACTTTGCATCATACATCATGCGTGACGTAGGTGGAAGTACTGCGTTAGGATGAAAAACTCAATCTAATTTTGTCCTTCAACTTCAAAATCGTCCGACATTGTTGTTTTACCTTTTTTTTTTTCTTTTTTGTAAAGGTCGTTTGACTTGATCTTTGCACGTTCGCTTTGTAGACACTGGATCGGCACTTCTGCGCATGACCTTTCCAACGTGATTGCGTAATGCGTGAAAAAATCCTGGAATGTTTTCCTCAAAAACATCAATTTCTTATCGACTGAAGAAAGAAAGGCATAAGCATCTTGGATGACATGGGCGTGAGTAAATTATCAGGAAATTTGAATTCTGAAGTGAACTAATCCTTTAATATTGTATATTTATGTTCTGTTGTCTCTGATAAATTGTTAAAGCAAGCATAAAGATTTATTTAAAGTTGTGCATAATGGGCTTAAAAGTGGTCTGAGGCTTTTTTTCATAATGGTGCTTTTGGGAAATGTGCAGTAGAGATAAATGTTCTGTTTAAAACGAAAGAAAAACAAAAAAACAACCTTTCCACAGTGAAGGCCATTGAGTATTTCATTTCACTTGACAACCTGGACACACAGGGCAAATGAGTATGACAGGACCTTACCATATACATTTGAGGAGGAACGCAGGTAAATTCATCTCAACCTCTCAGCATTCTCCTGGAACATCACAGATGTTGTTGAGACTAATCTGTGAACACCTAAAAACAGGAGTGATTATTCATTGAGTGGCTTCCAACAGAGCTGCGTCTTTAGCCAAATGTCACCCTAATTCTTTTTGACTGGCTGCTGTAATGATGACACTCCCTTGATGAACACCGACAGCCTGAGTCCAAGCAGAGGAGGGCCTTTAATGATTTTCATCTTGGCTCGAGTTCACCCAAGCCAAACGTGCGTTGGCAAAAGCGCTATAGCGAACGGAAACGGCGCAACACAATGGAAATTTGTTAACCCAATCTCCCTCTAGTGTTGACGGTTCAAAACAAAAGGAAATTTGTTTACGGCTTACTCATTTGGCTTCATTTCATTGTGTTTTGAGTTTGCGTACATTTCAGTCAGTCATGCGAACTCGGCAAAGCCGCAGAGAATATGCCGATGAATGTGATGTGAACTGGCGTTGAAATGTGCATGACTGCCTCTCTCTCTCCTGCTTGTCGTTTCACTGTCACACACTTCACAAGATGCAAGATGAAGAATTATGACTCCAGCTCCCCTTAATGCCACACACCCCGTCTTTGATATATTTATCACGTCCACGCAAATCCCAGCAACGCAATTAATATTTAGTGACCCATTTACATACTAAATAAACAACTTGGTAGTTCATGTGTCTGTCATGTGTGAGTAAATGATACACTAGAGTTAACTAGACTGCATCCAGTCTAGTTAACACACACACACACACACACACACACACACACACACACACACACACACACACACACACACACACACACACACACACACACACACACACTCAAATGATGGCCATGTGTTTGCAAAAGGATTTAGCACAATATTGATTGCAGACTAGTTGATATGCATATTGACAGTGTTTATTCAGCACTAATAAAAAATAAAATAAATCAAATAAAAATACCAGATCCGTAAAGATTTTTTTCCACTAAAATATGAAGCAGCATTTTTTTTTTTTTTTTTTTTTGTAGCAGCAAATCAGCATATTAGAATGATTTCTGAAGGATCATGTGAAACTGAAGACTGGAGTAATGATGCTGAAAATTCAGCATTGCACCACAGGAATAAATTACAAAATTTATATACATATATATGTAATATACAAAATATATTACAATAGAAAATGGTTATTTCGATTTTAATAATATTTCAGTTTTTACTGTATTTTTATATCAAATAATTCCTGCATTGGTGTACGGAAGAGGATTAGGGCCAAGCAATAATAAAAAAATAAAACCATCTCGAGATTAAAGTTGTTAAATTTTGAGAAAAAACTCGTTAAATTTCGAGAAAAAAGTCTAAATAAAATGTTTAGAATAAACTCGTTAAATGACGAGAAAAAAACGTGTTAAATTTCGTGAAAAAGGTCGAGATAAAATTTTGAGAATAAACTCGTTAAATTATGAGAAAAAAAAACGTTAAATTTTGAGAAAAAAGTCGAGATAAAATGTTGAGAATAAACTCTTTAAATTACGAGAAAAAACCCGTAAAATTTCGAGAAAAAAGTCAAGATAAAATGTTTAGAATAAACTTGTTAAATTACGAGAAAAAAACCCGTTAAATTTCGAGAAAAAAAGTCGAGATAAAATGTTGAGAATAAACTTGTTAAATTACGAGAAAAAAAAACGTTAAATTTTGAGAAAAAGAGTCGAGATAAAATGTTGAGAATAAACTCGTTAAATTACGAGAGAAAAAAAACGTTAAATTTTGAGAAAAAAGTCGAGATAAAATGTTGAGAATAAACTCGTTAAATTACGAGACAAAAACCCGTAAAATTTCGAGAAAAAAGTCGAGATAAAATGTTTAGAATAAACGTGTTAAATTACGAGAAAAAAACCCGTTAAATTTCGAGAAAAAAAGTCGAGATAAAATGTTGAGAATAAACTCGTTAAATTACGAGAAAAAAAACGGTAAATTTTGAGAAAAAGAGTCGAGATAAAATGTTGAGAATAAACTCGTTAAATTACGAGAAAAAAAAACGTTACATTTTGAGAAAAAAGTCGAGATAAAATGTTGAGAATAAACTTGTTAAATTACGAGAAAAAAACCCGTTAAATTTCGAGAAAAAAAGTCGAGATAAAATGTTGAGAATAAACTCGTTAAATTACGAGAAAAAAACCTGTTACATTTCGAGAAAAAAGTAGAGATAAAATGTTGAGAATAAACTCGTTAAATTACGAGAAAAAAACCTGTTAAATTTCGAGAAAAAAGTCGAAATAAAATGTTGAGAATAAACTCGTGAAATTACGAGAAAAAAACTTGTTAAATTTAGAGAAAAAAGTCGATATAAAATGTTGAGAATAAACTCGTTAAATTACGAGAAAAAAACCTGTTAAATTTCGAGAAAAAAGTCGAAATAAAATGTTGAGAATAAACTCGTTAAATTACGAGAACAAAACCTGTTAAATTACGAGAAAAAAGTCGATATAAAATGTTGAGAATAAACTCGTTAAATTACGAGAACAAAACCTGTTAAATTACGAGAAAAAAACCCGTTAAATTTCGAGAAAAAAGTCGAAATAAAATGTTGAGAATAAACTCGTTAAATTATGAGAAAAAAACTTGTTAAATTTAGAGAAAATAGTCGATATAAAATGTTGAGAATAAGCTCGTTAAATTACGAGAAAAAAACCTGTTAAATTTCGAGAAAAAAGTCGAAAAAAATGTTGAGAATAAACTCGTTAAATTACGAGAAAAAAACCTGTTAAATTTCGAGAAAAAAGTCGAGATAAAATGTTGAGAATAAACTCGTTAAATTACGAGAAAAAAACGTTAAATTTCGAGAAAAAAGTCGAGATAAAATGTTGAGAATAAAGTCATTAAATTACGAGAAAAAAGTCGTTAAATTACGAGAACAAATTTGTTAAATTATGAGAAAAATGTCGTTAAATTTTGAGAAAAAAGTCGAGATAAAATGTTGAGAATTAACTCGTTAAATTACGAGAAAAAAACTTGTTAAATTTAGAGAAAAAAGTCGATATAAAATGTTGAGAATAAACTTGTTAAATTACGAGAAAAAAACCTGTTAAATTACGAGAAAAAAACCTGTTAAATTTTGAGAAAAAAGTCGAAATAAAATGTTGAGAATAAACTCGTTAAATTACGAGAAAAAAACTTGTTAAATTTAGAGAAAAAAGTCGATATAAAATGTTGAAAATAAACTCGATAAATTACGAGAAAAAAACCTGTTAAATTTCGAGAAAAAAGTCGAAATAAAATGTTGAGAATAAACTTGTTAAATTACGAGAAAAAAAACTGTTAAATTTCGAGAAAAAAGTCGAGATAAAATGTTGAGAATAAACTCGTTAAATTACAAGAAAAAAACGTTAAATTTCGAGAAAAAAGTTGAGATAAAATGTTGAGAATAAAGTCATTAAATTACGAGAAAAAAGTCGTTAAATTACGAGAACAAATTTGTTAAATTATGAGAAAAATGTCGTTAAATTTTGAGAAAAAAGTCGAGATAAAAGGTTGAGAATAAAGTCGTTAAATTACGAGAAAAAAGTAGTTAAATTACAAGAACAAATTTGTTAAATTACAAGAATAAATTGAGTTTTTTCTCGTAATTTAAGGAGTTTATTAACATTTTATCTCAACTTTTTTCTTGAAATTTAACGAGTTTTTTCTCGTAATTTAATGAGTTTATTCTCAACATTTTATCTAAACTTTTTTCTGGAAATTTAACAACTTTAATCTCGAGATGGTTTTATTTGTTTATTATTGCTTGGCCCTAATCCTCTTCCGTATTGGTGAAAACAAGTAGAAAAAAAAAAAAAAGATGTATATGGAGACATTAATTTCTGATGTTATGCTAATTCTTGTTTCAAAATGATGTCACTTAGAGGAAGATGTTGTTAAGGAATCAGCTTTTTTGTGTTAATATTATGAACTGTTATTGGAATGTTGAGGACACGGGGAAAAAAATGACGAGAAATGAATTACTGTGCAAGCAAAGAGAGTGAGAGAGGGGTGAAATTGAAGAATCCTTGGATATTTCTTAATAAATTGCTAGGATTTTTTGTTTTAACAGTTGATGTGGAGCAGCTTGATGGGGACATATTAATGTACTGCATCTCAGGAATGACCCAGGAAACTAGTTATTAATGAGACGCACCGTAAGGTCCAGTGAAGGTTCATAAACATGCACGGATTGCTAGTTGTGGTGACCTCTGAATTCCGTGTCCTTGAATGTTCCCATTTTTTGCATTCACATTCTTAAGGTGTGACACCAGCAGGGCTGCACATACACCAAAAGACTGACACTGTTGATCATTTGTGATAAATTGTTGCTCTTTTAATCATCGTCCTGTAACCTTAGGTTGTGACCTTTAGACTCAGAGTTGCAATTAGAGAGGTATCAATCTGAAAACAGCATGAGTTACAGCGTTCCTGCCGATATGAGCTCAATATTGTTGCTTGCTTTCTCGCCCCTAGTGTCTAATTTACACCTCCATTTGTCCAGGGTGTGCAATTCGCCTTAACCTTTTGAATGTCCATCTTTTATAACAGCATATCCCGATACCCTGCTGCATGTTTGCTTCATTTTACGGTCCCCGGTGTAGCAGTAGATATTATATTTGTGGTGATTAACTGACTATTCTTGTTTCAAATAGATGATTGATCCGGCTCTATCTAACATGAGTCAAAACATGTCCGAAAAACATGTCCGAGTCACATTTCACCATGAGAGAAAAAAAACAAAACAAAAACAAAACAAAACAAAACAAAAAAAAACTGTCATTTTGATTTTGACTGTAATTTTTTACACCCCCCTATTCATTAATTTATTTGTTTGTTTGTTTGTTTGTTTAGAATTTACCAGTGTTATTTTAGATTTTAAGTTATCATGTTAATTTTAGTGTAATTTTTAGTCATTCTGTTATGTGCTTTTGTCATTTTATTAGAATTTCTTTATTATAAAATATAATGTCTTGACTAGTATGACATATAAATGCATTGCCTTATAATTAGAATAGAATAGAATAGAATAGAATAGAATAGAATAGAATAGAATAGAATAGAATAGAATATGAGTTTCTTTATTTAAAAAAAAAAATAATGTTTTGACTTTGAATAGAATAGAATAATATAACACAACCAATATATATATATATATATATATATATATATATATATATATATATATATATATATATATATATATATATATATAAAATGCCTTGACTGCTTTACCATATAAGAATTCCTTTATTTATAATATAATGACTTGGCATGTTCTTGGCAGGTTTGCTTGAGATCCAGCTGCATATTGTTAGTGTTAAATCCATAATTCTTTGTGGACTGTAAAGAGTATTAAGCCATTCACGCACAAACACAATTTGTCAGAGATGTTAAATGAGGTCATGAACACTCGGTTAAGCAGAGGTTATAAGCAGCAGGAATATTTGATGTGTTTGTAATTGGGGTGGTATCTACTTTATAGATAAACCAAACTGCAGCATATTCATATTTATGTATTTGGGTATTGAACTGGTTTTTGGATCCATGTCTAAAGCCCTTATTTAAATGCAGAGCTTTGTAATACCTTTCGGTTTATGCCAATCCACTGAGAGGTTAGTGCCAGCCGCATTGCACAGGGAATTTCTTAAAGGCAGACAAATGCTAATTCATGTTAATTTCTTGCAAAGTTACATTCAGCACCCAACAATTATTCCCTGGGGTCAAAGAGAAACAGACCATTGTTATTGCCCAGACTTTCTTAGGAGATTTCTACAAATAGGAACAGCATTTCCATCAGTGGAGGGCTTATGAACAATGTTATTGCTACAGCACTGCATGCGCATGGGACTCTTAGGGAACGTGTGATGTAATGATTTGAAGAATTAGAAGAAGTGCCGTTTAAAACCGATTTGAATGTTTGACTGAAATTGAGTTCAGTGCATTTGTGTGCATTTACACAGGTCAAAGGCTATTTGCATTTTCCAACTGCTTCAAATGCACTTCTAATTCTTGTACAAACTAAGAGCAAATCTCACCGAAATGACTCCTTCAAACTGACCAAGAAGCAGAATTCCACAGAGAATTAGAGTCAACACCCCAGACCATAAAATCAGAAGGCATCATCCAGGGTGAAACAGACTAACTCCAAAGCAAAGAACGCTTGTAAGAGATATCTATTAACCTGTCAGGTTTAGGCAGTTTAACAAGGCTAACTGTCGAAGAGATGGCACATCATGAGTCTCATGAGGAAAATCAAACCAAAGGTTTTTTGATTCCCAAGACAGAGTCTTAATACAGACCACCTTCTAAGACCTCTGAGTGACCTCATGACCTCTCTAAAATCCACATAGTCTGCCTCTACCTATCAAAATGCATCAGATCATTCCAAAACAATGCTAGACGGACAAATCAAACATCGTTTGACTGCATAATTCTATATCATGTCTACAACCATGTGACTATTATGCTTAGATCAGACATAATTCATGCAATTGTTATAACTATAGAATAGTTTATTGGAGGTGTGTCTTGTTTACTATCAGCGTGAATGGTTTTCTATTTCTAAAATTGTGGTATGAATCAAATCTGTGTAAAATGTATTGTATTCTTATTATAGAATTTTTCTCATAGATCTGGAAAGTTATTTATGTACATATAAGTTAAGAGACCACGTGACTTACCAGCAGTGATGGGAATAACGGCGTTAT
Organism: Megalobrama amblycephala; assembly: GCF_018812025.1. Lineage (NCBI taxonomy): Eukaryota > Metazoa > Chordata > Actinopteri > Cypriniformes > Xenocyprididae > Megalobrama > Megalobrama amblycephala. The sequence goes on from NC_063050.1 coordinate 52,680,537, forward strand.
AAATAAACGGCGTTACTAACGCCGTTACTTTTTTCAGTAACGAGTAACCAAACGAATTACTTTTTCTCCCGTTACAACGCCGTTACCGTTACTGACAAAAAAAAATGCCGCGTTACTATAATTGAGCTCACTGAAGCGGTTTTCATCCGAGTAAGCTCTCTCTCAGCCATAGGACCTGCAAAGTTTTTTTTCTCTGGTGTGTGCTGCGGTTAGTCATACACAAATATAATTTTAAACTGATAATAATGTATGATGCGCTGTGCGTGTGTCTGTCAGAGCATGCGCGCGAAGCGCGAGCTCAAACCAGAATACCCTTTTTGATGCTTGATCGAAAATATGTGAAATGAGTTTTTTTTCTAGTCGACTAGTAGTTGTTCATTTAAGCTATTAGTTGACTAATCACATTTATATTAATTTAATTTCTTAAATACTGGAGAGAATAAACCATAATAAGGAGCGTTTACATAATAAAGGCTATATAGCACTCAATGGCACGCATAATTGCCATAAAGAACCGGCAAAAGTAATGATTATGAGTGTGACAAAAACAGTAAGGAGACATTTTAATTGTTTATTAATAAAGTAATGTTTTCTGAATCAGTGTCGGCTGCAAAGATGAAGTTGACATTGCTGATTCTCATTGCTGATCATCTGCTCATATGGACGCGCCTAGAGAGATAACGCACATTTCATTCGGATTAGGCTATATAATCAGAGTAGCCTCTTTCTTTTCATTTTTAATTACTTCATTTTCGTTAAAGTAGATATTTCAAGCATTCTATAGATATATTTCTCATGTCTGCGAGGCAAGCAGCCTCTGAGTTTCGGTTCATTTAAGACGCGCTCCAGTTCACGCGCCAGTGATCGCGCCCGCGCCTCCATGTCATGATTTTATTGTCTGCTATATTTGCTTGTTATATATTAAATCAAAGCAATTTGTAGATGAAACATTGATTAAAACTAAGATACAATTTTTACAAAACGAAATTCACTTTAAAGAAAGGCTTTCTACAAAGCAAAACTTAATGAAGTGGTAAAAATCTTATCTGACCCACTCCATGTCTCCCGATATATTTGCGCAGCATCTTACTCATGCTGTTCACTAACTTTTCATAATCGAATAAATGGATTTAAAACATAACATAGGACTATTTAAACATAAATATGAAACTACGTTTTCTTTAATGGCTACCAACACAGTACAGAGAAATTTCATGTCGTGAGCAAGAGCGGATCATGAGTCAGGAGTCGCATCAAGAATAATTTATTCTTAGATTTATATGTAATATTGGGGGCATTCAATTTATTTGGCATATTTTTATTTTTATTTTATTTTTTTAAAGTAACGCAATAGTTACTTTCCCTGGTAATTAGTTACTTTTATAATGATGTAACTCAGTTACTAACTAGTAACTATAACTAATTACTTTTTTAAAGCAATGTGACCAACACTGCTTACCAGATAACATGTAATTTATGTCTAGAAATAGTAACACCCTGAACCAAAGATGATACCTAATTGGTCAGAACTCCTTTAAAGGGTTGGACAAACATCTGAGTTTAAAAACTCAAGACAGTTACGCTTTTGCTGAAAAGCTTGAGTCAATGACTCTATAGTCTTTGCCCAAACCTCAAACTTCAGCCACTTCCATTCATCCGCCAACACACCAGAAAATGATTGGCTTCCCCGAGACGTCAAGCCCACCACGAATCAACAAATCTCGGAAGCCCATTGTCAGCAAAGGACGCAAAAAAAGGAATCCCCCTCGACGACTTGTTATTATTTGATAGTTATGGCCCCTTAAAAGTGCCCTAGAATCTACACTTAACAAGATGTAATATAAGTCCCCAGAATGTGTCTGTGAAGTTTCAGCTCAAAATATCCCATTGAGTTTTTATTATACCATGTTTTAACTGCCTGTTTTGGGGTGGCATTAAAAATGCTCTGATTTGTTTGTGTACACCTTTAAATGGTCGTGCTCCCCGGCCCCAAGCTCGTGACTCCAATAAACATTGCATAAACAATACAATAAGTTCACACAGCCAATATAACTCTCAAAATGGATCTTTAAAAACTGTTCATGATGCAGCATATCAGATCACGTAAGTATTTTGTGGATGTTTACGTTTGATTCTGAATGAGTTTGATAATGCTGCGTGTCTAACAGGGCTAATGCTACACACTTGGAGAGATTTATAAAGAATGAAGATGAGTTTATGAATTATACAGACTGCAAGCGTTTAAAAATGAAAATAACGACATGGCTCTGGTCTCCGTGAATACAGTAAGAAACGATGGTAACTTTAACCACATTTAACAGTACATTAGCAACACGCTAATGAAACATTTAGAAAGACAATTTACAAATATCACGAAATATATCATGATATCATGTTATTATAGATCCATCTGCCATTTTCGCTATTGTCCTTGCTTGGTGGCTTCACATTACCTGCAGAACGTCTGATGATTCGGCTGTGCAGCTCCACAGTGTTAATACTGGCTTGTCTAATGCTTAGAACATGGGCTGGCATATGCAAATATTGGGGGCGTACATATTAATGATCCCGACTGTTGCGTCACAGTTTTTCAGTGGTGTTTATCATGCACAAGATTTACATAAGAAGGAGGAAACAATGGTGTTTGAGACTCACTGTATGTCTTTTCCATGTACAGAACTCTTATTATTCAACTATGCCAAGTTAAATTCAATTTTAAATTCTAGGGCACCTTTAAATTGAAAAATAAGTGATTCTTTCAAAATGTCCTATAAATTAATTAATAATTCCCTTTGAGCTAAATTGACCTGTTTCCCATAAATTTGTCAAATCTTTATATTACACACATTCTTTTATTTATTTTTTTTATTTTTCACAAGTAAATTTCTTTGAATTTTTCATGACTTTTCCATTCACTTATTACTGGATATTTCCAGAGATCAAGAGCAATGCTATATTTTACAGCTGAGTATAACTAGAAAAATGTATGTTAACTATGCAACTTTTTATTTAGATAAAGACAAATCGGTTACATTTTTAAAATTTTCTGATATATATATATTTTTTATTTTTTTTTCCATTATTGTGGGGAAAAAAAAGGTGTGTGTGTGTCTGTGTTACTGTGCATATGTATGTGTTGTATTCCATTGGCTGACCTTCCTCAGGCCACGAGCTACATATTGCTGCTGGCAACAAAGGGAAGCTAATTTGTAATCTGCAAACATTGCTTATAATCTTTGGGTCCTTTATGAGCTGTTGCCTAGCAACAATACGGCACCTTTCTACATTGAGTTATGTGCAGCTTGCAGTAAAATGTGTCAAACAGAAAAGATAAACTCATATTGTGAAATAAATTGTGTGTGTAGACATGAAACAAATTGATATGGACGGTAATAAGAAACAAATCTCTATGAATTCCTCAAACATACAAATTAGCCTCTCCATTATTGATTGTGCCTGTTTGAAGAAGGTATTTGCATGCATATCATCACCCACGTCACAGATTGTATCACACCTGGTTGGTTCATTTCAACCTTGGAGAGGACGGCACTCGAAAAAAAAAAATGCAAGGGCCTTCCCTCATTTTCAAATGCTAATGTTGTAATCATTCATAATAATGAGGCTCTGTTTAAATAAATCACTGTTCAATAATGTTTCACCTTGGAGAGCAAAGTGACTTCTTCAAATGGAAATATTTTCATAAATATGTTTTCAGTAAAATGGCACATAAAGCTATAATTATTAGAAATTACAGTCTTTATCAGAACTTGCTCAGACAAGTATTGCTATTGTTTTCCCACACTGTTTGTGATTATGCAAAATGATATGTGTCATTAATATCTCCTTTTCTATGGATGCCTGTTAGGGAACATTGTTGCGTAAACATCCTTATCAAAAGTTAAAAAAAAAAAAAAAAAAAAAAAAAAAAAAAGATTTGCTTTCCTCCCTGCTATCATAATGAATATATGATTAAGGGGTTTTAGAGTTCCATCAAGCAATAAAATTAGTCACAAGCATAATAGGATAAACATATTCGTGAGATATGATCATGTCACACATTTACTGAACCATGCAAGCGATTAAGGTATAACAAATTGTTTTCAGTGGGAAAATAATGTTTACGACCCCATGCTTTTTGGAAGGGGCGTTATTCAAAGGCTGGAGGCTATGGAATGTCACGTGGCACATGATAATTATTGTTTTAATGATTAGAGATTAGGAGCTGATGATTTAAGAGAAAACTAGGGTTGATCCCTTAACTATGAGAGACAATCGACAACAAACATTTGATTAAAAAAAAAAAAAAAAAAAAAAAAAATTTGTGCATTGTCAACATGCAGGGAAATGTACAATGTTTCTTCTTTCAAAATAACAATTTCCATATCAGCCCATTTCTAGTGGCAGAGCCGCAGCTGTTTGTCTTCAGTTGGACCAATGACAGGCTCAGCTCTGATATAATTTTGCATCTGCAGAATATGCACATCTTGAATTAGAATATCATCCTTTTGTCCATCTGTTTGTTTTCTATTCGGTTTATTGCACGCATTATAGTTAAAATTACAGGGGAGTGGTTGTTGTGGTATTGCTTGACTCAGCATGATTAATTTTGGACAATGCAATTACCATGCAATCACATTTAAGCTCAGTAGTTCATTTTAGAAAAGAAAAGTTGGTGATGCCTCTTATTTTCTCCCTAATGAACACTATGCATAGAGTATTACAAAAATGTAAACAATTATAAGTGGATCTTTCCTCATGAAAGAGACATAATTCCACATCCAGGCACTCAGATTTTAGTATTTTAAAAGCCTTTATTTGCAAAGCTACATAATAAAAGACAATTATTTATCTATTCTATTCTATTCTATTCTATTCTATTCTATTCTATTCTATTCTATATCTATCTATCTATCTATCTATCTATCTATCTATCTATCTATCTAATAGATCAGACTTATGGGCAGATGGACTATGGGTGTAGCCTCTTTTGAATCTGCAGCCACCTACAGTAGCAACGACCCATATCAAGTATATCATTATGCTAAAAAGTGCTCAGAAGACCTTAGCAGCTGCATAGTTACGCCCTAGCAACATAGTGCTGTATTTTCCAAGGCAAACATCACTTTGAGAACAGCCACACTGGATTCCTCTCAAGGTTAGTGCAGTCACTGTATTTAGTTACCATATAGATATCATATTATATACCATATCTTGTATCTCATAAATAAAGACCACATGGAGCCATGCTGGAGGCAAAACAATATTCAAGTTATGTGGGTGTCCATTTTGACAGTACAACAACCTATCTTAACACCCATAACCCATAACCTTTCTTGATGCTATATATATATATATATATATATATATATATATATATATATATATATATATATATATATATATATATATATATATATATATATATATACAGGGTGCAATTTGTTGGATAAAAAAAAAAATATCCCTCCCGGGTGATGCTACCCCACAAACCACCAACAGAGCATATAAAATACCAAAAATAAAAATCTTTTTTTAAAACATCACCAAGTAAAACGCTGCGTTTATATAGAACTGTCTCTTTACCACCACAACAACACTTTTCAGACGTGCATTCCGACTTCACCTCAGCGCCAGGTGCAAGTCAAACGAGCGCGGAAAAGGTAGGCTATAGGTGACTACGAGGGAGCTTCAGTTGAACAACAGTGAATTGCGGTCAGATGAGATCTTGTCAGGCTATGTCGGTAAAACTCAGAAAAATTAAAATGACCAAACAGCCGTTATACTGTGCTCATGGCACGCACTCAAGAATTGCATGCGCAAATGCGCCGGCGCGCGCTGCATAATTACTTTATTATAGCTTAAATTAAGCGCAAAAGAAACTACGAACAATGACCGTCATTGTTCTGTAGTAAGTTAAGTCATGAAATTACCAAATATGCGATTAAAGCCGCCTCAAAACTGTACATGCACATTGACATGGTTTTAAATTGTTATCCAATTTGTTGGCCTCAAAACGTCTTAAAAATGCACATATGTACACCAGGGAAATCTAAATTTTCTCGGGATAGCATGCCCCCGTACCCCCCTACCAAACAACATTTTCTGGACTTGGTAATTATGAAACCCTGTGTACGGCCCAGCTTATTCTATCTAATGAAATCTGAGGTAAATGTGCATTTCTCCAAATGTGCGCACTTTTGGACTTAAAGTTTATATGTGTATACACTGTGATCAAAAATAAATGGGACCAAACGCGATTGAATGTAAAGGTTTGTGTCTCGTTATTCTATTAATAACTACCGATTGATTTTGTATTTCTATCAGAAATTAAGAATTATTAGTGTCATTGTAGTGGTGCAAATATCTAAGCTACCTAACAATGTGGCCGATGCAGTTACGTTGAATGGGTTTACAGCTAACATGCGAGACACTCGCGTTGTCAGTGTTAGTTTACTCATTTGCTTGCTCATGACAAATAGCAACACAGCGAGAAGTATATCTAATATGTTGGACCTTTTATTGAGAGTAGCCCATATTTACCTGTTGAGATGTGCCTTCACAAGCACCTGTAAGAGCTTTTGTGATGTTTGAGTCGACGGAGGCGCGACATGCGAAAGGTGCATTTGCAAAATATGCTGTATTTTTGTATTATATATATATATATATATATATATAGTTTTTTTTTTTTTTTTTTTTTTTTAAGGCAAGAAAAGCATATATATAGCTAAACTCTGTTAGAAACCGTTACTATTCTGGAGGCACTTTACAACTTTTACAACACTTTGAGAGCAATAGTTTAATGACCCTTAGAAACACTAGCACATTTTTACAATTCTCAGCAATTTTCTGCAACATAACCATTTCTTTTACTCCCACCTTGTTATAAGCTCAGAGGAATCACACAATGCAGCTTTTGCATTTATTTTTCATTTATTTTTTTTATTTATTTATGACTACCTCATGATAGCAGAGTCCACTTTTGTGTCACGTACAGCCTTCGGCATGCTTTGCCTCGCTTTAATGAGAGGCCAACGCAGGCTGCCAGCTTCCTTCGTGGTGCCTCATTTTTCCCTGTGGCGTTACCGGACTTACCCCGTAGTCTCGCGCACAATCCTTTGGGTTGTAACCCACTAAGATGCGACCGGCCTCTGCCTGCTTGATTCCAGAACTCCCCAGATAAAGGCATTTTTGTGTCGGTGAGGATAACAAGGCGCCTGAGCCTCGGGTGAAACCGCGGCTGTGTCTCAAAGCTAGGGAGCCTAACAAGTCATTAGGAGACAGTGCATCAAAAGGCAATCTTAACCTTATGTGTAAAATTTAGGTCAGTGCTCCAGCTATAACATCTGCACTGCAACATCGCATATTAGCGAGTCTTAAAAGAGTATTTTAAAGTATTTTCACAGTTTTCTGTGTTTAGCTCGTTTTGCTTCTTGTTTTCTTTTTCTTTTCTTTTTTTTTTTCTCTTTGTCTTTTATGTGAAGAGCTTGGAAAAGAAGACGTGGCGTGATTTGTTAAAGTCTTGGAAATAGTTAGCAGGAACATTTTATTCTCCAGTGCTGAGTTGAGTGAAGTGAACAAATTAAAAACATAACAATAATAAAGCAATTTGGCTACTATGTAATCATTAAGTTTTAATTTTGGTAGCACATTATTTTGCAGTCCTGTTCCCCATGCACATATTATGTATGCATTATAGTAATTACAGTAACTGTGTAATAACTATGTAATAACTATGAACCTGCCCCTAAACCTAACCTTAACCCATGTAGTTAACCCATATTACCAGTACTTTCTTAGTACACTGTACTGTGCACATTGGAGGACATCATAAAGTGAGGGCATTGTTAATGTTAGTGATGAGAAATTGTTTTAAGTCTCATGTTTGAGTTGCGTAACGCTCGTAATTATTCTTCTGCCCACATGCAGCATGTGAAGTCAGTTTTTGCTCTGTTCTGCGTTTAGTTTGACCTCTGCCTCTGAAAAATCAAAGTGAGTTTTCTTTCAAACAAACTAATGATGTATGTGTGGTTGCATATGGGTAATATATGTTTACAATATTAAATATGAAATCATAGTTGTTGTTTTAGAGACTTAAGATTGAGAGAATATAAAGATCGGGAGTGTGTTGGTGGGTGTTAAATAATGAAGATATATCGTATAAATTAAAAACCAAACTACTCATCATGCAGAATAAATGAAGTTGAGGGAATGAACAGAAAATATTAATGAGTTAAAAAACAAAGACTTCTTATATGACCGATAAGCAATGCGAATTTGAAAATGGGATCATTCAAGGTAAAAACAAAGCTCTGTTTGAATGCCTGTCATTGAAAAGCTGGAACCTCATTAACCTGGCAAACTTCATTTATACAAACAAATCACATTAAGTAGTCACAAGTCTGCTTGATTGACACATTCACATTTGATAATTAATGTTGCACTATATCAAATGGTTGGTTTATTAGTAGATATAGCATACAGTTCATCAACAAAGCTGCAGTGTTGACTTAAAGCATAGAGCAGAATACAATAACAACCATGAAAAAATGTATGGCAATTAGTGAAATATTCTGTTATGAACATAAGTTATGGAACTTTCTATAGTTTTTGAATCATACTGGCTGGATATTGCTTGTGTGGTGTGTGAATGAATCCAGGAATGAACGAACGAACTGACTTTTATGTGAATCATTCTTTTGAAATGGCTCTTTTAAATGATTCAGTAGCTAGATCACAAATTACTCTAAACGATTCAATAGCAAGTCAGCCTGAATCAAAATTATTTCGAAAAAGATCCTAATTCGTTAATCAAGAATCAAGAACAAGAATATTGTCTTTAAAAACAAATCTTTATTTTTAGAAATTGGTAGGCTATGATAATGGATATTGTTCTTGTGAGATTTACTTACGGGTAATGGACACCCGAAAGTAGCGCATCCACATATAATACTCAGAAGAATTAATGGTGTGAAGATTTTAGATCATTTTACATCATAAACTGAACTGCTGCAATATATATGAAGATTGTATAATTTGTAAGAAGTGTATTGAAAATACAAAACGGAAGTAGCATATGTGTTCATTTAATCCCTGGAGAAATAATTTGATTTCGTTCATTTAATGCTGCTATAACAATGAGTACTGTTGTAAATCCGCTGAATATTTTTGAATGCAATGATCTTGTTCTGCAATAAAGAGATGACGATGACAATGTTAAAAAGCCACATACATGAGTCCATTTTTACTGTCTTCATGTAGAAATAGTATTATATTAAACACAATTTGTATTATTATGTATGTCATATTTATCGAAATAAATGTGGAAAAATAGACTTTGATATTTAAAAAGAATAAGCTTATATTGATCTTTATTGTACATAGGCCTGTAGGCACTGAAATAAGCAGTACATTAAGCTTTGAATGAGAAGTTTTTTACTGCACGTAAATGTTGGAAACATGCGTTTATTTCACAAATATATATAAACAGCTTCATCTGCAATAAAGACAGCAAAGTTTGCAAGATATGGGCAGCAGAAATTGTATGTATGGCTTCAGTACGTATTCAACTCCTACGACTTCAAGCAGCAAATCGCTTAGTTTGTTTGAGATCTGCGGCTGCCAAATTCCTCACCTTGAATTTACATGAAATTAGGCGACTACAGTCATGCTTTAACCACATTTGTGGCATATGTACAACTATTGAGTGCACTTCATTTGAGTGGTGCTAGTATTCCACTATGCTGACGGAAGTGAGGATGCACTGCATCGAGTCCTAATGGAAGACGTCATGTGAAAAGGGTCTATTGTAAATTCTCGGTCAATTATTCTTCTTCTCCGAAATGAAATATAAAACTCATGAAACTTTGCACACGCATCAGAAGTGGTAAGAATTTATGTCTGATATGGGTTTCAGAATTGGCTCGATAGCGCCACCTACAAAATTTCAATTAAGCACCCTTTGCGCTACATTTCAAGGACAAGTATGAAATTCGGAAGCAAAATATTTTGAGTTTTCTCTGCAATATTTTTGCAGTTTTTGCCATTTCCAGATGTTCCAGATGTTGTACTTTAACGAACTCCTCCTAGAGTCCTGGCCTGAACACATCTACATGGCAATCTTCAGTTACAGTCATAGCGCCACCTGCAGGCAACAGGAAATGTTATGTTTTGCACTGTGATTAACTCCTCAAAGAGATTTAACCAGATCAACATCATATTTGGTCTGTCTAATCTTAAGACCTTAGCAATGTTAAATTACGAAGATCTTGAGTTTTCGCTGAAGGGCGTGTCCGTGGCGGCCTGACAAAATCTGATGTTTTGCCATGAAAGAGGAAGCTGTTGTACTAAATAGAGTTCTTTTTCGCTGCTTATTGCGTTTAAACAGTCAAATACACACAAAATAATGTCAGAATGCAGGTTTTGGCAAGTATTCATGTAAACAGTCAGTTATGTTTTAAGTGAACATAAACAGTTTAGAAAGAAAACACATGTAACAGTATAATGGATCAGTACATCATGTCTAATATACCTGCTGCCAAATTATAAGATATTATTAAAAATATCTCTGTGGCAGTTTTGTCCCCATGGATGTCAAAAATTGTGGCCATTGAAAATGCTGAGTGGCTAGTAACTTTGGAACACAGTGGCTGGTGAGCAAAAAAAGTTAATGCCAAGCCCTGACTATAACAAACGATAACAATATTAGTAAATATAATAAACAATAACAATATTAATAAAAAGATGCAATGACATGGACGTTTCACAGATTAAAATTGCTGATTTCTCTGGACATTGTGGGAAACATTTGGGATAATTTAAGTGCACAATTCAACATAATATATAACATTGTTGTAGTGTTTTTTGGATATTTTAATGAAAAGAAAATGCATGTATTGAACCTTTAAATGCTCAAACTCTTCAAAGCAGGATGAATTCTGATTGGCTGTCAATGTTTTTATCATTTATCACGTGGGAAAAAAAAAATTGTTCTGAAAGTGATTCCAATGATATTGTTTCTCTGTGATATCATCATTATAGTTGTGATGTGGACTGCTGTTCTTTTATATTTAGAATGATTTTTAGAACTATATCTTTATCGTTATCATAGTCATCGTCCTTGGTGTGAACGGGTCCTAACAGCACACGCAATGTGCTGTTAAAAAAAAAAAGAAGACGAAGAAGAAGAAGAAGAAGAAGAAGAAGAAGAAAAAGAAGAAGAAAAAAAGTGCAAACTTAATTTCGACTTTTGTGCAAATAATTTTTCATCTGTAATATTTGTGTGTGTGTGCACATTGAAGGACATCATAAAGTGAGGGCATTGTTAATGTTAGTGATGAGAAATTGTTTTAAGTCTCATGTTTGAGTTAAAGCTCTAGGAACTCCTCATAGAGCTTTAATCAGATCAACATCATATTTGTTCAGTCTAATCTTAAGGCTTTTTTATGTGTAAAAGGGACCATTTACAGTTTTTTTTTTTCAATTGCTAACAAGCGTTTACCAATACTTAAAGTACTTTTTCTAAACTCTAAACACAGCAACACACCTACATCACACAATTAGCAAAATAGTTAATTTTCTGGCCAAAACCATATTTTGTTAAATAAACACAAACTCTACATTTCAAAATGCTAAAAACCTTTTTCAACACACACTAACTCTATCAAAACACAGCAAACCTGATTCAAAATCGAGCCATTCTGTCAAACACTAGCATTAGTTTTCTATCCAACATGAACATATAGTCAATCAAAGCGCAATGACTGTCAAAATACTAACAGTTGATGGCATTATGAAAACTGCATTACTTGTCATGTTTCAGTTCTACCTGCATAAAATATGAAATCCATAGTTTTTAAAATTCAGTTTCCTTTTACTGCAGTAAAATTATAATGCATGTAAGCCTTTCTTCATTTTTTGGTTAAGTGTTGAATGTGTGCATTCTTGGCAACAGAAGTGAGTCATTATTTTATAGAATGTACAGTAGAAAAAGAGAAGAAGAAAGTAACAGAATTGCTCAGGGCAGCTACTGGTCAAATGTTTCCCCTATGCAGAACTTCAGTGTCCCCCTCTGTTGAAATCTCTTTCTGGGGTTTTGTGGTGTTGATGGTGCTCCCATAGAGGGTGGGATGGTGTCCCCTTGGTAGCTAGTGCCCTATGCAGACCACATATTTTGTAAATATGGAACAGTGGTAGTGGAATTGTTGTAGTAAAATTGTTGTAGTATAAAGCTTTTACTGAAATGAAAAAATGAAATTGCTGCCATTGATCAACAACAAATCCAACATACATGTTCTTTGGTTATTATGGAAGCTTTTTTTTCCATCACAGAATAAAAAAGCATAAAAGGTAATTGTGACTTTTTATCAAAAAAAAAAAAATAAAAAAAAAAATAAATAAATATATATATATATATATATATATATATATATATATATATATATATATATATATATATATATATATATATATATATAAATTGTGAGTTTACATCTCACAATTCTTTTTTTTTTTTTTTTCTCAGAATTGTGAGATATAAACTAGGAATTGAGAGAAAAAGTCAGAATTACCTTTTTTTTTTTTTTTTTTCTATTCATGGCAGAAATAAGCTGTCATAGGGTCCACATGTGTAAGTGAAAAAAACAGAGATGCACAATTCAGCACACATTCTTCCTCCTCTCCCATTCCTATTCTTCTCCCGTGTCCTGATCCAACTTCTCCTCTCCTCCTTCATCTATTCCTCTCCCTTACCCAGATGTTATTTTCTCTCTGCTTCTCTGTGTTGTTCTTCATCCACACTGAACAAATCTGATTCAAAGAGTCCTATTTTACTGTGTGTCCTTGTAATGCAAATAAATTCAACACCTGACTATGCCTCCAACTGAGATTGGAATCTGCTATTTCTAAATATTTAAGTGATCTGCTAATGAAAAATGCTTATCAGTTGTTTCAGTATTTGTTTCATATTTTTTTCCCAGTACTTTTCCAGTACTGCTGTTGTTGCAAAAGTATAGGTTTTATCCTATATTTAAAGATTGGAACATTGGGTCTTCATTTCTGACTTGCTGTGTTTAAGCATTTGCAAATAAGATGAGAAAGATCCATTATTTTGGTATGGGGTAATCTTACATGAAAAGAAAATGTAAGCATTTTAGAAACGTGTTAAATGACTGCATTTTGTGTGAAAACCACATGAATTGTGTTAATGGTATGGTCACAACAGACGGATGTTCTGCTAAATGTGTTTAGAGATATGAAAAATAAAGTGTACCCAAGGTCTCTTATTCAAAACAATAAAAAAGGAAAATAAAAGAAAAAAAGACATAAGCTGTGTCGGAAACCGCTCCCTATCCACTATATAGTCCACTATATCGGGTGTCAGCCATTTTGTAGTGGTGTCCGAATTCTGAGTGAACGACTTCATTCCCTACATTAGTTCACTACTTTATACCCACAATTCTCTCTGATTTCGAGTGGACTTTCGATGTACACTTGCTGAAGCACTATCTCCAATGCGGAGAGGACTGAGAGCTCGTGTAAAAGAGTGGAAATGCGAGCGAGTGTAATCCAGAGATTACTTACAGCTTTATTTCTGCTTTAACATTAAATTCATTTCTATTTTTAAAAATATTTCTTTTTTTCTTTTTTTTAAATTAATCATTATTTGAATGAAACAAATATAGGGAGACATTATTATATAGATGATTTTTAAAAATTAAATGAATAAGGTAAAAAATATAGGCTATTATTTTTTATTATTAAAATATTATGTAGGTATTAAATCAATTTAATGTGTTTTTATAACAGCAATGTGTTTTAATAATTTGTGGCACTGTTGTTAAACTCATTAAACTTTAAGAGATAATTTAGTAGAAAAAATTCGTTAATCATCTGTAGCGTATTTAAATCATAACGGTCGCCTGAGGGCGCTCAAAGACCACGTCTGTGAGCGTGAGAGTTTATAACAAATTAAAAAAAAACTTTATTAAAAAGAATAAATACATGAAATAATGTACTTGTTAATGTGTTTATTCATTTATTTATTTATTGCAGTATTTTATAGTATTTTAATGATTATGAACACAAAGCATGACAAACCAACAATCGATTAAACTACAAAGCTGGAGGCATGTATGATTACAAAATAAAGTCATTATGATTGTTAATGTTATTAACATTATTTTAGAACGTAAGTAACATGTAGGATAAAATAGTTTTATCGCGTCAAGCCGTTTCTGCGACAGCTTCAGCTCTCCGACACACTGCAGTTATACCAAAGACTATAGAATAACACAAGACGCGTCACTCATATTGTTTTGAATGGGAGAAAGTGTAACGCGCAATATGGCGGAATAAGTCCCGCCTTCTAAATAAGAGCCAATCGGCGACTGGTAAAGTCATCGCGTCACTTCAGCGGCCGTTAGAATCACCGGTTTCTATAGAAACAGTCAGACGCGCGCCTCCAAAGAGGCGCATGCGCATTAGCTTGATCCAGCCTGAAAAATACAGTTTTTTTGTCATGATTCGAGCGTTTAGAAACTCAATTTATGAGCCGGTTGTTGTTAGATTTCATTGGTGATTTCAAATATGAAATTTAATCATAAGGTTGACGATCAGTTTTGGAGAATTTGATGTTTCCCCAGTCAAAGAGATTGCATGATGCCCAGGATGCCCTAGAGGTGTTTCAAAGATGGCCGCCGAGTGAAATGACTTGTCTTAAAGGGACTTTGGTTATACGTCAGCGTCTGAATTCACTCACTTCATTTCGTTCACTCCATGCAGATATAGTGCACTCAAATGTCATACACTATGTAGGGAATAGTGAACGAGTGAACGAGTGAACGAGTGAGCGGTTTCGGACACAGCTATAGCTTGATGATGCAGTGACAGAGCATAGAATCATGGGAATAATGGGATTATCTTTAGACAGAACCCGTAACAAACGGTAATGTATAATTGTGGTCCATTATGAAAATTCAGTAGTGTCTACATTTATGTCTAAATTCACTAATTTCCACTTACATGTGGAAAGTTTAAAGGTAACCATTCATTATCTGCATCTAGAGTGCTTTAGTCAAATATAACTTGAGTGATTTTAAGCTTTGTTTATCCTCCATGTCGTCCATTAGCTGAAGGTTAGCATTGTGTGCCATTGTCTGAATAGCCACTAATTACGGTTAGCATCTCACATTGTGAGGTCACTGATGTTAATGGAAAGTGCAGCCATGTGAAATTGTTATTAACCCATGAAATTAGATAATCTGCCTAGATTTATGAAGAGCAGCAGTTATGTCTTTCTTATATTGCGTTGCTTTCAGTGTGAATGCATAACTACATGCACAATTTGCACTCCTTGCCATTATGTACTGCATTTGAGGAAATATATAAAATGGTGTTTCTTCAACTATGGGCACTATTGCTGTGAATGTTTAGAAAATAAGAACTTTTATCACTTTAACAAGTTTATTTAATTTTTATTCTAACACTGTACATGCATGCATTTTTTTAATTGCCTTGTCTTTATTTCCATTTTCTTATTTATTTATTTATTTATTTATTTACATGTTATTTTTTTCTTCTTCACTTATTTTTAATTTATAATAATGCAGTTTAATCACTTTTTTGTAGTGGAAATGTTGGTGGGGAAAAAAGTGGCAGTTTACTTTTAGGATGATGACTTTTTGCATAACTTAATGGAAATCTGCATGATATTTGTCTAGTTTTTTTTTTTTTTTTTTTTTCTTGTTTTTTTACACAGTCTGTAATTTATTGCAGTTTGTGACATTTTTCTTGATAAAGTTAGCAGGTCAGAAAAACCGTAAAACGTTTTGCTTTCTCCTCCTACTCATCATCTTTTCCCTTCTTCTGCCTTGAAGGCATTTAGAAGGTTCATGATCAATTCCCACAAAGCCTTGTGCCGTGTGTCTCCGGCGGGCTTCACTCCCCTCAATCATTTGAGATGCTCTGCTCCGCCCTGACGACTGAAGGTCAAAATAAACTGGATCGTTTAAAGCTGCCTGGGGATGTACACTACACTATATTGAGTTCCCTTCTCGCGCTGTGACGGCGAATAATAGAATATACTCCAGTCCTCTATTCACTTGACCCATTCAGTGAGACTTTCCTGTGCAGTTTAACGCCATCGTGTATGCGATGATCATATCAGCGTATCACAGCTGACTCCTCCTGACATGCTTTGACAAAACAGTCATGACGTTAACATGACGGCTTATTTGCTTGGGTGATTTCTCAGAGAGTGCATTATGTCTCATAAGGAAACTGTGCCATTGTGTCAGCCTCAGGACAAGCAGAGTTTTTGAAAGAGGGTACATAAATGATGGCATCAATCTGGGCACTGAGATTTTGTCCCCATTCTTTTTTGAAATTCCAAAATAAATATGTAATTTTAAATAAATATATAATACATGTTTAAAAAAAAAAAAATTCATTCATTTATTTATATATGTCAAGGCTTCAAAAAAGTGGGAGCAAATTTATAATGATAGATAGATAGATAGATAGATAGATAGATAGATAGATAGATAGATAGATAGATAGATAGATAGATAGATAGATAGATAGATAGATAGATAGATAGATAGATAGATAGATAGATAGATAGATAGATAGATAGATAGATTGTGTTTAAAATAAGAAATTAGTCTATCTTGACAACAAATTAGTTGTCTCCTGGAGGAGAAAGTGATTAATTGCAACAGTGCATAATGAATCATATCAAGAACAAGATAACTGGTAAAACATATATTATAATTACTTTCAGTAATTTTATTTATATTTATGCATGTGGCAGATGGTTTTATCCAAAGCAACTTGCATTGGATTCAAGGTATACATTTATTTTATTTATTTATTTTTTTCTCATTCCCTGGGAATCAAACCCATGACCTTATCATTGCGATTCTTTATTCTTTTAGTCAGAACATGTTAACTCAGAATATGCAGTTTTTACATTGCCATCAATGGAGGAACATGCCTTTTGGCTTGCATAATGGTGTAGCAGCAATTGTGACTCCCGATGCTTTTCCTATTCTGTGTGGTGATTAGTTTAAAGCAGTGACAGAAATTGACATTTTTTCATTAAGGGGTGATATTTGCCACCTTCAGTTGATTTCCAGAGACACCTTTTATAAGGGCATTTTCTTTCTAACCTTATGAGATGTACTGTATGCCTCATCTGTTATGTCAAAATCTTACATTTAGTCATTAAATAAATGGGGATATATGTAATATATATATCAAAGTTGTAATATAACTCTGGTGTCCCCAGAATGTGTCTGTGAAGTTTCAGCTCTAAATACCCCACAGATCATTTATTATAGCTTGTCAAATTTGCCCCTATTTGGGTGTGAGCAAAAACACACTGTTTTTGTGTGTGTCCCTTTAAATGCAAATGAGCAGCCGCTTTCCAGTAGATATTGCAGTTAAGTCTTATGCTTTTTATTTAGATTCCAGAAGAGGGCAGAGCTTTAACAGCTCGCGCTTCATTTGCTCAACAACAACAAAGCTGGAGAATCTCGCACAGCCAAAATGAGGATTGTCAGTAACGGTGTTCAGCCTTACATTGTTCAAACCGGAGTCGATACTGATGGAGAGACTCAGGAAGAAGTTACAACATTTAGAATGAAACCGGACGTTCCTGAATGGTTAGTGGATACATTTATGTAGTTGCTGTGGAGTTGATTCAACTCATTGACTAGCATGTGTCGTCATGTTAATCTTTTGTGCAAATCCAGTGTTGAATTGATCCTCGTTTGTGAAGCAGTGTAAAATGATGTCATGGCAACAACACTCTACTACAAAAACTCTTCCTCTTCTCTAAAGCAGCCCAACATGGACTCACCCCCTTTGTTGCACATTTCCAGGGGAAGGGTTTATGTAAATTTTCTGGTTTGTGATTTCCCCCACCCAGGAAGAAGCTTAGTCCCTACCATCCATTTGTTGTAGTCCTTAAAAAGTGATTTCTGTAAAAGAAAATATCTCCCTTTGCATTGAACTTTGAGCTTTATAACTTTGCAGATGTTGTTTATGCTCAAACAGCAACATTACACACTAACTACAGTTAAAAAAAGTGAAATCATAAACAATGACCCCTTTAAATTTGAATAAGATGTTACGCTGTTACAAATGAAATGAAATCAGTATCAACAAAATCCATTTTTGCACTGTGGCAAAGCAAGCAAGCATTTAGATGCATTTACATTGCAATTCCAATTGCGTGGATAATGGTATGAGATTAATGTTTAAAAAATAATATTTAAGTGGTGGCATCTATGAGCAAGAGGCTAAGTGCCAAAACTAACCAGCTCGTTTTCATTAAAATGAAACAGACCATTCTTATTGAAAGCAATGATTTTTGGTCACTTTGTTGTTGCAGACGGTCAGCCCTTCATTCTGCCCTTCCAAACACCTTGGGCCAGAATCTAATCTAACTCTAAATGGTGTCTTGCTCTTTCAGTTCTTTTGGTGTCAACGCTTCTTTACGGTTCTTTGCTAGAACACACTTGTCACAGTCGCAGACCAGTCCTTGCCTATGGTGTAAGTCGTGATTTTGTTTGGCCAAGCGAACCAGCTAAATAAAGGAGTCCCAGCATCACCTCCAGAGAGTCATCTGTGTCCTAGAGACCGTGGTGTCAAGATGGGATAAGATGGGATGAAATGAATGACTTTTATCAGAATGATGACTCCAGTAATTAAAGCAGGTTAGACTTGGTGAAATTGGAATGATAGCAGTCAGATACTTGAAGCCCCCCAGGATTGGTGTCAAGATGCTCTGAGCCGATCTCATGTCTGGTTCACTGCATCCTTCTGTGCTTAAGTGTCTTAACAGACAGCTAATTATCACATTGCATTAAAGAGGTTGCCAGCTTGCTCTTTTCCAGCATGTTGAGTCTTTTTCCTCTCCTCACTCAATTTTCCATTTTTTCATATTTGGTATGACTTTTGGGAGTTTCTCCTAGCTTTCCTCACAGGCACAACACGTCAAATTTCCAACGTTAAGTTCTCTGTCTTTGTTGAAAACAAAAATGGTACAAAGAGACAAATTCACAGCCAAAATTTCATTTTTAATATCAACATGAAAATAATCAAATCAAATCAAGATAAAAAAGTAATGTAAACCAGTAAATACAACAATGCACACTGCTCCTAAAATCTGTTTTGTACCTTTAACATGTGACAACCACCATAATAATGCAGGTGGTAAAAGAGAAAGACACATGAAGAATCAGTTCATCACAAGTAGCTTTTCCACGAGCTGAAGTATATACTAATATATAGAAGGTGCAAAGAGTGATTTACGCAAAGCAAAACACCATCATGGTAACCCACAACACTTAAATAAAGCATTAAATATTAATTAAACAACAGATGATGTCTAGAACAATGTTATATTTTTGGATGACTTGTGTACTTACATTATCCCAAATGTTTCCAAGAATGTTTAAATCCAGAGAAATAAGCGATGTTAACCAGGACACAGACCTTGTACGTGCGTCGCCTGTCAGTGACATCGTACCTGTGTTACCCTTGATTTCTGGTTTTATTTTGTAGAAACCATGGAAACACCAAAGACATTGTAATATGTGTTTTATTAGACAGGTGAGCAACTGTTTGGATACATTCATCAACAGAAAACTAATCATTGTTATATACAGTGGGTACGGAAAGTATTCAGACCCTCTTAAATTTTTCACCCTTTGTTATATTGCAGCCATTTGCTAAAATCATTTAAGTTATTTTATTTTTTTTCCTCATTAATGTACACACAGCACCCCATATTAACAGAAAAAAACAGAATTGTTGACATTTTTGCAGATTTATTAAAAAAGAAAAACTGAAATATCACATGGTCCTAAGTATTCAGACCCTTTGCTGTGACACTCATATATTTAACTCAGGTGATGTCCATTTCTTCTGATCATCCTTGAGATGGTTCTAAACATTCATTTGAGTCCAGCTGTGTTTGATTATACTGATTGGACTTGATTAGGAAAGCCACACACCTGTCTATATAAGACCTTACAGCTCACAGTGCATGTCAGAGCAAATGAGAATCATGAGGTCAAAGGAACTGCCTGAAGTTAAATGAACTTAAATGATTTTAGCAAATGGCTGCAATATAACAAAGAGTGATAAAAATTAAGGGGGTCTGAATACTTTCCGTACCCACTGTAGCTCAACACAGTAAGTCTTATTGTTTAAATCTAGTTTTCTTGATTTACCGCGAGTACCATGTTTTACCGTGCCTAATATCGATCTAGCTTACTGCAGTGTTCAAGTTCAAGTTCGCCGAGCGAACGCACAGAGTAGCACTATAACAACTTTCAATGCACGAATGTATCTAATATGATAAAACAGCACTGCATTACCCCACATACGCTTGACCGGAAGAAGCGGAAGCGGTCGTCTGTGGCATAATAAAAGTCCCGCTGCTCTCAAGCCGTGTGTCGCATTTGTCTTTCATTAGCAATCGCTCCAGCTGCCTTGTTCAGCTCCGACGACTTTCAGCCACACCCTGCTTCATGCTACGGTAATGTTAATAAATCTTTAATACTTTAGCTCATCCATGAATATGATTTCTGCCCGAGTCCTGTCGGATTCTTTTCCAAAGTCTGTAGACATGAATGCATCCATGAGATTTCCATGTTCCACTTTTAAGTTACGTGTCGCCTAGCCACAACCTACAGATCCCAGCATAAATGGTGATACATTATAACATTTGTTATTAAAGTGTCAACAACATTCAGAAACATAAAGCTTCCACTTCCCGCGCCCATGACAACTCCCACGATTCTGCGAAATCTAGGCTTCATCAAGCTATGACTTTGTTTTGAATAAGCGACCTCTAGCGCCAAAACATTACATATTGTGCCTTTAACTTACATAAATAAACAAAAGTCAATAAATGCTGTAAAAAGTATATATTGCTCATTGTTCATGTTCGCTAATGTTAACAAATGAGACCTTATTGTAAAATGTTATCAAAAAACAATAATTTCCTTTGAATCTTACCACATAATGTTCAATTTCAGAGTCAAAGAAAGTCAAATTCATAAACCTAGATATTTGATGGCTTGCTAAATCTAAACAAGAAAAAGTTACATTACGGAAGTAAAAAAGTGTTGCAAATGTTGTTTGAAGTTTCATGGGAGAAGATAAAGCAGTGTGCCGTTTTTTTCAGTGGTTTAAGCATTATTTTTGGACCAATGAGATTTAACTATGGGCAGGGCTATATAGTATAAACTAAACTGCAGTCCTGGTTGTGGTGGGTTCCAATAAAAACTTGTGAAAGACATAAAGTTTATCTCTCAGTGCTTCATTGCCCAGGGTTGTTGAGGACTCTGTGTTATTCTGCTGCTGCTACGGGATACAGGAAGCCGCCTTGCTTTTGCTTTGATTGTTTTCTTTCTAGGGCACTTTGATCTTGATTAAAATTGATGACATTTACAACATGCTTTTCTTGCATCCCAAACAACCTTTCCTGGCCACTCCAGCAGGCCTTGATCAACCTTGATTATCCTTTATACAGAAAGCCATTTACTGGACAGCACTATATAGTCAGGTAAAACTCGCTATAAAAATAACCACCATACCTGTACTCTTTCAAGCAGCCTTCTTCTATTTTAGGAGAACGTCTACTGTTTATTCAGTCACGCTCTAAAGCAGATGATGCATTTCCCAAAACACTTGAGTCATGTACCTTGAAGAGCAATTGATCTCAATACAAGCTCTTTGAGTCTGGGAAACGTCTTCAGTTTAAAGTGGCTGTTATTGATAAAATAATATTCTTACCATTTGCCCTTTAATCATATGCAGATGTTTCCACATTTTAAACAGCCAGTAGAGTACAGAGTTTACCTTGAGTTACCTTGGCATCGTTTAACAGAATGTTCAGTCAATTGACAAAGAAACAGAGTTTTATTAGGATCATTTCTGAAGGACAGTTATTTTCCATGCAACAATATTTCATCGTGAATGACCATGGCTGTATATGCTCTAAAAAGGACCAATTACTTTGAACCATACATAGTGTTAGGAACAGACTAAAATGAAAGTTGTTCTGTGAACCAATGTCATTATGGTGTCAAACGTATCAAGACAAGTCAAGATATCTTTTTGTTTGTTTTTGTTTATTTGTTTGTTTTTATCTAAACTTGAAAGTGAATGAGATTTCACATTTCACATTTCTTCTGGTTCCACACAAAATTATCAATTGGATTTATAAGTTTTGGAACATACTACAGTGTGTACATTATTTTAAAGGTGCTATTTGTAAAAATGTTCATGCATCAATCACTTTTTTATTGTCACACCTTGTTACAAAACTTTAAAAATGAGACCTTCATCAACTTTCTAGGTTGTCTATGAAAGCATGAAAATAGATTTTTTTTTTCTTTCTTCTTTCTTTTTTTTTTTTTTTTTTTTCATGCACAAAGCCAGAAATGTCTACTTCAGCAGCACTTACATACACCATACTTTATAGTTTTATTCCTATCTATATTTTGAAGATATTTACTAAGTGGTTTATTCATATATCATTCACCTGTTTTACAGTGTATACCATCCCCCCCCCCCCCCCCCCCCAAAAAAAAAAAAAATCTGGCTATTGATAATTAGTTTTTAATCGGTACTTTCATCAGTCTATAATCTATAATCATTCTATACAGCCTATAATCAGTATTTTCTGATTTGTAGGAAGTTATTTTAAAAAAATCCTCTCTGTTGAATATTTAATTAGATAATGCCTCGTTTGCATATTTAAACATAACATTTCAGATGTCAATGTCCATGTCTTTTGCCTAATAACAATACGAATGTGGAGTCATGAGAGTGAGAAAATAATGTCTGAATTTTCATATTTGCCGGAACTATTCTTTTAATTAGCCATACACAATTGGACGAGGACTGATTCTTGGAAGTGTTTCTGCACTAGTAAGCGACATACTCAGACCAGCCAGGCAAAGGCAGCAGCCCATGTCCAGACACTAATGAATGAAGTTGCTTGTGTAAGCCCTTTTCTCTCTATACAGGCTTTAAAGGACACTGTGATACATTTGAAATTCCCAGAGTTATCAAAATTCATTTTTTTCCTGAAGCTCTCTACTGACCCAATCAGCGTACATGATGTGAGCTTTGCATTTCTGCTTCCTTTCACTCGCCGGACTCTCCTACAAAATGGCATAATGTGCAATCTTATTCTGTGAATTTTCCAAAGAGGCA
The DNA here is from genome assembly GCF_018812025.1 of Megalobrama amblycephala. Taxonomy (NCBI): domain Eukaryota; kingdom Metazoa; phylum Chordata; class Actinopteri; order Cypriniformes; family Xenocyprididae; genus Megalobrama; species Megalobrama amblycephala. Next base: position 52,703,772 of record NC_063050.1, read on the forward strand.
TAGTAGTAGACCGAAAGGAGATGAGGGGGGTTATTTTCCAATTGGCCTTGTGAAAATGGGCAATTTCAAACTCATTTAGGTTTATTTATGAAGCCATTTTCGAATCAGTATTTATTACCGAGGACGGTCCTTTTAAGCACAATTCGAAAATGGCCATTTCTTGAATAGTCTAGTTACAGTTTTTCCTGGACACGGGCGATAAAACGAACTAATATCCCAACTATCGAGGAGCTATGCATGAGTGCAAATGTAATATGCAATTCAAAAGTTTCTATATGGATAATGCAGTTTTACATATGAATCATGCTTATTTGCTAGTTTAAAACTGTAAATTGTCCATGCAGCAGCAAGCTATCCATGATTTATTGTTAATCCATAGTTAATCTACTCTTCGGAAAGTTACTAACAAATACCCACAAGTAATAAGCTCAGTTAATCACATATATTTACTTAAGGCTTGAATAGTAAAAAAAAAATAAATAAAAAAAATCAGTGAGGTCTTGGTAACACTTAAGGTTTCATTAGTTAACATTAGTTTACTACTTGAGTTAATCTCGACATTTGCTAATACATTATTAAAAAGTTGTTTTTGTTAAAGTTGTTTTTGTTAAAAACATTAGTTAAAGCAGTGTGAACTAACAGGAACTAACAATGAACAGCTGGATTTTTATGAACTAACATTAACAAAGATTAACAAGTACTGCAACAAATTTTGTTTTGCATTGTTCATTCATGATAGTTAATACATTAACTAAGGTTAACAGACCTTATTTCATTAGTTTTATGCTTTAGCTAACATAAAAAAGGAACAATGAGAAAAATATATGTTAAAGCATTTATTTTCTTTGTTAAAGGGGACCTTTTATGCAAAATTCACTTTTACATGGTGTTTGAACATAAATGAGTGTCGGCAGTGTGTGAGCACAACCACCCTATAATAGCACAAATCCAACCACTCTTTTTTTTTTTTTTTTAAATCCCCATAAATCATAAGCAGTGTCTCTGAACAAGCCAATTGCAGATTGTAGCTCTTGTGATGTCACAAATGCTTAGGGCCCACCCACAACTGCTTAGCATAGACCCCGCCCTGAGTGAGCTGTACACAGTCCGCCATGTTTATCTCCTCGCTAGATCATTTAAAGGTGCCCTAAAACTTCTTTTTAAAAGATGTAATATAAGTCTAAGGTGTCCCCTGAATGTGTCTGTGAAGTTTCAGCTCAAAATACCCCATAGATTATTTTTTTTTTAATTCATTTTTTTAACTGCCTATTTTGGGGCATCATTAACTATGCACCGATATATAGGTTGCGGCCCCTTTAATTCTCGTGCTCCCCCGCCCCCGGAGCTCGCGCTTGCCTTGAACAGCATAAACACAGTTCACACAGCTAATATAACCCTCAAAATGGATCTTTACAAGATGTTCGTCATGCATGCTGCATGCATACATCGGATCATGTGAGTATTGTATTTATTTGGATGTTTACATTTGATTCTGAACGAGTTTGATAGTGCTCCGTGGCTAAAGCTAACATTACAGACTGTTGGAGAGATTTATAAAGAATGAAGTTGTGTTTATGAATTATACAGACTGCAAGTGTTTAAAAATGAAAATAGCGACGGCTCTTGTCTCCGTGAATACAGTAATAAACAATAGTAACTTTAACCACATTTAACAGTACATTAGCAACATGCTAACGAAACATTTAGAAAGACAATTCACAAATATCACTAAAAATATCATGATATCATGGATCATGTCAGTTATTATTGCTCCATCTGCCATTTTTCGCTATTGTTCTTGCTTGCTTACCTAGCCTGATGATTCTGCTGTGCACATCCAGACGTCCTGCCCTTGTCTAATGCCTTGAACATGAGCTGGCATATGCTACGTAACAGTCGGTGTTATGTTGAGATTCGCCTGTTCTTCTGAGGTCTTTTAAACAAATGAGATTTATATAAGAAGGAGGAAACAATGGTGTATGAAACTCAGTGTATGTCTTTTCCATGTACTGAACTCTTGTTATTCAACTATGCCGAGGTAAATTCAATATTTAATTCTAGGGCACCTTTAACAGCAGCATTCAAGTAAGAGATGTATTCTTATTAAAGCTACTAAAGTTCAATTAACAGCATAGCCGTAGGTACTGTATATTACTCTGCTTTCACTTTAATTTACGGATCTAATATACACATATGTTTTTTTTTTACTTGTTGTTTACCTTCACAGATATAACCGCAGTGGTGTATAAAGTACTTCAAAGCCATACTTGAGTAAAAGTATAGAGGGTATGCACGTGATGTCACCGTTGGCCGTTATGACTGCGGTTACGCCCACTGAGTGGTAAAAGACAGAGTGGCAGCATTGGTTTTCAGCGTGAATGCTGTGAAAAACACACAAAACGGGAAAGAGCTTTGGGATTGACTGTACAAATAGCTTTGACACAAAATCTGAGGTATATGTTTACAGACTGCTGTAAGCTACCAAAAAAAGAAGCAAATGGATTGGTGCAATTCACAGAAATAACTGGACTCCAGGCAGAGAAACATGGATTTGCAATTATCATTTAGTGTCAAAATGTTGGATTTTGGGGTAAAATTATACCCTTTATATTGTATTGTTATATATTGTGTTGACAACTCATAAATTACATATTTACCATCTTATATTCTGCATAATTGGGTGTTTTAAAAAAAAAAAAAAAAAAAAAAAACACTGACAAAAACATTTTCGCAGTTTCCTCTATTAAATGCAGCAGGTTCTTTTGCCACTCAGTCCAGCTGAGGGCGGGAAAGTGACGTCGATGCTCTCTATAGATAGGTTTCAACAGTATATAACCACTGTATATCGACGTGAGATATTAATTCAAACTCACTTGAGTGCACAATAACTTCATATTTATACCTGTGAATGATTTGACGCGCTACCACGGCAAATGATGAAGGGAGCGTCTGACAATTCCACCAAGTGGTTAAAGCGTATAATTTGTATTCATTAAAATTACTTTTAACATTTAAAAACAGACATTTTCAAATTACAAAGCTTGTCAGTCTTACCAACAGGAAGTAACAAGCTTTGGAATTTGAACATGTCTGTTTTTAAATGTTAAAAGTAATTTTAACGAATATAAGTTATACGGTTTAACCACTTAGTGGAATTGTCAGACGTTCCCTTCATCCATGGTAGTGCGTCAAATCATTCACAGGTATAAATATGAAGCTATTGTGCACTAAAGTGATTTTTAATTAATATTTTATGTCGATATACAACGCTTACATACTTAAAACTAATCATGGTATTGATATCTTTGTAAGACTGTTGACTTTATAGAACATAATACTAATATTAACGAGCTCTGAGAGCCCCCTAGTGGTCGGGAGCATTTCCGTTGTGTTGTGGCTTTATTTCGTTGTGTTGTGGCTTTATTTCGTTGTGTTGTGGCTTGATTTCGTTGTGTTGTGGCTTGATTTTGTTGTGTTGTGGCTTGATTTCGTTGTGTTGTGGCTTTATTTCGTTGTGTTGTGGCTTGATTTTGTTGTGTTGTGGCTTTATTCCATTGTGTTGTGGCTTGATTCCATTGTGTTGTGGCTTGATTTCGTTGTGTTGTGGCTTTATTCCTTTGTGTTGTGGCTTGATTTCGTTGTGTTGTGGCTTGATTTCGTTGTGTTGTGGCTTTATTCCGTTGTGTTGTGGCTTTATTTCGTTGTGTTGTGGCTTTATTCTGTTGTGTTGTGGCTTGATTTCGTTGTGTTGTGGCTTTATTCCGTTGTGTTGTGGCTTTATTTCGTTGTGTTGTGGCTTGATTTCGTTGTGTTGTGGCTTTATTCCGTTGTGTTGTGGCTTTATTCCGTTGTATTGTGGCTCGATTTCGTTGTGTTGTGAACTTATGTTTGCTTTTTTAATTTCGTTGTGTTGTGACTTTATTCCCTTGTGTTGTGGCTTGATTTCGTTGTGTTGTGGCTTTATTCCGTTGTGTTGTGGCTTTATTTCGTTGTGTTGTGGCTTTATTTCGTTGTGTTGTGGCTTTATTTCGTTGTGTTGTGGCTTTATTCCCTTGTGTTGTGGCTTGATTTCGTTGTGTTGTGGCTTTATTCCGTTGTGTTGTGGCTTTATTTCGTTGTGTTGTGGCTTGATTTCGTTGTGTTGTGGCTTTATTTCGTTGTGTTGTGGCTTTATTCCGTTGTGTTGTGGCTTTATTTCGTTGTGTTGTGGTTTTATTCCGTTGTGTTGTGGCTCGATTTCGTTGTGTTGTGAACTTATGTTTGCTTTTTTAATTTCGTTGTGTTGTGACTTTATTCCCTTGTGTTGTGGCTTGATTTCGTTGTGTTGTGGCTTTATTCCGTTGTGTTGTGGCTTGATTTCGTTGTGTTGTGGCTTTATTCCGTTGTGTTGTGGCTTGATTTCGTTGTGTTGTGGCTTTATTTCGTTGTGTTGTGGCTTGATTTCGTTGTGTTGTGGCTTTATTTCGTTGTGTTGTGGCTTGATTTTGTTGTGTTGTGGCTTTATTTCGTTGTGTTGTGGCTTGATTTCGTTTCGTTGTGTTGTGGCTTTATTTCGTTGTGTTGTGGCTTGATTTCGTTGTGTTGTGGCTTTATTTCGTTGTGTTGTCGCTTGATTTCGTTGTGTTGTGGCTTTATTTTGTTGTGTTGTGGCTTTATTCCGTTGTGTTGTGGCTTTATTCCGTTGTGTTGTGGCTTTATTCCGTTGTGTTGTGGCTTGATTTCGTTGTGTTGTGGCTTTATTCCGTTGTGTTGTGGCTTGATTTCGTTGTGTTGTGGCTTTATTTCGTTGTGTTGTGGCTTGATTTCGTTGTGTTGTGGCTTTATTTCGTTGTGTTGTGGCTTGATTTTGTTGTGTTGTGGCTTTATTTCGTTGTGTTGTGGCTTGATTTCGTTTCGTTGTGTTGTGGCTTTATTTCGTTGTGTTGTGGCTTGATTTCGTTGTGTTGTGGCTTTATTCCGTTGTGTTGTGGCTTTATTCCGTTGTGTTGTGGCTTTATTTCGTTGTGTTGTGGCTTTATTTCGTTGTGTTGTGGCTTGATTTCGTTGTGTTGTGGCTTTATTTCGTTGTGTTGTGGCTTGATTTTGTTGTGTTGTGGCTTTATTTCGTTGTGTTGTGGCTTGATTTCGTTTCGTTGTGTTGTGGCTTTATTTCGTTGTGTTGTGGCTTGATTTCGTTGTGTTGTGGCTTTATTTCGTTGTGTTGTCGCTTGATTTCGTTGTGTTGTGGCTTTATTTTGTTGTGTTGTGGCTTTATTCCGTTGTGTTGTGGCTTTATTCCGTTGTGTTGTGGCTTTATTCCGTTGTGTTGTGGCTTGATTTCGTTGTGTTGTGGCTTTATTCCGTTGTGTTGTGGCTTGATTTCGTTGTGTTGTGGCTTTATTCCGTTGTGTTGTGGCTTGATTTCGTTGTGTTGTGGCTTTATTTCGTTGTGTTGTGGCTTTATTCCGTTGTGTTTTGGCTTTATTCCGTTGTGTTGTGGCTTTATTCCGTTGTGTTGTGGCTTGATTTCGTTGTGTTGTGGCTTTATTCCGTTGTGTTGTGGCTTGATTTCGTTGTGTTGTGGCTTTATTCCGTTGTGTTGTGGCTTGATTTCGTTGTGTTGTGGCTTTATTCCGTTGTGTTGTGGCTTGATTTCGTTGTGTTGTGGCTTTATTCCGTTGTGTTGTGGCTTTATTTCGTTGTGTTGTGGCTTGATTTCGTTGTGTTGTGGCTTTATTTCGTTGTGTTGTGGCTTGATTTTGTTGTGTTGTGGCTTTATTTCGTTGTGTTGTGGCTTGATTTCGTTTCGTTGTGTTGTGGCTTTATTTCGTTGTGTTGTGGCTTGATTTCGTTGTGTTGTGGCTTTATTTCGTTGTGTTGTGGCTTGATTTCGTTGTGTTGTGGCTTTATTTCGTTGTGTTGTGGCTTGATTTTGTTGTGTTGTGGCTTTATTTCGTTGTGTTGTGGCTTGATTTCGTTTCGTTGTGTTGTGGCTTTATTTCGTTGTGTTGTGGCTTGATTTCGTTGTGTTGTGGCTTTATTTCGTTGTGTTGTCGCTTGATTTCGTTGTGTTGTGGCTTTATTTTGTTGTGTTGTGGCTTTATTCCGTTGTGTTGTGGCTTTATTCCGTTGTGTTGTGGCTTTATTCCGTTGTGTTGTGGCTCTATTCCGTTGTGTTGTGGCTTGATTTCGTTGTGTTGTGAACTTATGTTTGCTTTTTTAATTTTGTTGTATTGTGCACTACTGGGCCACTGTAGAAAATGACTTTGGTAGAAGTTAAAGTCACTGTTTAGAATATTACTTGAGTGAAAGTTTAAAAGTATGTGATATTTTGATGTGATGTGATTTTTTTGTACTTAAGTATGAATAAATGGTATGTGGGGTATTTTTAGCTGACATCTGAGACTTATATTACATCTTGTAAAAAGGGGCATAATAGGTCCCCTTTAATGTTATTTAATAAAATAATTTCATTGTTCATTGTTTGTTCATGTTAGTTCACAATGCATTATCTAATGTTAACAAACATCTTTTGATCTTAATAATGCATTAGTAAATTATGAAATGAACATTAAGATAAATGCTGTAGAAGCTGCAGTCCGTAAGTTTTGCCTCTTTGTCGCTATCTCTGCTTGAAACCTGCAATTGCAGTTATTTGCGGAATTATCATCTTTACGTGGGTGTGCATCGGCACAGCTCCTCAGCGCAGATGCTGTCAGTCACCACATCGGTGTGGATACTGTACTTCGGAATCACAGATTCTACATCTTGGAAGTATGACCAAAATAAAAATTTTCGCTAGAAAATGTCACCTGAACAAGTAAGTAACATGTCTGCCACTTTTGTTCTGAAAAAAAAAAAAAAAATTACAATAAATCACGCTGCCAGTGGTGATTAAATCTAACGATCGCTTAGCTCGGATCATGTCAAACCGTGCAAATTATTCTTATTCTTATACTTTGTTCTCAAATTGTTAATGTTAACAACATCAGCATTGCGTGACTATGTGTATTTAGTGTGTATTAACGTTACCTCTAGATTTAATTTTCTGTAGCCACTCTGCAGTCCGAAGTCTTTTGCTTTTGACTACGGGTGAATCTCCAGCTGTCACTGACGATTGTCATGTTGTCCTTTCTGGATTACCATCCCCCATCAAAATGATACATTTAATTATTCCAGCTGCTGTGAGAAAAGGCTATAAATGATCCGCCACCTGTAGCATCATTCACATGCCATATAGCCTACAAGCTGGGACTCTTCATGTAAACAGACGTGACGTTATGACGCAAAGACGGACGGCTGCATGCTCGAATTTCCCGCGGAAACCCACCAGTACCATCTAGATCATAAAACATTATTACAAGCTTGAGAATCGGGCTAAGGTAAGGAGATAGTTTTGAACACTGGCTGGTTATGTACTTGCTCAAAAATTGATTTTGGATCATTTTTAACCCTAAAAAAGTTACAGGCTGCAACTTTAACTAATTTAGTTAATAATGTTAACAAATAAAATCTTATTGTAAAGTGTTACCAAAAATTCTTTATTACTGGTAATCTGTCGTTTAACCGGAAATGTGTCAAAGTGTCCCATCAGAAACCATGCATGTTAGAGAGTTCCCAGATTATTTGTTATTTAGGTTTTTTTCTTTTATTTTTTGTTTTGTCTTTTTATTTCCAGTAAAGGTCATGTGCTCACTCAACTCTTTTGTATTCTGGCCTTGTCAGTTTATCAAGCAAATAATATGTTTGTCAGGCCTGAAAGCCCGCAGGTCCCCCATTGAACTTTAACCATATGTCTTTTTTTCATTATTTTGTCATACAGGGAATTCAGTCGCCCTGAACAGTAGCCATCAATCTGGCACATGGCTAGCTGACGCTGAGTGACAGATCAGGCCAAAGAATGGCCACAAGAGAGAATTGCATCATCAGTGTGGCTATATTTGAAGTTTCCAATTTACATACGGTATAGAGCTATGAGCTTTCTAAAACATGAAACGTGGAGGGTCTGTGGTGTTATTGGAGTAATCTAGCCAACTTCATTAAGTGTTTGACATGCCGACATGTGTGGATGCAAAGTGTAAAGTCTATATGCAGTTTATGTGAATTATATGGGGAGTATGGGGCTGTTTAAAGACACGAGGGCTGGAAACTGTCTCTGTAGTGCGCCTTTTATAACTGACAGCTCAATCTATTTTGCCGAAATGCAATAATAAAAATAGATAAAATGCCACGGAATGTATTTCCGATGTTTGCAGTTTCAACACTTTCCTCATTACTCATGCTGTGTGAATGCATTAGCTGAACTCTGAGATTTTGTTCCAAACTGATAACAGAACACATTATTTTAGCATTTGCTTGGCCATCTGTGTGGCCGCACTGTACGCGCTGCTTTAAAGCATTTCCATTACATACTTAATTAAGCTCCCATTACATATCCCCTAAATAATGGATCATTAACCGTGAACCCAACCATAGTCAAACTGCCTTTTATTAATATGGGAGGGGCAATTAGAGTGATTTAATGAAGAAGAAGAAGAAAAAAAAAAAAGCTTTCTATTAGTTTGACTTTCAGGTTTGCGAAAACCCATAAGGACCATGCAATAACTAGCCCTCAAAATTAATGAGTCAAAGAAGTATGTGACCATTAACTTTAGCAAACTTCAAGAGGCATAAGAGAAAGCTAGCGATGTATGTTTATTTTAACACTCGTAATGTAAAAATTAATGGGAGCTAAAAATATAATAGCATGTCATAAGTGATGTGATCTCATAAGTGTTAAGTAAGAGCTCATTTAAATTACACGCTTGAGTGAATCTCATGAAGAAAAAAAAATATCTGGGTGATGATTCAGGTGTTCAAATAAATAATATATGCTCTCTCCATTTATTGATAAAAAAAAAAAACAGTGAAAATAGTAATATTGTGAAATATTACAATTTAAAATAACTGTTTTCTATTGTAATATATTTTAAAATGTAATTTATTCTTGTGATCAAAGATGAATTTTCAGCATCCTTACTCCAGTCTTCAGTGTCACATGATCCTTCAGAAATCATTCTAATTTGCTGATTTGAAGAAACATTTCTTATTATTATCAGTGTTGAAAACATTTGTGCTGCGTAATACTTTTGTGGAACCATGATACCTTTTTCTTTTTTTTCTTCAGGGTTCTCAGACAGTTCAAAAGAACAGCGTTTATTTGAAATAGATGTTTTGTAAAAATTGTAAAAGTACTGTCACTTTTGAATTTAATGATTTTTTGCTGAATAATAGTGTAACGAGGTTAGTAGATGTGGGAAGAAGGAGGCGGGAACCGGCGAACATTCAACAAAACTTTAATTAGAAATAAACAACGAACAAAACGAAAGTAATGCCGGCAGACCCTCGCGGACGTCTGCCGGCCGCACAAACATAATAAAACATAAAATAAAGTCCAGGCCTGGTCCTCTCTCGTCCTCCACGGTCGTCGCTCCTCCTTTTATGCTCCCGGAGCTCCTCCGTGAGAGACTCAAGGCCGGTGCGCCTCCCAGGTGTAGCTCGTTAACTCTCGCGCCACCGGCCTCGCGCCGTTCCCTCACGGCTCTCGCCCGCCCTGGTCGCCACAAATAGTATTAAAATAAAAAAAATATATAGGACAAATACAATGTAACGAAAATATAAATTAAACAAATTAAGTGTTTCGGGTACAATGTGTTTATTTAACATGTATTTAGAATTAGTACAGAAATTTAAGAATCAAATGTAAAAATGAAATATTGCATAGTCTTCTCTGTATGAAGCTAAAAAAAAAAAAGCTATTCAGTCAAGTTATTTTCTCTCGTTTGATTCACATTAATGACACAGAGCAGCAGGTAGGTATATTAGGCTGCTGTCACTTTAAGACCAAACACACAGATCCATCATACTGATACACAACACTCAATTGTTTACTTTCACTTGAGACATAACCGGCTGTTTACATGAATACTCCACACAATGGGCATTCTGACATAATTGAGTATGTATTCAACCATTCAAGTGCTATAGGACAATATATCAAAATCTCTAATGATGGACATTTTATGCCGTGGTAACAATATATATCATCATACTGCCCAGCCCTAAGTTTAAAGGGGACCTATTATGCAAAATTCACTTTTATAAGGTGTTTGAACACAGATGTGTGTCCAACCAGCCTATAATGGTACAAATCCACCCACTTCTTTATTATAATCCCCATAAATCATCTCCAAATGCTCCAAATTTCCTCCTACTCTTACATAAGAGTAGGGAAGCCACATGTCATGACTGTTGACGATCTGCCCTGTTAGCATAGATCCTGCCCCGAGTGAGCCGCAGCAGTCCACCATTTCTGTTAACTCAGTGTAGCAGCTGGAGATATACAATGTCTGTTCTGTTATTGGATGTACCAACGCACATAAGAGTCTCCGTAGACTCACTGCATCTGAGCCACTAAGAACACCATTCAATTATGAAGGAAATGTGCCGAAGAAATTTGGAAAAGTGTTATATATTTGCCCAAATCATCTTACACCGGACCACTTCACCGCTGTATAGGCACAAAAGACAACACTGCATGACAGTTCATTCTAGTCGATGAGTTGAATCAACTCCACAACAACTACTGTACATAAATTCAGACATAAATTCATGCAGCCATAAGATTCTCCAGCTTTGTTGTTGTGGAGTATGCAAAGCACAAACTGTTAAATCTCCTCCCTCTTCTGTAAAGGGGGCCAGGAGCAGCAGCTCATTTGCATTTAAAGGGACACACACAAAAACAGCATGTTTTTGCTCACACCCACATAGGAGCTATAATAAATGATCTGTGGGGTATTTGTGCTGAAACTTCACAGACACATTCTGGGGACAGCAGAGACTTAAGCCGAGTTCAGACTGCATGATTTTAGCCCCGATTTTGGCTCGCCGACAGGTTTTGAGAAATCGGCGACAAATGCCCGAAATCACAGGCAAATTGGTGCTCGTTCACGCGAGTGACAATCACGCAGTGTGAATGAGCAAAGACGCGATCTGAGAGAATCGCCGACGAGTCGCCGACGCCCGTGAGATATTTGGCATGCTAAATATCTGGACCTGTCGGCGATTCAAAATCCTGCAGTGTGAAAAGTGTTCTGACTGAAAACTACATCGGCGATGACCGACAGCCAATGAGAGAGCAAGATACAGAGCAGCGGGGAGTTCGGGGAGGAGTTATAGACCACAATATCAGCAAGCATGGCTTCGTTTCAGATAAACATTACAATTCTATCAAACAGGAACAAAGCACAAACATTTGCTTGACCCTCCGCAACAGCAGCACATTGAAAAGTTATTTATTTACCTCCAACTCTCGTTGCAGAACACACAATCCACAGTCTCCCCAACCGTTTCCTCCTCCATATTTTTCTTTTCTTTTTTCTTATATTCGCTGCATATCAGCGCACAGGCAATTCGTATTGCAAGCTTCTTGCGGGCTACCGTTTTTAATAATAATAATAATAATAATAATAATAATAATAACTCTTGCATGCGTGATATCGCATTGTTTCCTTGTCACGTCTCGCGTGTGTTTGGTTGTGAAACGTAGTTTGCGTGCCAGACAGAGTTGTCGGCGATTCTTCTTATTGTAAAGTCATGCAGTGTGAAACCTTTTGACCAGTTTGAACACAGCAGCGACTGAATGCTGGCCAAGGTAGTCATGCAGTGTGAAAAGAACAGTGACCCGACTACTTTGAAAATCGTGCAGTCTGAACTCCGCATTAGGTAACACTTTAGAATAACTCATGCTATGAAGCATTAGTTAAGCATTAGTAAATAGTCAATTCATCATTTATAAAACATTAATAGACATTAGTAAGCTGTTTATAAATACAGATATAAATGCTTTGTTCTTGATTTATAAGCATATCTATAATGAGTTTAATAATTGTATTTTCATACTTTATTAATGATCAATTTATCATTTCTAAATTATGTATTACATTATTCACAAACCGGTTATTTAGGAGTTGTCAGTGGTTCATAAGATCATTTAGGAAGTGTAAGTAAATGATTAATAAAATATTTAAATGTACATTTATGCATCTTATTATTTAGACATATAGTATTAGTTACTTAGTGTGTTATTAAATGCTTTATTAATACATATTCCCAGTGTCAAAACTACCTCAGTACTAATTTTAAAACATTAGAGAACAGCAGTGCAGAAGATCACTGAACCTTTAAATCTCATTTATAAAAGCTTTACAAAGCATAAATAGTCCTCACTTTAGATGAGCTCACAAAAATAGTTAACTGACTGCTTCTAAATGTTTTATAATTATCTGAATTAATCATGAATTACAGTAGGAATATGTGATAATAAAACATTTACTAACACACTAAGTAACTATCACTATGTGTCGAAATAATATGTATAAATGAATGTTTAAATAGTTTATTAATCATTTACTTACACTTCCTAAATGAACTACTGACAACTCGTAAACAACTGGTTTGTAAATAATGTAATACTTAATTTAGAAATGATAAATTGATAATTAATAAAGTATGAAAATACAATTATTAAACACATTATAGATATGCTTATAAATCAAGAATAAAGCAATTATAGCTGTATTTATAAACGACTTACTAATGTCTATTAATGCTTTATAAGTGATTAATTAACTATTAACTAATGCTTAACTAATGCTTCATAGTGTGCAGTTATTATAAAATGTTACCGAGACTTATATTTTGAAAAGGGGCATAATAGGTCCCCTTTAAGTAAATAAAGCAGAAATGTATTTTTTTTTTGGGTGAACTGTTCCTTTAAGCACTGTGTTCGTCACACTCTATATCAGTGAAAACACTGACTTATGTTCTAAAGTATTAGCAGAGTACTGTGTAGTACATGAGAGTGGACATGATGAATCATCCATCAGCACACAGATGTGATGAAGTACGGCAGGGAAGCGACGTCAGTAATAAAACTTGTGCGCTCAGTTTGAACACATTTGTCTAGACAGCTGAGAAATAGAAATTCACAACCGACTGGTAAATGCCTTGCCACAAACACAGAAACAGCAACGGCATGCCATTTGTGGTTTGATCATCCTTACGCATGTAGTGTCGGGGATGCTCTTTTTGTAGAGTGATACAATCTGCTTCAAAGCAGATATTGGACTTATCACTGCTTTCAGACGTGTTGGAAATTGATGTGTATGTTGATGCTCATAAGATGGGAGCACTATCAAATCTGCTCATGTGGAGAACCAGATCTTATCAGGATGTATCTGACAGTCTGCCAGACCTGTGCTCAAAATTTCCTTCTTATTGTGTTCGAATGTATATCTAACAGTCTGTTCTCAAATAAATATTATAGGAGGATACAGATACTGATTGAGACATTCACTCGCATTGCTTTCTAGAGAAACACACGCATGAGCATGTGTCTCAGTTTTCTTCAGGACTAAGTTGCACATTTAGTTAGTTGCTTACCTACACCACTACATACTAAGTTAAAGTAGTGACATTATTAACTTTTTTTTTTTTTTTGACGATAGACCAGCCATTATTAAACGGTGTGGTGTATTAGCCATGTAGCATGACAAAAACTGCAATGTAGCATTTTATGTCATATGATATTGTGTATTCTGCAAGATTTCATTTTTCTGGCATATGTAATGTTGGAAATTTTGATTCATTTAAGTGAATCAGTTTATTTGAACATGTTGATCTGATTTGAGTATTTGACACTGCATTTTGTGTCTTTTAATGCACTGTAAACCCAAATAGTACTACTAACTTATAAAGATTGAGTACACTGCTATTAAAATTTGTTAAATCATTAATGAAACTTAAAACAATTACATTTTCTGAACAAGGAGTTTAGTTTTATTTTTGTGTAGCTCAACATTTCTTAGTAAATCTTTATACTTAAATTATTATTTTTAAGTTTAAAAATAATAAAATTATGTTTAATTAATTTTACCTCCTTCCAACAAGTTTGAAGGAGGAGAATGTATTCTAGACACACACCGTGTGCCCAAAGATGCTCAAAAAGAAAATAGTATCTATTACAACTTCCTTGGAAACTTCCTCATCAATATGTGCCATTGCCAGAAGGTTTGCTGTGTCTCCCAGTACAGTCTCAAGAGCATGGAGGAGATTCCAGGAGGCAAGCAGTTACTCTAGGAGAGCTGGACAGGGCCGTAGAAGGTCCTTAACCCAGGGGCGTTTCCTCCATGGAGGCAAGGGAGGCAGTGGCTCCTCAAAATATAGGATGACAAAATAATCCATATTACATATAAAACAACACAAATATTACAAATTATGACATTAAAAAGAGTGCAAGTCAATCTTATTTCTTAAGGAACACTGCCCAACAGCGACACCCGCAGGTATATTTACAGCAGGATTAATTGGTTAAGATTGGATATGATTGGTTTGTGCGATAAATCCCGCCTCTTGTTGAAGTACGCGTTTCACGCGTCAGTTTGAATGAACAAATGATGGTGTCAATGGGAAGACTAATTGAAAAGTAAGTAAACAGATCACCCAGTTAGATATCACTGCTTTATGTCACGTCAAAATCAAACTTGAAATGGACTGAAAGCATGATGACTGCGGGGGTTTTTAGGTCAATCAGCTTGGTGAAATTAAAAAACATCTTTGTGTCTGTGACAGACGGTGTTTACTGAGCATGACTGATGACCCAAAATAGCCTAAGTTCACTATTAAAAAGAAAAACTTCAATACACAAATAAAATATATTGTTTAAATTATTATTGCCTTTAGTTACTATTTTGAAATTAATGCAGAAATGCTTAAAACACAAACTTAATGAGATTGACTTGGTTTTGATAAATAGAACATTACATTGTTAATGTAAAATTACAAAATAGAATTGTATTTGGTTTCTTTTTTTCTTTTTTGATGTACTGTAATGTTCATTTAACAAGAAAGATGTGTCATCGTTAAGAGTAATGCACATGAATTTACATTGATTCATAAATAAATAAAAAATGTGCCTCCTCATTTCAGAACACCACTGCACGGCACTGCCTTAACCCATCAGCAGGACCGGTATCTGCTCCTTTGTGCAAGGACGAACAGTATGAGCACTGCCAGAGTCCTACAAAATGACATCCAGTAGGCCTCTGGTGTGACTGTCTCTGACCAAACAATCAGAAACAGACTTCATGAGGGTGGCCTGAAGGCCCGATGTCTTCTAGTAGGCCCTGTGCTCACTGCCCGGCACCGTGGAGCTCGATTGGCATTTGCCATTGAACACCAGAATTGGCAGGTCTGCCACTGGCGCCCTGTGCTTTTCACAGATGAGAGCAGGTTCACCCTGAGCACATGTGACAGACATGAAAGGGTCTGGAGAAGCCGTGGAGAACGATATGCTGCCTGTAACATTGGTTAAGCATGACCGGTTTGATGGTGGGTCAGTGATGGTCTGGGTAGGCATATTCATGGAGGGATGCACAGACCTCTACATGCTAGACAATGACACACTGACTGCCAATAGGTATTGGGATGAAATCCTTGGACCCATTATCAGACCCTATGCTGGTGCAGTGGGTCATGGGATCCTCCTGGTGCACGACAATGCCCAGCCTCATGTGGCGAGAGTATGCAGGCAGTTCCTGGAGGATGAAGGAACTGATACCATTGAATGCCCCCCACACTTGCCTGACCTAAATCCAATAGAATAGCTCTGGGACATTATGTTTCGGTCCATCCAACGCCGCCAGGTTGCACCTCAGACTGTCCAGGAGCTCAGTGATGCCCTGGTCCAGATCTGGCAGGAAATACTCCAGGACTCCATTTGTCTTCTCATTAGGAGCATGCCCCAATGTTGTCAGACATGCATACAAGCACGTGGGGGCCATATAAACTACTGAGTACCATTTTGAGTTTCTGCAATGAAATTTCAGCTAAATGAACTAGCCTGCTGCATCATTTATTCACTTAGATATTCAGGGTGTCTTTGAATTCAGTCCTCTGTAGGTTGAACATTTTTATTTCCATAAAACGATGTGGCATCTTCTTGTTCCTAACACATTAACCAGTCCATATCAGTATAGATATCCAGCATGGTATTTTCCCCATTGAGATCTGATGTGTTTTCAAAGTGTTCCTTTAATGTTTTTGAGCAGTGTATTTGCAAATTTTGTTTAACTCATCTGCCATTTAAAATCCAACCACTACATTTCAAATCTGTCCTGAGAAAAACCTAAAGTTGCAAATGTAAATGTTTGGCCTTCATGCTTGTCATTTTAGAGAAGCACATTCAAATGCAAAGTTTGAATGTGAATCAAAAATCATTTTTTCAGTTCATTTCAATATTAAGTCTCAAAGGAAATGTCTATTAGTGAATGCAAAGAGATGGAGAACCAGATTTACTAAACAGGGCACAGTTCCAAAAAAAAAAAAAAAAAGCAGGGAGTAGAAAGTTCTGAGTGTAAACTACTGACAACGTGCAAATTAAAGTACACAGATGCAGCCTGATCATTTCCATAATGACCAACGTAATCTACCAAGAGCAGTGCAAATTAGTGTCTGATTTAAGACATGCTTTTTGGGCCAGTAAATAATGGTGCAAATACCGGTTAATTGACTAGCACAAACCTTAGTAAATCACCTTGCATGATTCTTTTAAATACTTTCCTCCCATAAATGTTGTGTCTTAAAGGAAATCTACAAATGCATACGCGATAAGGTCAGCCGCAAAAATAACTTTTCAAAGCTTTTTTTTTTTTTTTAGTAAATCTTGACAGTAGCTTTTTAACGACAAAAGTGGATTTGCGTTGCTGCAAGCTGTTAGTAAATGTGGCCCATAGCTTTTTGTCTACCATTTATTCTCAGAAGACCGATCTATTGTTTTTAAGACTGTGTAATGGCTGTATGATCAGTGGTGGCTCGTCAGGGGAGGCACAGCATAGCATTTCCACCACTGAATACATTTAAAAAAAAAAAAAAAAAAAAAAAAAAAAAAAACACGGTAATTGCAACTCTTTATCTCACAATTCTGACTTTTTTTAAACGAAGAAAAAAAATCTGAATTTGACTTTATAACTCGCAATTGAGAATAATACATCGCAGAGGAGGGTTAGCCTCCCTTTATATCAACCAATCATCACAGATATGTAAATTATATGATATTCGTTTGAACTGCTCTTTAATTTTGAAGAGTAGAGATATTGAATATTTAATTGGCAACAAATTTACCAACATTTGAGCAGCATATAGTTGGACATATGTAGGCTACAGCAATTAGCTCACTAAACAGCCAAGTCTTTTACAAAAGACTAAACAAAGTCTTTTAACATGGACATTTAAAAGAACAGAAGGATGGATTTTTTCAAGTGATAGGCTAGGTCAGTGAAATTATATTTGTTTTTTTGCTGTATATGTCATTTTCTTTCTTTTACTTTGTATGTCTAAAAGTGACCAAAAAAGGCATTTTAAAGCAGTTAATCTAAAAACTAAAAAATCCTCTGTAGAGAATCACCAGACCGCTACAATTAGTGTACCTCCTCTATTTTAAAATTCACAAGCCAAGTATATCTTAAAAGCTTGTTTGAGCTATAATGGATATTCACTGTAACACTGACCTCCATTTAATGTGCTGGTATTTTCCAGAAATGAATGTATATCAGAATAACTTCTTGGAAGAACCTAAAACCGTAACCTAAAAATGGTTACGGGTTACACATTTTTAGTTGATTATATAGCCATCACGTCTGCTGATGCACGTCGTCGAGTATAATACGCAAGAAGTTGACAGCGTTGGGTTGAATTCTTCAAAGATTAGCTTCAATCATCCTCAGTGCCAAACCTCTATGAATGGGTATCCAAGCAAAAAGCGAACACCAGTCTATAATCACCCTTTTATCCCTGCCGTAACACTCTGCACTATTCAAGCACATGTAAATTCGTTAATTTATGTTGAGCGCACGAGAGGGAGGATTTGCTCAGATGCCCTTCCCTATTCCAAGCCAAGTAAATTGAAGCATACTTTACCGACCTGCATACCAATGTGCGCAAACCTGCCAATCGATGCCATTTTTTAAATGAATTTAGATGAAGCCCTTTTGTATTCTGTTTGATCACTGTTCCTTTCACCCAAACCCTCTCTCTTCCTCAAGCTATAATAGTTTCCCATGTTCCAGTTAAATTTGGCCTTTTGTTTCAGACAAATTGGCTGGATTCATTTTGCTGGCAAAACCCAACGCTGGAACCATTAACGCTCCAAAGAACCTGGACTTGGTGTGTCATTAGTCACTGAAGAAATGCTTAATCATTCCTCCCGCTGTTATTGATTTGCCATTAGACGGCGACTATTTAAAGCAGACCTTGTTCAGGAATCTAGGAGTTACCAAACAATGTCTCTTAATCACAAAAGTCTGCTGAACAACCTTGAGGGTCTGTGTCTGGAAGAGTCTGCTGGTCCCCATGGGGAAAACACTTTAGGTGGATATTTGACTTGTTGGGAAAGCATAATGGTGTCCCTTTCCTTCTTTTCTACGCATTTGATGGGATTTGTAAGAGCCAATACACATTTTATGATCATTAAGAACGTCCTTAAAAAAGTAAAGAAACAAAACAGGGTACAAAACTGTAAGTTTATTTTACTGTATTGATGCAACCTTCTGCATTGATTATTTTCCTTTTTGGGGTCAGTAATATATTATTATTATTATTATTATTATTATTAAATAATATTTTTATTCGTCAGGAATGCATTCAATTGATCAGAAGGGACAGTAAAGACATTTATAATGTTACAAAAGATTTCTATTACAAATAAATGCTGTTCAGTTGAACTTTCTATTCATCAAAGAATCCTGAAAAAGTAACTTTTTCAACATTGATAATAATAAGAAATGTCTCTTGAGCAGCAAATCAGCATATTAGAATGATTTCTGAAGGATCATGTGACACTGAAGACTGGAGTAATGATGCTGAAAATTCAGCTTTGCCATCACAGGAATAAATTTTGTTTTAAGAAATATTTAAATACAAAAAAAGTTATTGTGAATTGCAATAATTGTTCACAATATTGCTATTTTTGATCAATTAAATGTAGCCTTGGTGAGCAAAAGAGACTTCTTTCAAAAACATTGCAAATATTGACAGATCAAACATTCACAATACATGATGGTTTCAAACTTTTTTTCCTTTTTTAAAAAAAGTGTATCACATTAAGGGCCCTTTTTTTCTGATCTAAGCGCATGGTCTAAAGCGCACGATGCAAGTGCACTTAGGGCGTGTCCGAATCCACTTTTGCTAGTTTAAGGATGGGAAAAATGGTTGGTGCACATGGTCTAAAAGGGTTGTCCCTATTCTCTTAATGAGTAATGGGTGTGTTTTGGGCGTAACGTGCAATTAAACCAATCAGAGTCTCATCTCCCATTCCCTTTAAAAGCCACTTGCTGTCTATTTCAGTTGCCTCAAAATAGTAACGTGCCAACATTGTGCCTAAACACACCTCGTTTTAAGACCAGCACACCTGTGGGAGCACAAATGGGTGCAGATGCATTTGCTATTTAAACAACGTGGAAATGATAACTACGTCAGGCTGAAACTAGCAAAAAACAACTGCGTCGCGCCTGCCGCAGCATTGCACAGCGTGTGTGATAGGGCCCTAAATGTAGCAGTCAGTTTGATTTTCTGCTGCTTGTTGCTACTAATGACATCTACTTATAATGATCTAAAATTCCAAAATATTTTTTAGACACAATTGATGATGGAGTTAACATTTCATGTTGTGACAGAAAATATGAGCACAACATTACCTAAATGAATACAAACCTCCTCTAAAACTGCCCAGAGACTGACAGTGTTGAGCTCATAGTAGGTGAGTCAGAGGCGATTCAAGGTTTTCAGTCTTTGGGGCTTCAGTCCTCTTCATGAGCGTAAGCTGATGTGGCTCTGAGGAATATTTCTTGCCTTTAGTGCAAAAGGTCAGGATTTTGAATCTTGCTTGACTGAGCTTTAGTTCCAAAAATGTTTGCATTGTTTGGTATTTGTAATGTGGCATATTAAGTTGGAGTTTATTTGGTGATGAGACTTTATAAAAGAGGGCAAATTATTTGTATTATTACTATTATTTATTTTGTGGTTGTGGACGGGATGTGTCTGCTGTTAAAATTAATTTTAACAGTCACTTTTTTTTTTTTCTAAGTGATTTACAAATCAGAACTGTGTTATGTTTAAGACTGCTGTTTTTATTTTGATCTGTTTGTTAATTTGGTCTTCAGACATTAACCTGTATATAATAATCAATATATATATTTTTTTTTCTGTTTGCATTAATAATGTTTACTGTTCAAGTAATGCCTGATCACATTGTTTCATTTATATTACTTCATTTTATTTACACACTATTTACTTTAGTTCATTTAAACTAGCCATCAAAACTAGACATTTCAAAGATGCAGACTGTGGAGGAGTTCAGTCGAGCCTGCAGGAAGGAAAACAAATTAAAAGTAAAATATGCTAAAAACATTCATGACCATTTATTATATCAGAATAATATTTTCATGATATTCTAATTTTAGCTACAGCAGAACAGATATACTTTAATAGGTTGTGTTGCATGTTGTAGCTTGCAGCACCAGAATCTTTCAGTTACACACAAATTTACCTTTTCATCTGAAACTGTTCCTGTGAGAAACACAACCAGCATTCATTTACCTGCTCTGATTGTATAGATCTCTCAAAGAAATAATGACCACATGGAAAATATTAGGTATTAGAGAAAAGTGAATTTCATCTGTCTGTCCATCCATCCATCAATGGACGTGCATCTGTCCATCTAACTGTCTATTCAAACATCTATCCGTCTACCATCCATCCTTCCATCCATCCATCTGTCCATCTGTCCATTTATCCATTTATCCATCCATCTGTCCAACTGTCTATACATACATCTATCTTTCAATCATCCATCCAACCATCCATCCATCCATCTGTCCATCCGTCCATCCGTCTGTCCATCCATCTGTCCATCTATCCATCTATCCATCCAACTGTCTGTACATACATCCATTCGTCTACCATCCATCCATCCATCTAGACACACATCCATCCATCCATCCATCCATCCATCGTTCTAAAATCTCTGCACTGGTCTGAGGACAGAATCCCATTTCTGTCTGGAAAATGGAAAGTTAATGACTTTTCGCAATTGCAACTTTATATCTCACAATATGACTATAACTGTCTGTACATCCATCCATCCATCCATCCATCCATCCATCCATCCATCCATCCATCCAATGTTCTAAAATCTCTGCACTGGTCTGAGGACAGAATCCCATTTCTGTCAGGAAAATGGAAAGATAATGACTTTTCGCAATTGTAGCTTCATATCTCATAATATGACTATATCTAATAATTCAACTTTCACAACTGCAACATAAAAAAGTCAAATCATTGCGAATCATTATATCTCAGAGTTGCAACTTTATTTCTCAACTGTACTTTGCAATTATATCTCATATTGTTTGTTTGTTTGTTTGTTTGTTTGTTTGTTTGTTTTATTTTAACTTGATCTCACCATTACATTATCTTTCATTCTGAGACTAAAACAGTTTTCTATAAGTGATTTTAGGGGTAGTGAGTCATAATGTCATAATTTTGATATAAAATGGAAAATGAAATGGTTCATGTGTCTTCTAGAGATCATCTCTGATTAATTGAATTATTTTTAAAAATAATGGTAAGCAAAATGATGGGATGTGTGTTGTGTGTGTGTGTGTTAAGAATCATGAGGATGTTATTGGATGGCAACATTTTTTTTTGCATACAAAGTCAAATTGTGTGCTTTCTTGGCAAACCAGCTTTCGTCTTGTCCTATTTGAGTGTATTTATGAGAGTATTTTGGTTATTTTCAGGAGACTGTGTGCAATTGCAGATTAGCAAACTGGCATTAGGTGAAACAAGTGAAAGCTATCTGAACGCCAAGCAACATATCAATATCTAGACACAGCCCAGCAGGCCAAGATATTGACAGGCAGTTTTCCAAGCCTCTGGTTAATGGTTTGCCTTTCCACATACAGATTTAGGTATAAGACAATGACAGACTTTTCATTTATAGGTTGCCTGTGGTGCATGTCAGCTGCATGCGGTGCAAATGATCAATTCTAAGTGATGATTTTTGTCCAATTGCCCCAAGCTGCTGCAAAGTTGCCACTGAGTTCCACTGACTAAATGACAATGAGACAATTCTAAATTAATATATTTTATTTCTGATTTTTTTCAGAGTACTGTATATCTGCTACTTATTTCTTCTGAATGACAGCAAACTCTGACCACAGGTCAACATAGAGGGCCAGATTTACGATACACGGCAAATTGGCATCAGACTGCAATCCTATAAAAGCATGGATGAGAGTGGAAAGTACTGACAATGCGCAAATTTAAGCACACAGATGCAGCAGCTCATTTCTATTATGACCAATGCAATATAATAAGAGCAATGCAAATTAACGTATGGTCGCAAACAAGCAGAGCCGATGATAGCAGGTGCAGGTGATCTGCTAACAACACAGACGCAGCAAATTGAGGATATGTTTACATGAACATTATGTACTAAAAATGAAAAAGTTTTTTCTTTGCGTTTTTCGCGTACAGATGCCAGTGTTGTCAAAACGATGTCCATTCACACAGATCCATGAAAAAGACTGAAAGCGCTATATTCTGCTGCCAGGCCAGTAGTTGGCGATGTCACTTTGTGAACATGTAATACGCATGTGCATGTGCATGTGCATGTGCCCACAAAACGCCCTTGTCATGTAAATTAATGGACAAAACATATAAAAAAGTTTCCTGTTTTTAGTTAAAAACAGTGTCATGTAAACAGCCCCTAAAAATAATGTGGCCTACTTGAATATTTTGAATTTGGACTGCAGTACTCATTTCAACCACTAGCTGTCAATATTACATACTGCACCTTTAAAGTATCTGCTGTATGATGATAGTCAATCATCTGGTTTATGATATTATGTCTGATGTGTATAGCAGATTTGCACAATTCTATTAGTTCCAACAAATGCCAGCCATGAAAAGTTTGTATGAAATGCCATCTGATTTAAAAAAAATAAAAAAAAGTGAATCTCTATTATATAAATACAAACATGAAATTTTATTTTACTTCCTCTTTATATTTGTATTTGATTTGCAAGTGCAGCTTTAACTTGAAGAAAACAGAAATCTAATTATGATAAATGCCTGAACTCTTAACATATTACATAATCACTAATAACACGAACATCAATCAGGAACAGCGGCTTGTTTCTCACCTCAATCATCTTAACAACTAACATTTACTTGTATGTTTTGGCTGTTCCGCACCACTATGCCCTGACGTCTGATAGTGCAAATGAATGAATATTCATTGCGGTTTGCTATTAATCACAACAGCGATCTGTCCTTGAACGGCACAGAGAGATGAGTTATCGGTTCTGTTTGAGGACGACGTAAGAACATTACTAAACGCCCGGGGTGGAACTGCACAGGATCCCTGTGGCGTTAGACTCGCCCCTCATAAAAGCATGTTTGGGACAAACATGATAAGGACACTATAGAGAAAGACGTGTGGTTTCTGAGGGAAATAATGAATGACTGGCTTAATGTGTTTTACTTAAGCAATTAAACATTCAGCAGCAGAGGCACCTCATTCATAAAACATTTTTATTCAAGCCCTGTAAATATTGAAGGGTCAGAACTCTATTACTTGCGCTCATTTGACAGGTGATTAATCCCATGTGCTGTGGATGTGCATGGTGCATATATAATAAAAATAGTTTTTTTCTTCTTCTTCTTCTTTTGGTTGTTTTATATTACAATTATATTATATTGTTTAAGAACGTATAGTATTGTTTATATTTTTGTATTATTATATAAAGTAACATTATATATTATTTATATATTAAAATAGCATTATATATGTTATTTTAGTTATTGATATGTAGTGTTTTTTGTTTTGTTTTGTTTTTCCCCCAGTAATGTATTCAATGTTTAGTATATTTCTAACTTGATTACTATAGTAATGTTTTAAAGGTGATGTTTTTTTTTTTTTTTTTTCCTATGTTAAACTACTTTCTCTTAACCCATATATACATTTAAATATAACATTTGTGATTTGATTTCCCCATTGGTTTAACAAGTGCCATAGTTTGGCCCAGGACTTTATGTTTTTTTGACCAATGTTTGATTGGGAAATCTGCTTCAAAACATTACTATTTTATTTGGTGGCATTTGCTAGTCTGGTTTGTAGTTTATTGAAAGCTAATCAGCATATTTGTAAGCTGTTTAAGGTTGCTATGCATTGTCTTCGAACATAACTTTGACATACCATTTCAAAACAAAGTTTATTCAAGTTATAATAAACTGCTCTTTCTGCAGGGTAAAACTTAATTCTTCGGTATCACCACAATTTTATTAGTACCATATTTTTTGGTCTTATTTTACAATTTGTATCCCAAGCTGCCAGCTGGCAGTAACTCGGACAATAAATTATATACACTTTCTTGTAAATTGCTTAAATAAAGCAAACAGTCTGCCAACAGAATAAATGAACATGCACATGTTAATGTAAAACAATTTAAGTTAAGAATACTGAGCATACTTGCATTCCCTATAATGCTGACTTAAGGTCCTCCTGGGACATTTCAACTTACAATGTGATGAAGTGATTTTGGATGGGACAATAATTGATGCATTGGACAATTTCATATTTCTCTTTTCTTCACTTGCCAGCACATACAGGAGGTGTATAGCATTGGAACATGTGTTTGTGTGTGTGTGTGTGTGTGTGTGTGTGTGTACTGTTGTGTGTACTGTTTAGGGGCCATTCACACAGAACACAATTTTCTATTTCAATGCGCTACTTTTCCATTGTTTTTCTACGTAAATGCACTAGACGGATGTGCATGACCTTTACGCTCGCGTCTCACATCTTTTGCAGCGCCTCACATGAGCACCGCATTTTTAAGACGCCGTGTCAAGTTAAAGGGGCTCTATGTAAGATTTTTACTTTAATAAAGCATAAAAATACCCAAATATGTTTGCAGATATTTAAGAAACATGCTAAGTTCACCTACTTGTTTCTCAGAAAAACAATGCTACAGCCAGATATTCTACTTTGAAAATGTGCGTTCCGTGTCGGAATGTCTGTTTTTGTTTTGGTCTGTGCAAAACCTCGTGCTTCCTTTTTATTTAATAGTATTTCGACATCACAGGTTGCCAGTTGGCACAGAAAACACAGCATATTGCAGCCATGGAAACCAGCAAACAAACCAGGTCAGAGAATCAGGCAATAATGTATATAAGTGAAGCGAACAAGCAAGCCACGCTCAGTCTTCAGAGACAGAAGTCAAACAGAGTCACAAGTACCAAAATAAGCGCCCTCCTGCGCTTAAACTGTCAAACACATACAAAAGTATGTCAAAACCAGCGGCACAGGCAATCTTGGCAAGTACACAGATAAACACAGTCAGTTTTGAATCGTTAAATAGCTAAGAAAGTGAACCCATGTCGTGTGTAACAGTATTGGGTCCGTTGAACACCGTTCATAAACTCTTAAAGGGACAGCAGTCCAATATTCCTGCTGCTGTCTGTCATGTTAATCAAAGAACAAAAGACAAAGAAAATCACTTTCTGCTCTTGACTGAATATGTTTCATAACTTTAATGGTAAGAATTATTTGCAATAGAGACTACAGAAATTAAGGTAACCAATGCAAAATAACAATGTGTTATTTTACATTCGATTATTTTAATTTCTGTAGAATTTCTTACCTGAATAAAAACCCAGTTAAGCCGAAAAAACTTAGTTTCATAGCTCTCTTTATTCTATTGCATTTATTTGAGCTGTTTATATTTTATTACTGACTTTTACTTGTTTTTTTTTTTTTTTGTTTTTTTTAAATAAAACTCTGCATTGAAGAAAAGTAGATTTTTGTTTGTATATGTTGTCATTTATAGTTCTTAGAAAGAAAATCGGAATCAGCAAAAAATAGGTATCAGCGATCACACTAACAAAAATGATGTTTTATAAACGTAGTTCAGGAGGAACAAGTCAAATAAGATACCCAATCATTTCATCATCTTAATCATTACGTCATCTCAACCAGCTGTCAACAATCTGTAATCAACGTATCTACCCAATCGGCATGAGTTCAGGCCTGTATATAATCACAGTCAAACTCACCCAAGGATCCTCGACAGTTTCCAGCATTTGGTCCCGCCCTAAGTTCCTAACATGTCTGAAGTCGCGTCCGATGAAGAATCTTTCATCCTCGAGGAATCTTTGCCACAATCCTCTGGCCTTAAGAACAATTTTTCTCCAATCCAACGGCATTATTTCGGAGGGGCGTCAGCCCAAACAAACGGGTCCCTGCATACCAAAACGCCGAGGCCTGTCGCCACGTCCGAATCATCCGCGATATCCTTCTGTGTATTTCCCTACTCTGGCCCATTCAATCATTACTGTCATAGAAAAATGACAATAAGGCAGCCGAGCACCAAGCTCGAGTCTCGGGCAATGCCGCCTCTTCCCGCGACGGAACGGGCCTTCTTCCAGCGCCAGGCCGCCGCAGCAGGCCTTCAGTAAACCCGGAGCCGCGCCGCGCCGCAGCGCAGATCCAGTTCCCAGCCGGCTCACACTCTCCACTCCATCGGCTCAACCCCGCAAGAAGCACAGTTTAAATCCTTCTCGTCTTCTTTCCTGAATTTTCAGTCATTCAATCTGGATCAATGTTGATCGGGGGATTGTTTCTGTGACTTGCCGTTATAAATTACTGTGCCGCTTCCTTGCGGTTAAACACGCAAACAGTGGCTCATATATCACGTTCAGTTCGCACGCTGAATCACTATGAAACTCGGAACTTATTGTCATCGCTGTTCTGCGATTTATCAACAAATCGCTTGGAAACTTAAAGTAATAGTATGCATTTCTGTAACTTCAACCCACAGCTTCACTATTGAGACGAGGCACAGACTGGTAGGACAAATTCTTAAAATCTTTCTTTTGCTGATGCATTTAAATAAATTTTACAGTTCCTATTCATCTGTATGTTCATCTATATTTAGAACTAGCAGAAATCTGTAAGTAACGTAACAAACCATAGACAAATAACCAGTGAATAAACTGTTATGTTGTATGTTCCTATGCAGTTTGATAAAGCATGGAATTTGATTTGAGCAATTTGAGTACCAGGTCTGGATAAGTATTGGGAAATAGAACTAAAAAGTAAACAAATAAATTTAATTAAATAAAAAAAAAAAACATTCAAGCAGCGTGTTCATGGTAAATTTAATGCTTGTTGAACACAATTGAATAAATCCAAGTTGCACATTTTTATTATGCAAAGCTCTCTTTTTACAAGCTAGTCTCTTTTGATCTTTACTAAATGAAGGTGCACGTGACTCAAACCAGCAACAGTTAAAAGAACAAACGATCATCTAAATCAGTCTGTAGCCTACTTTGCTGTTTGATGATTGTTCAACATCAATCAATTACAGTACAAACTGTAAACGACAGTATGGTATCAAACAATCGTGCCAGAGGTGAATATATGCAGGTTATAAAGCATTTTAGGCTTATTAATAAAAATTAATAATCGACTTCTCAGCCTTGCACAGTTTTGCTGAACTCAAACTGAATTTATGGGCTTTAACTTAAATACAGTTAATTTCTAGGCCTCACCACATAAGGAAAAATAGGATATTTTTTTATTTGTTTCCATCTTCATAGATGGTCCAAACTGTTCTAAACAGGAACTGCTATCTTTGCTCAGCTATCTTCATGATGCGCATAATCCCGCAGGTCGCTTTTTCATCTCCTCTCTCTTGCTTCTTCGATTCATGCACTAGAAGACAGGCGTCAGGCCGCAGTGAGCCTGGGCTGGGCCCCAGATTCCCCACTCTCCTCCTCCCTCCGCCTAGCCACACACCGCATTTTCCCAGGTGCCACACCACATACAGCTCTCTTCGCCCTCTTGGCGAATGCCTTCCCTCCTAGCGTGAGGATGCCTCCGCTAGCAGAGCAAGCTCCGCTGTTTCAGCCATTTCATCCCACCGTCTCTTACCCTATCCATTGTCTGTGGCCTGTAGATGTTAGCGTGAGGATGCCTCCGCTAATAGCGCAGGCCCGGTCATCAGTCTCAAACTCTCTTTTTGTCTTTGGTCTACAGCTCAACCACGGACCTTAGCGTGAGGCTGCCTCTGCTAGCGGCGCAGGCCCAGATGCCATATTTTACTCCCCAGTTTCCCTCTTTTCTACACTTCTTGTTCCTCCCCAGGCTCCAGGGACTGACCCAAGCGTGAGGTTGCCTCCGCTAGCGGCGCAGGCCCAGAAGCCTTATTGGACTCCCAGCTTCCCTCTTTTCTACACTTCTTGTTCCTCCCCAGGCTCCAGGGACTGACCCAAGCGTGAGGTTGCCTCCGCTAGTGGCGCAGGCCCAGAGGCCTTATTGGACTCCCAGCTTCCCTCTTTTCTACACTTCTTGTTCCTCCCCAGGCTCCAGGGACTGACCCAAGCGTGAGGTTGCCTCCGCTAGCAGCGCAGGCCCAGAGGCCTTATTGGACTCCCAGCTTCCCTCTTTTCTACACTTCTTGTTCCTCCCTAGGTTCCAGGGGCCAGCCCGAGCATGAGGCTGCCTCTGCAAGCGGCCTCGTTCCCAGCCATTCCTCCAGCCTGCCTTTCCTGATTTTCTCTTCTCAACATTACTTTATTTATATCATGTAAACAGCATTAAGAACCTCCAAGCTCCCAGTAGACCACTTTTCCCAGCAGACCACTTTTCCAGTAATTCGTTCCCCATAGGAGTAACAACCACAGCTGCTCAATAAGGCCTTTCCCAGCATCAGATTCAAACACTTGGTCACTGGTCATAAGAAGCTTTTAAGAACTACATCAAACTGTTTCCACATTAAAGAAGCCTAACAAACGCTTATCAGCTAGGTTTTCAGCTCCAGCTCATATTCTCACACATACCCACAAGCCATATCAAACTCAACTAATGCCATCATTCCAATAAAATGGGAATGATCTCAGTGCAGTGCAGCGATGTCGCCTCGGCTCCCGCAGGAGCTCAGTTCTTCTGGCACTTCTCTCCACTGCCACAGCAGTGATGTCCCCTCGGCTCCCGCAGATCATTTCTTCTGGCTAATCTCTCCACTGCCGCAGCAGTGATGTCACCCCCGTTCACGCAGGAGCCCAGCTCTGCCCAAACTCGCCCTCATCCAATGTTGCAAGAAATCAACCGGTCTTCAAACTAACCCTCTAAACAGATGATTCAAACCACCCAGTCAAATCAGTCAAACTTCAATCTGACACCATGAGTATTGAGCTCCCATAAGAACCTCAGAAACAGTATACATTTTCTATTCTCGTTCAACTATGGCTGGGCTTATCCGTCCGATCGCTGCGAGTATTGAACTCCCGTCGGACTGCGCGAAAGCCCTCCCAGTTGAAAATAGCTAAACGTTTTGCGTTTATGCCATCAGGGGCTTACCCGTCCATTCGCAGCGAGTATTAAACTCCCGTCGGACGTCGCTAGAGTGCTTACCAATCTAAAATAATTAAATGTTTACCTCACTGCCAGCAGGGGCTTACCCGTCCGATTGCAGTGAGTATTGAACTCCCGTCGGACGCCATGAGAGCCTCCCAATCCAAAATAACTAACGCTAACCTCACTGCCAGCGGGGGCTTACCTGTCCGATTGCAGTGAGTATTGAACTCCCGTCGGACGCCATGAGAGCCTCCCAATCCAAAATAACTAACGCTAACCTCACTGCCAGCGGGGGCTTACCTGTCCGATTGCTGCGAGTATTGAACTCCTGTCGGATGCCACGAGCCCTTACCAAACATTAACCCCTCTGCCAGCGGGGGGGCTTACCCATCCGATCGCAGCGAGTATTGAACTCCCGTCGGACGCCGCTAGAACCCTCCCAATCTAAAATAACTAAACATTCACCCCATGCCAACAGGGGCTTACCCGTCCGATCGCAGTGAGTATTGAACTCCCGTCAGACACCTAAAGGGGCCCCCTCAGCTGAAGCTACCCTTAAAAGTCGCCGCAAGTAACGAACTCCCGTCGGATGCCATTCCTTCTCAATGTTCTGGCTGGTGGGGTTTTACCCATCCGATCGCTGCGAGTATTGAACTCCCGTCGGATGCTGCAGACGCCCCCAGCCAAAACATCTAAACCTTATCTTAGTTTGCTGGTCAAAGAGGTTTATATTCATCGGTTCGCTGTGAGTATTGAACTCCCATCAGATAGAACCCTCCCGATCCGGCAGACAGCTTTCTCCTTGCAAACATCAGCCTTATTTCTATATTTTTGGGGGGTTACAGTTCCCGGCTGCTGTCCGTAGCCAACATTTTGCATTTTTGGGGGGGTACTCTGTGTTCGGGCCGATTACCGAGCTCGGAGCCCTCTCCCCGGACAGCACGCCAAATACGTTTACCAATTAATTTACCTGACTTATTTGTAAGTGTGAACTCGTGAAATGATGTTTTATAAACGTAGTTCAGGAGGAACAAGTCAAATAAGATACCCAATCATTTCATCATCTTAATCATTACGTCATCTCAACCAGCTGTCAACAATCTGTAATCAACGTATCTACCCAATCGGCATGAGTTCAGGCCTGTATATAATCACAGTCAAACTCACCCAAGGATTCTCGACAGTTTCCAGAATCCCTCCACCACCCTGTCTCCTCACACTCTCTGGATTACTTCATATAATCTAAAAGGAGGGGGGGGGGGTACTCTGTGTTCGGGCCGATTACCGAGCTCGGAGCCCTCTCCCCGGACAGCACGCCAAATACGTTTACCAATTAATTTACCTGACTTATTTGTAAGTGTGAACTCGTGAACAATCAGAAATCGGAATCGGCCAAGAAAATTACAATCAGTGAATTTGTACTAAAAAGCCTGTGAATCCATCTAAATATCTCTATGAACAACAGCATATCAAAACAGATAAATCAACTCATCAGCTTACAGTGTTTAAGTCTCCTCAGCTTTCATTGTCAATTGCGCTCCCTATTGTTGCTGGCAACCATATGCTGTAAAAGCTGGCAACCCGTGACTTTGAACGAGGGGGCGGGCCAAACAATATTTTGAATTTGGACTGCAGTACCTATTTTGAACACTGGGTGTCATTATTACATAGAGCCCCTTTAAAAGAATTTCAACTTTTACACAATGTCAGTTCCAAAACAGTGGACCAATCAGAAGAACCGGAGGCCAGGCAAGCGTTGCAAGCTTCTGTTCACAGTAGCAAGTTGGTGTGGCAACTGTTTTATTTGTTTGTTATTGCCGTTATTGCATCACATCTCAAAAGCGTGTCTCGAGACACTCGCGTTCTGCGCTGCGCTTTTTAAAAACCATTCCTAAGCACTGCATCTGTGTTTTTAGATGCAAAGACGCATTCTGTGTGAACGAGCCCTTACACTGTCGAAATAAAAAACATTTAAATCAGTTGGATAACAGTTGTTTCGATCCCATCCAGCTCATCCAACACTAGCTGCAAACTGTGCAGAGTCGTACATAGTGCAGCATGAATCAGAGTTCACTGACCGTGACGAGATGACTGACGCGACCATGGCGGATGATTTGTTGCACAATAGAGCCTGTTGTCTGACAAATGTCTTGTAGAATGCAAGCTCAGCAACGCCGCTCACTATTCACAGAGTACGCACGATCGCGAAATCGAAAGCGAAAGTAAAATGCAAGCGCGCAACACGATTTCAACACCCCGCATTTTGAAAGCGGCTCCCTGATGCATGCAAATATCACAAATACCAAGTTGCCAGGGCACATTTCATGTATTTGTTCAGTTTAAGTATTAATAATAATAATAATAATAATAATAATAATAATAATAATAATAATAATAATAATAATAATAATAATAATAATAATAATAATAATAAAAAAAAAATTTAAAATGACAAAAACATGCAACAAAATTACTAAAATATGTTAGCATTCTATTAGCTTGGCTGGTGCAGAACCCCTGAAAGTACATCAAAAATGGTACACAAAATTACATTGTGAGGTTCATATGTGCTCTTCTTGTAATTTCGTTCATCCCGACAAGACTTGGAGGCAGCAAAAGACTAATGTTAATCACAGCCGCTTTCAATTAAGCGTACGGCTGAACTCAAGAGTCAGAATGAAACGAGGTACATGTCACAACTAATTTGACTCTGAGTTCATCTGAGAAGATGCCTTCGCATCTTATGAGGCGAGGGTTATCAATGATGAGCGTTACTGCAGCTCTAGATGAAGTTTATTAGAGATAATGGCAATGCTGACGATGACTCAAGCTTGTTCAAGCTAATTATTGATATTTTAAAAGATGAAATGTGACCACAAGGTCACTCTGGAACATTTCTGAGAAAATAGCAAAGAACAGCCAGCGGGAATGTTTTGACGCAGCTTCGGATATCAGCGCATTACTACATGCATAAGCTATCAAAGCCTAGATTAGAGTCTTGCAACTTTTAGGCTGACGTGAAGGAACAGAGTTTAGGCGTAAACCGTATTTGACTTTTGCGAGAGCTCGCAGAGCACTGTGCTTCAGCAGTAACGCCGGTTTATGATCAAGTTTGAATGAGAACGCTCTCAGTAGATGAATACATAACAGTGAAATGGGAGCTGAGGATGGTGATGATCTGTATGCGTTATAGCTCTGGGCCCAATTAACTCCTGCTGAGTCACCAGAAAGCCTTCTTTTTCCTTCTTTTTCCTTTTTTTTCCTTTCCTTTCCTTTCCTTTTTCCTTTCCTTTCCTTTCCTTTCCTTTCCTTTCCTTTCCTTTCCTTTCCTTTCCTTTCCTTTCCTTTCCTTTCCTTTCCTTTCCTTTCCTTTCCTTTCCTTTCCTTTCCTTTCCTTTCCTTTCCTTTCCTTTCCTTTCCTTTCCTTTCCTTTCCTTTCCTTTCCTTTCCTTTCCTTTCCTTTCCTTTCCTTTCCTTTCCTTTCCTTTCCTTTCCTTTCCTTTCCTTTCCTTTCCTTTCCTTTCCTTTCCTTTCCTTTTTGTAACACTTTACAATAAGTTTTCACTTTTCAACATTAGTTAACAAGAACTAACAATTAAAAATACTTCTAAAGATTTCCTAAAAGATTATTATGGGAATATAAATGGGAATATCATTGTAGTAACACTGCAAAATAAATTGTTATACATATTTACAATTAGGTAGGTTGCGAATTTGCTTTGTGTAAAGGTTGAGTCTGTAAATTGGAATCTGATCTTAGGATTCAGATTTTAATGTGCAAATCTGCTCCACGAGTCTCAGAGTGTATACTGTAGCGCTGTGTGATTTATAGTTGTTTAGGTGTGATCTAACTGCTGGTGTCTTCAGTCTGTCTGCAGTGAATGAATGATGTCAGAACGCTCCTCTATCTACTCGCTCGCTATAATGGCTCCCTTGGTTTATACAGCAGAACAAAACGACCTCAGAATAACCTGGTTTCTCATTAGCAATCATGAACTGAATATGGGTTTGATATCAGTGTGGGGGAGCTTCCATGTCTTTCTAGTTTACTGGAATGATAACTATTATGGATATTTATTACAAAACATGAAATGCTTCTGAAAATAAGACACTTGGGTGGTTCTTGTTCTGCAGAATCTTAAATGAATATGCTTGTGTTTTAATTAAGTATTTAAATGGCAAATTAAACTTGAGAAATATGCTTAAGTATATACATTATGGTGTGTATGTGTATATATATATATATATATATATATATATATATATTGCTCAAAGTATGATTTACATTTCACTCCCATGTTCATCTACAGTAATTGTGATATAATAAAATATATTTTAAAAGTTATAATAATATGTAATAAAAGTTTTTATACAACACATTTTCTAAAATAATATTTTTGTAGTAACTTTTCAGTGAAAAGTTCTTAAAAGAATCTTTTTTTTTTTTCCCCCTTGGTGTGAAGAAAATTTTCATAAACTTTTATTTTTCCATAAGAAAGTATCTGGAATTGAAAGGTTCTATGGATGTTCATGGATCTAGATGCCAATAAAGAACCTTTTTATGAGAGTAGCAGATTTTCATTTATGAAATTAAGTGGTTTACTTTCCTAGGAGTTTTTTTTTTTTTTTTTTTTTTTTTTTTTTTTTTTCTTGGCTAAGGTTTTAAATGCATGTTTTTGTATTCAGTTAATTTTGTGTAATTTATGTATTGAACATTTCATGTTTGAGGACTGGCAACAAAAAGTCTCCAAGTAATATTAAACAAAGACTTTTTTTATTTTTTTTTTACATTTTTTTTTTACTTTTATTCTAAAAACCCATATGAAATTCACATGGGAATCCATGGCAAATCCATGGCAAATTAGCCTTCCGCCGTGGCCTACAAATTGTCATCATGACTGAACAGCTTCATTATAATTATATAATTAAATGTTATGTTATATAAAGAATAGATTTGGAGCTGAAACATGTGTCGTTCATGATGACAAACACAGATGATTGACGTGTGCTGTAAATGTGCATTGACTCGTCATACTCCAGGCTGTTCTTGTTAATGTTTTCATCAAACATACCAGGAAGTTCTGGAATATTCACTCCAGCAATCACTCACAACTGCCGACATGCATTAATTCCGTTCCATCCATTATGGCTCTCATCAAAATGAGAGCTACTGTATCCCACTGCTTTAGCTGTACAGTGAATGAGCCTGACTTCATCCAATCTTTTTCCATTCCATCTATCTGTACTCCCCCTCATTCTCTATAGCAAGACCTGGGTCACTGGCAATTTACCAAGAGTTGCGGTCTCTCATAATGCTGTTGTTATTTGCGGAAGCCAAACAAAGCAATGCCCAATTATTTGGATTCACTGGAGGAATCCGTTTCTTGGGATTCAACATGCTCTCACGAGGAAGCGTCACTTTTCTCCTGCACCATCAAAATGTCACTCTCATTTCAGAGGATTCTGCTGGTTTTCCCAAGGGTAAAATTTCAACATTAGTATATTCTGTCATTTATTCAGACTCATTTTGATTGAAACCCATATTATTTTCTGTCTTCCATAGAATTTATTTAAATGTCTTTTCCATGCAGTGTACACTCATTTTCAAAATGTAAGTCTTCTGCTCATCAAGGTTGTATTTATTTGATAAAACAAAATACAGCAAAAACAGTAAAATTTTGTAATATTATTACATTTTAAAATAACTGTTTTCTATTGTACGATATTTATACGATATAAGATGTTCAGCATCATTACTCCAGTCTTCAGTGTCACATGATCCTTCAGAAATCACTCTAATATGCTGATTTGCTGCTCAAGGGAAAAAAAAAAAAGAAAAAATTCAAAACATTGATTTGATGAACAGAAAATTCAAAGAACAGCATTTATTGAAATATAAATCTTTTGTAATATTATTATTAATATTATTATTATTTTTTTAAATAACTATAATGCAAGTAGATGTAGATTTTTATGGAAGATTGCGACTATATATCACGCAATTCTGACTATATAATTCTGACAATACAAACTCGCAATTGGGAGATATAAAGTACGGTGACCGGGATGGGACATTTTCGGTTCACTTAGTTTTGTTGTGGCCACGACATATAAACTAAAAATAAAAATAATATATTGTGGTTCGTGGCCACAATATATTAACACGCAATTACAAGTTTATATCACACAATTCTGACTTTATAACTCACAAGAAAAAAAGCCACAATTACCTTTTTTGTTTTTTTCTCCAGTGGTGGAAGCTTACATAGATTTTTACTTTCAGGCTTGAAAATAAATAAATAAATAAATAAATAAATAAAATAAAAACATTCAAAATCATCCAAAGCCATATAACAGTCTTGTAGTGAGGAACTGAATTAAATTAAAAGAAATTTAAAAAAAAAAAAAAATCCTGAAAAAAACATTCATATAGCTCTCAAAACTCACCACATGAATCACATATTGTCGTCGAAACCTCTTTTGAGTTTCTTGTGTCATTTAAACATGATCATCATTTAATCTACTGGTGCTCTTTTGGTGATTTGGTTATTTTTTTTTTTAGAGTTTGTCACTACAGTATAAACTGTCGCAGTATGGAAAAGAGCTGCATAAAGTTTGTTTCAGCAAAATAACATAAAAATGATTATGAAAATCTTTATGATTATGATTGATTATGAGTGATAATGACAGAAATGTCATTTCATAGATCAACTATGCCTTTAACAGTGAATTGGGCCAGTGCATTCCAGTCTTTTTTTGCTGGTCTGCAGGTTTGTGAACAACAAATAGGCTTTTGCAATAAAATTTGTCTGTCAGAGAGGGAAATACCACAACATAGAAGACTACATTTGCGCACAAACAAATCCAACCACTCAGCCACTCATCTCTCTCTTGCAGCCAGCTTTTATGAGATGGTTTCCTTTTATGAATTTATTTTAGCAGGCGAAAGGCAAAGAAACAGTTTAATTTCACTGGCCTCTGCCTGAGTTTCACTTTGAACTGGAGGTTTGCTGTATTTTCTGCTGAAAGACTCTCTTTTCAAAGATAATTGAGTGTCCGGAGCCTCTCTCTGTGTGCTTCCAAATCTGTGATGTTGTCGTGTGTGTGTGATTGTGTGTGTGTGTTTTCCCTGTCAGACTGATTTCTCTGTGGTTTCATGGGGTCCATGCTATTCTCTAGCATTTTTTGTCCTACAGAATTTGTTTCTCTTCACATCAATTTATTTCAGGGCCCTGGACGGTTGTCGTATTGCAAACACATTCAGATTTCAGTATTCAGGCATGGCAATTTTCCTCTTGGGAAAACATCAGAATTGAAATAGACATTTTTTTTTTCTTTTTTCTTTTTTTTTTTTTCTCAGAGCTATGTGTTCGCATATAAGTGAAGGAGGATGTTTTCCACATTCAGGAGCCTTGAATGCAGAATTATATTATAAAACATCCGCCACATTAACGTATATTGCACGGCAAAGCATTATAAAGCGACAACCGCTTAGTATTGACGACATGTAAGTGCAGCATTTCAGAATGAATGCAGCCTGTTTTCTGCTGGCAACAGTTAAAATAATAACTGCGTTTGTAGTGTTTGAAAAGGAGTGAGTATGAAAGCAACTGTCTCTAAAGCCAAGTACACTGTAAATCACTTCTCTCGCTCTTTCCCTCAAGCCTTGGCAAACAAAATAACATTTTATTCGTCCATCCATCAGCTGCATCCTAAATTGAATTACTAAGGTAAAGCATGGACTGTTAAGAAGCCGCTTTAGCTGTTATGTTTTTGCATCACTGGACTTACATAGTAATGGCTCATTGTCTCAAAGTGACACCATATGAGTCTGTGTTATAATGTTATTTTATTTAAATTATGCAAGCTCTGTAAGGCCTGAAACCTACTCTACACAAGCACTCAAGCTCAGACGCGAATGCTTGGCCGATGTTTACATACGTAATGTGTGAAATATGCTGTTTAAGGGGGGACACTACAGGCAAAAACACTGTTTTTTCAGGCACCTGTCAATTTTGAGATATTGCACTTTTTGGCTTTTCATAAAGTGTTTTTTTCAGACATCCAAAATAAACTTTTAAGTGTACATTTTATAGCACTTTATCTATTTGCATCTATAGATTTCAATTCCAGTAAACATCTTTAAAGGCCGTTTTCTCAAAATGAGTTTTTTCTCCTGCTCTGAGTCAGAAATCTCCACTTCAGCAGAACTTATTTACACCAAACTTTACAGTTTTATTCCTATCTATATTCTGAAGGATTTTACTGAGGGATTTGTTGATATATAATTTGCCTGATTTTATACAACATTTTATTCCTAAAAAAAATGGTGAAAATATTTTTTTGCTGGCTATTGATAGTATTTTCTGATTTATGGAGTGATAAAAAGAGATATTAAATTCAAAGGTTTTTACAGAGGGAATTTTGGATATGTCCAAAAAATTAAACGAGAACTGTGAACCTGGCGTCATCCAATATTCAGATTTTTGTTCTAGAAATGTATGCAAATTAGCGCATATTTAATTAGATAACACCTTATTTGCATATTTAAACATTACATTTTAGAAAACTTGTAATACAAAAAAATGTTTGCAATTTTTAATGTAATCAATCACCTGGGGTAGTATGGTGATAACTATTAGTTATTTTTTTACCCTATTCACCTGGGGTGTCTCGCCTTAATGTTTGATGATGGCATCATTTTACACATGCGTAAACAATGCTTCTATCGCTTTATTCTGCTGCTTCTTCGCTTGTTTTTGGATCTGGATGTTCTGTACTCTTTTAGAAGATGCGTAATAGTGTCCCCTACAGTATAACATCAAAAACCAATACTATCTCACGACCAATTAGTACGTAATGAACGAGGTGGCTAATTCAAAAACCTCAATTGTACGAATTTGTAAGATTTGGATTAGTGGTAAGTCATTCGTACGAATTGTGCAACTCATAAATATGGCTAAATACTGTGATTCATCATCTAACATGATCTATTTTTAATATGTCACAAGACTTTAAAGCAAAATGCATGAGGTGAAATGAAAACAAGAATGTGTCCGGGTCACATTTGGAACCCAAAATCAATATACGACATAAGAATTATCTAACAATTTATTGTTAGATAATTTCATGAATTTTCATGAATTTTATATAATAATGGCTTTTAACTATTTCCTTGTCATTAGCTATACTGCCATCCACCTATTGTTATGTGCATTTTGGGATATCGCATCAAAAACTGCTGGATGGAGACACCAAGACACGCATAAATGCTAAAAATATGCATATAAAAAATCTTGTGTGCTCGTTTGAGTTGGAACGAGCCATCTTTAAGAGCTGCTGTGCAGCCAATGTAAAGCTGCTTTGACACAATCTACATTGTAAAAAGCACTCTGTAAATAAAGGTGGCTTGACTTGACTTAAAATACCTACAAAACCTATCAGTGAGATCGTACAAATTCGTATTAGCCACCTCATCAAATACATATGAATTGTCGCGAGATCAGGTTGGTGAAAACATGGATTGCAGGAGAATTACATCAAAAGTTTCCTTCCAAAATTGAAAATTTAACTTGTGCGCTAAATTAGAATATCACATAAACCATTAGCGAATAAAGCACTATTTCTATCCAGTGAGTCAAAGAAGACAAAATCATCACTTCCTGATAGACTGTGATAAATATCATTAAGAAAAGTAGGAGAAGCCACTGTATATATAATAATTTTCTTATATAATAAATTACTTGCGTCTTAGAGCATGCAGATGAAACACAAAACTTCTGGAGGCAGATGCTGTTTTTTGGGAACAAAGTCATGTAAGACAGTTCTGAGAGGGAATTATACTGAACCACTTTGATGACAGAATTTGCTCAGGCATTTCAGAATGACCAAAAGTGTTTCAGATGCTGTGCAACGAGATTAGTCCAGTTATGACATCCCATGCCCATCAAGGAATTTCTCCTGTAAATGTGTTTCTATCATAGTTTGTGTGCATGTATCGGATAAAAAAAAAAAGAAAAAAAAAAAGATTTTTTATATGCATATTTTTAGAATTTAGGCGTATCTTGGTGTCTCCATCCAGCAGTTTTTGATGCGATATCCCAAAATGCATATAAAAATGGGTGGATGGCAGCATAGCTAATGACAAGAAATAGTTAATAGCCATGATTATATGAAATTCATGAAATCGTTCTATGATTGTTAGATAATTCTTATGTCGTATATTGATTTTGGGTTCCAAATGTGACCCGGACACATTCTTGTTTTTCATTTCACCTCATGCATTTTGCTTTAAAGTCTTGTGACATATTAAAAATGGATCATGTTAGATGATGAATCACAGTATTTAGCCATATTTAACAGTGTTCAAGGCATTAGTAATCCTTAAAAGTATTTTTACAGTACACCCTCAAATGAACCACACGAGCCCTTTGATTCACCGTCTCTGAGCTTCATATGTATGCTCACCATGTCTGATCCAATATACAATATCTCATAGTCTCGAGGCCATTAAAAGAAGCTGTTTGAATTTCATTTTTCAACTTAAAAGACTCCCTTGAGCATCAAAATAGTCATTTATCATGACCTGCCAAGGTCTTTAGGCTGAAATATGTAAAAGGCAGAGTGATCCTCCTTTTTTTTTCCTCTGATTTTTTTCCAAACAGATTTTGTGTGCATAATACACTAGCAGCTAACCAAGTCATTGCATTTTGCATTGTTGCACAAATATAATTCCGGTAGCATGTACTGTAAAACAAGATAAGATTGTTGTATCCATCCCCCCCCCCCCCCCCCCCCAATTATTCATTTTTTTTTAAATGCATCTTTATAGTCTGGCATTTATTTTGCTGTAAAAGTGTTGAGGATGACTGCTGTTGGTGGAATATAAAAAAAAAAAAAAAATCTCACTGTGCTTTCTTCATATTTTCGCTGATAGCATTGGGACACCATATCCTGTGTGATTGATTGCTTAGCCATGGACACATGCCTGGCTAAAGATTTATGCATTAGGACCACCTGTTTCTCCAGGCCACACCGCCACAAACGGTGTCTGCCGTCTGTAGGTTCGAGAGCGGCTGTTGAGCTTTTTACAAGGCTGTAGTCCAGCGCAATGCTGTCTAAGCTTGATTTAATGCCTGTCGGACACTTAAAGACTATGCCCACTGTCCTCGGTGTCATTAGAGGTCGGATGAGGCATATTTCGATTGATTAGAGGAGAAGGGTTGAAAATGTACTGTCATGTGTTAATGCACCTCATGGTTATCCTCGGAAATGTACCCATAAGCATCATAAGGATATTTTGGTTGTGACCTTGCTAAAAGTTAAATGCATGCATTTATATGCAAAATCAGATGTGTCGGCATAATTTTACTTCAATGTCCACTGCATCTCCACAAGCCCTCCAGATTTTTTGGCTGTCCCTATCATATGCCTATGTAGGGCCTTCATGTTCTGTATGTCACTGCGTGAATGAGACCGTGACAGTTTTGTCTATTACACAAACTCAAGCACGTGATGCCTGCAGTGTTCTCAGCGTCTGCCTTTACAAGCATTTCACCATTTCATTTGAATGAAACTATAATAAAATATAATAAACTCACAGAAACAAAAAGGTCTTCATGACAACCCGTCAAAATAAAAGTTCAGTTTAACTTGAAGAAATTGTGACAGAAATATATTACTATTGTGCAGTAGAATGTACTTCTTAAAATAATAATAATAACAAAAATAATAATAATTATTGTTCAAATTTTTATTTTTTATTTTAATAGTAAACCTCCAAATAAAAGGAATTTTCATTTGATTAAATTTTGAAAGATTAATTAAATTAATGTATGCATTAATTTTATTACAACCATTTTTGATAATAAATTTGTATTAAATAATAAATCTAGAAAAATTAAAACAGACAACACAGAAATAAATAAACAAACAAACAAACAAATAAATAAATAAATAAATAAAACAAGTAAACAAACACTTTATCGGACCCCTTTTAAATTGTTTTATGAATTCAACTGATTAAACATGCTTTTTGATTATTAAAATTGTATTATTAAAACAGAATCCAGAAAAATAAATAAACAGACTTCACAATTCAGGAAAAAATAAAATGGAATTTTGGGGGAAAATAAAAACGATTTCATAGGGCCCTAAAAATATATTTTATGTTAATATTTTTTTTAAAAAACAATTGTTGTTAAATTGTATATGTTTCATGTTTTCTATTAATTAGACATGCTTTTAGATTACTAAAATGTATTTTATCCATTAAAACAAAATCCATAAATATTAAAAAAAGAACAATACAAAGTTCAGAAAAATGAAAAAAAAAAAAAAAAATTGGTAAAAAAATAAATAAATACAACAGCCCTATCTTTGCTAAGATAACAGAACCGTGTGTTCTTGTGCATATACAGTAAATAGATTTGAAACCATTCCCGAATCTCTCCAGATCCTTCAGCGCCTTTGTCCGTCCCATGTGTGCTCTTCTCAGGTCACCCCACAGGTCTGCAGTGGGGTCAGAGGTCAGAAATGGCCACTGCAGAAGCTTGATGGTTTTGGAGGTGTGATCTGGATTATTTTTTTTCTAGCTGGTTGGTCCAACGCTGACACAGTCATGGCCTTCTCACTGAAGAAGATGGCTTTTAAAAATAAAACCCTGTTATGTCATGCCATGTGTCCAAGGGCCTTTAGTAGAAAAAAAAATATATATATATATATAAAAAATAAACGCCCCCACAACATCTCACATCCACCCTCATTCTTCACAGGTTCTGTGTGACCTTGTCTGTTTTTATGCTTGATGCCAGAAGCTCAATGTTGTGTCTTGTCTGACAGTAGTGCTCGCCTCCAACCACAATCCAAAGGTGATTCACAAACTTCTGGCACTTACACTTGTATTTTGACAGCAGCATAGGTAAGAGACCTAAAAATCATAATTTTTTTGTGCTGGGATCTGTGACAAATCTGAGGACATTTTTCATGTTTAATTTTATTTTATGACACATTACAGTATTTCACAATTGCTAAAACACTAAACCCCATTCTCTGAACCCAATGCTCAGTGGCCTAAACCCAATTGTCGAATCAGTCACTTTGTAGGCAAAACCTTAAACAAGTTCAGGTAGATAAGACACTGTTTGCAAATCTCATCCACTCTTTTTGCAAAACTCTAAACACATTCTTACTCACTAAAACACATTTTGCACTGTGTTGCAAAATGGTAAATACATGTGGCAAAAGTTAAACACAACTACAACACAGTTGTCATCCTTTAAACACAATGACTCAAAATTATTCATACTTATTTCTAATGATGTGATCAAATCAACTGTATAAAATATAGGTCAGTTCAGAGTACACAGGTGACACAGGTGCTGAATGATGATACCAACAATAGATGGAAACAATCTGAAAAGTAGAGGAGGAAGAGTATGTGTAAGAGGATGATGAGGAGAAAGAGCAAGGGGTGTGGAGACAAGGCTGTCAAGGCTGGATCCAGCACAGGTTTTTCCCTTTGCCTGGCAAGAGACGACATTGCCTGTGATGTGGAAAATGTCCTCAACAATATTCAATACTATTCAACAATATTGATCTGACAGTACTGACATTATAGGATGAGAACTGAACTAAGCTAGCCTAGATGATGACATCACTGTTTTCTGCAGAACTGCTTTATAGAGGAAAATAATTACAGTCATTTACATAATAATTGATGGTCTTTTCAATGTAAGTGAATCAACACTGCACTGACTTCAGCTGAACAATGACACTATTTTCTTTTAGAGCTGTACAGCCAAAATGAACCCTCTTTGCATTACTGATCATCATGTACCTGTTATCACTGTAAAGCTGCTTTGACTATACTATACTGTGCTATACTATACTATAATATACTATACTAGACTAGACTAGACTAGTATCTGTGTAGTATAAATTGCAATTGAAATAAAGGTGCCTTGACTTGATTTAGGCCGGACCCAACATGAAGACGTGATGCTGAAGCAGAATGAATCTCTCACTGACTCTGAACTTTTTTTTTTTTTTTTTTTTTGTGTGTGTGTGTGTACTGTATCATGCTTTTCATTTAGAGTTTTCTTTGACCTTTTAGTCATTTGCATTTAGACTGCTGTATGTTTGCAGTATGTAAGTACTGTATATGCAGACATTCAATACTATATAATATTGAATATAATACTGTACTTGCAGTACATACAGTATACTATATATTTACATTACTTGTGATTTCTATACATTTTATGTAATGGCAAAATGTGTTTACTGTGTTACAATATACTTTTATTTTTTCCTGTAACCTCATGTTCTGGATGTTGTGTTTTCCATTTTTTAATGTAGTGTCTAATGAATGATCTGTATGTGTTTATATTTTGCTTAATGTGTGTATGATCTGAAAGCTTTGTTTGATTTTGACATAAGAGTCAGAGGTTTTATGAAATTAGTTTGAAGATTGGATTCGTGTTTAATGTTTTGAGAAAATGAGTGATGGTTTCAAGAAATGTGTTTTAGCAATTGTGAAATACTTTAGGTCATCTTTGACTATGATTTTGCAAATATTCAGGAATGCTTTGATTATTCTTTTATTTTATTTTATTTTTAGTTTTTTTCAGATATTTTATTGTTTTATCCAAG
Source organism: Megalobrama amblycephala (assembly GCF_018812025.1). NCBI lineage: Eukaryota > Metazoa > Chordata > Actinopteri > Cypriniformes > Xenocyprididae > Megalobrama > Megalobrama amblycephala. The sequence goes on from NC_063050.1 coordinate 52,747,918, forward strand.
GACATAACAGTCATCTTTGCCACAGATTGTGCCAGTAATTCCATTAATGTAATTCAGTTAATTCTTTCTATAGTTTATAATTATTGTTGTTGTTATTATTATTGGACTTTGATTTATTCATTATTTTATTTTATTTTATTTTATTATTTTATTTTATTTGTTTTATTTTTATTATTTCTTTTTTTATTATGCATTACAGCCATCTCTCCCAAGGATTTTGCTAATATTCTGAAATGTTTTAAATATATTTTTAGACTCTTTGATTTATTCATTATTTTATTTTATTTTATTTTACATATTTATTTTATTTATTTTTATGACACATTACAGTCATCTTTACCAAGGATTTTGCTAATGTTCTGAAGTTCTTCAAATATATGTATTACTTTTTTTTTTTTTTTTTTTTTTTACTTTTTGATTTATTCATGGATTTTTATTTTATTTTATTATTTTATTTTCTGATGCATTACAGTCATCTTTGTCAAGGATTTTGTCAGTATTCTAGAATACTTTGTTTATTTATTTATTTTTTAGACTTTTTGATTTATTCAGAGATCTATTTTATTATTTTATTTAAGGACATTGCAGTCATCTTGCTACAGATTTTGCCAATAATTCTTAAATTCTTTGAATAGTTCATTTATTTATTTGACTCTGATTTACTGAGATCCAAATGGGATATGTTGTGTCTGTGAACACAGACAAACCAAAAATCCAGGACTTCTGAAATACACGCTCCTCTATAAATGAGTAATCCTCTCGTAATGAAAGTGCACCTTAGGTTATTGGGGAAGAACTGGCCATTTGTGACCACAATCTTCCATTAAGACGGTGTCTGGTTTTACAACAATGTCTGCAATCTAATCGGAGATTGAACAGGAAAGGCGTCTCGAAGTTGAATGAATTTAGCCAATGACAACTTGAAGGTTTAGTGCACTTTTCAAAGAACACAATGGGAAGAGTCAAAACTTCTGGATTTATATCTGACATGTAAAGAAGTTAAGTTTTTTTTAGTGGATGTATTTCACTATAGTGTAGTACTCTTGCAGCAACTCTGAAAATGCATAAAGCATACTTGAGTAAGGAATTGCAGTCTGAACCATTCTGAAATGCACAAAATTGAGCAAGCATAGTTAGAAGTGTTTGAAAGTGTTCATGTACTTGTGTAGAGTAGGCTATTTTTGGAGTCTAAGTGGCTGACTTACTGATTTACTAAGTCAAGTCATATATCAGCAAAAAACAAATCATCAAAAACAACACATCAAGAAAATGAATCATTTTTGGGACCTCTGCAATTTCACACATTTACTCTTTTTTATTTAATCATTTTGCAGTACAGTACTAAAAGTGGTGCTGCACATTTGTATGTTGGCAGTAAGTTTTGTACGGGTGAGTTGCACTCACAATTTCTCCAGAAAAACTAGTTATTTTACACTAGACCTACATTTTAAAAGAAAAGTTTTTACCTCTTTGCAGAGGCAAAGTACAGCAAGTGTGGGTCATTAACTTTAAATGCATGCTGTGCTATGCCTTCCTAATGCATACTCAAAATGATTTCTAATTCTATATCCCAGTCGTTAGTAAAAATGACTCTGCTGTTTTGAGTGGAGTCATGCCAGCGAGAGTGGTTACAGCCCGTTCTTTACCCCTAGATTTGCCTCAATCATCTGCTTGATGAGGGCCAGACAAAAGCTAATGAATGCTGAATGTCTGTTTGTTGACAATCCATTTGGCTTTTAATTAAACTTTTAACTGTCCATTGGGCTCCCTCCCCAGACGCCTTGGCTTCACTCCTCAATGAGTCTCATAGCCTTGAAAGAAGAAAAGGAAACAATAGCTGTATTATTGCTCTTTTATCAATCAGTATGTGTCAAGTAATTGAACCAGAATCATATCTGAACGCTGACCCCTGACGCCTCAGACCGCCTGTTTAATATCATTTTTCATTTTCAAACATTTTTCATTGTTTACATCATTACTAATTAAAAAGGGGAAGAGCATAAGGTGAATGATAATGTCTGTTCTGAAGGGGAAAACATTTTAAATTCAAAGCCAGTAGACAGAAACAGTTGAGTTCTGGGAGTATAAATCCTGTTCATTTTCTCTACATCAAAACTGATTTTTAGCCATAGCGTATAAACCTGATATTTGCTTCTGTAGAAGCCACAAGCCAATGTGATTTCATCTTATTTTTTGTAAGTTTAGTGGCCAAAATCATTCTTGGAAAATGACTTCACAAAGTCTTGAGATCCTCCTCCATCCTCCATTCACCCTCAAGCCATCCTAGGTGTACACTAAAAAAAGGATTTGTTGGATTTACTTAAAAAAGCAGAGTCAAGTGTCTCCACACAACTATATTGAGTAATTTGCACAAATAGCGATTTAGTTGTATGAACAAAAGAAATTCAAGTAAAGCTGACAATTTCTTTGAGTAAATACAAATCATTTGAATTTGTCACTTTTACATAACAGTTTACTTAATAATGTTATGTTGATTACATAAGCTGAACACATTTATGACTTGATTTACCTTATAAAATTAACTATTTGCTGTACAAAATCCACTCAAAATATAACTCATTGAACAAACTCAATTGAATTGAGAGCAGGATTTCATCCTATAAACATGCGTACATGAGAGTCAAAGCCTAAACACAGTCGCCACTCTTCTGCATAATGGTAACCGCAAAATTCAAAAAAACATTGCAGAAACTTATCTAAATGTCCAACATAACTCAACATTAAACACTAACATAAACTAACAACATATTTCCTTTTACTGAAAAACATAAAATAACACTTTAATCCCTAAATTTACTCTCCTAATGCATTGCAAAGTATGCTGGGAACTACAGATCCACTGCCCAGTTAGTTATGTCAACTTCAATTAGTGTGTTTCACTCAGCAATGTTAAGTTGACTGAACAAACGCTTATTAAGTAAAACTGACAATACTCATTTTTAGTAGAAACAACTCAGTTAAATTAGGTTCATGTAGTTACATGGGTTTTTAAGTTATGTGAACAAGGATGTTTGAGTGAAATATGACTTCTTTCAGAGATCGTCTTTCAAATGTACACAATAAGTCCAGTCAGAGGTCACTCTTCTGCCAGAACTCGACTTGATTGTGGCCGTTGCCGGAAGCCACTTAGTTCATAAAGTTTTAAATATGGTTATTTTTCTTACAAAAACCCATTGTTTCGCTTCAGGTCTTTATTAATCCCCTGGATCCATATGGATTACTTTTATGATGGATGGATGGACTTTTTCGGGGCTTCAAAATCTCAACCCACATTCACTACCATTATAAAGCTTGGAAGAGCCAGGATATTCTTTAATATAACTCTGATTGTGGTCATCTGAAAGAAGATAGTCATATACACGATGGCTTGAGGGTGAGTAAATCATGATCATTTTGATTTTTGGGTGAACTGTCCCTTTGAGTCATATTTACTGTACCACTGGGAAGCTCGGGGATAATTTTGATACCCAAGTTCCTAAGTTGGGTAGGCCATAAACATGATGGAGAGATTGCTGCTGCTTTATTACATCGCCTTGTCTTGTTGTTAAAGTAGTACATATTTTCATATATGAATAATCATTTGAAGCATAATGTATGTTTATACACAGCAAAAATAGCCTGAATTTGACTGAAATTCCAGAATTGTCGGCAAGATGACTATCTAGATGCGATGAATGTTTATATGGTTGTCAATGAAATGGATGCTAAATACAATTTTGGCTTTAGTAAGATTTTCCTAATAAATTGGCAAACATAAACCTAGTGATAGACCATGATTCCTGTTCTTTCTGACAATAAAGCACTTAAATGCAACTTCAGAGTGGGAAGTAGAAAATTTCCAATAGCATTAAGGTTTCCTTCCAAATTTAAATGACTGCAATGTCTTGGAACATCTAGTTTGCTTCAAGCAAACTTGTCAATGCATGGCCTCTGCATTTTCTGTAGCCTCCGGGTTTCCCTTGACAGCATCAAAACTGTTCTTTAAATAAACCTGGGATATCTTAGCATATATTGACCCACTTTTGAGATGAAATCAAGAAGGTGCAATGATAACTGTTGCACTGAGATGTGTAAATGTTTTTTTTTTTTTCTTGAAACATCAGCCATGTAAATAGCAAAACTCATAACAACGTGAGGCATTTATATCTCTTTCTAGTTCTTTCATGTTTAGACTTTCACACAGCATGTATCTAAGAGCGCTGGTCCTGTGAGAACATCACGTTAAAGTTTTATCCAGCACGAATGCATGTATAATAACATGACGTGGTTTGCTGAGATGGCAAAGGAAGTGAGAAAAAGATCTATTCATGCACTACAAGCATAAAAACTATTTTATTATGTTGTACCTAATTTATCACTGAATGTCAGCTGAATCATCATAAGTGAATTTAGGGCTGTACTTATTCCTTTGCTGAGCTTCCATAATACACAAAGCATGACAGAAAAGTAGTTACTTTAAAATAGTTTGAGACTCCCATTATGAACTGACTATTATGTGCGATGTCAATGTTTAATCTGTTAGAAATTATTTAACTGTGAAATTAATTTCAAACTACCAGAAATTGATGACAGTAGTGTTTAAAGCATCATATTGATGGTGCAGTGACTGCACAGAAAACTCCATGAATTTTCTAAAAAAACTGATTTACACAGTTTCACATTTCCCTGGCCACTTGCATTTTTGTTTATGAGGCAGGCATGGAGGGAATGAAGGTCATCTATGGTATAGCCTATTGTTGGACTCAGGGGAGGGAGCTCCATCTATAAATTTTGCCCTGGGCCCTGTGAATTTAAGTGCTGGTGTGGTGCTTGGGGAGGCATTTTGTTTAAAAGTTAAATATAAATAATAAAAGGGGAATACTGGGAAAGACAGCATGAATACTGAATTGAATTCTCTTTAGCTTCTTCCTGCACTCGAACACACAAATTTACACAAAATTATTTCAAAATGCCCATCTTACTGAATATCCTACTAAACACAGTCGGTTATGGCTTAAGTGAGCGTAAACAGTTGAAAAATAAAAAGCATGTGTATCAGTATATTGGATCTGTGCAATAGCTCTTAAAGTGACAGCAGCCTAATATTTCTGCTGCTGTCTGTTTTAATGTTAATCAAACAACAAAAGGCAAAAAAAAAAAAAAATGCTCACTGTTCTTGACTAGATATATTCTATAACTTTCATAAGAATTAATATGCAGTGTTATCTTACATTAAATTACTTCATTAAATGTCTGTACCTGAAAACTACTGTCAGACCTACCTGAAAAGCACAGTTTATTTCATATTTATCTTTGTTCTGTTTAATTTATGTATTTATGCTGGCCTGTTGAATGTTAAATGGATCCAGTCCATGTTCAGTGAAGATTATTTAACGATGCAGTGAAGATTATTTAACGATAAACTAGCCAGTATGAATGTGTTTTTGAACTTTTCTCATTTAAAGGTCCCGTTCTTCGTGATCCCATGTTTCAAACTTTAGTTAGTGTGTAATGTTGTTGTTAGAGTATAAATAAAATCTGTACAATTTTAAAGCTCAAAGTTCAATGCCAAGCGAGATATTTTATTTAACAGAAGTCGCCTACATCGAACGGCCAGTTTGGACTACATCCCTCTACTTCCTTCTTTAATGACGTCACTAAAACAGTTCTTTGACTAACCTCCGCCCACAGGAATACACAAGAGTTGCGTTTGTAGAGTGTGTTTGTCGCCATGTCGTCGAAACGCTGTTATTTTCATCCCGCAGTCCAATCACCGGGTCTGATTCCGGCTCAAATTGATAGGGTAAAATTAAAGACATGTTTACAATAACACTGAGCGCGTGCATCTATGGTAAGAGGCGTGACCTTTCCGGGCAAGGAGCGCTAAACTGCTGTCGAATCACAACACAGGAACCGCTGGCACAATCAGAACTCGTTACGTATTTCTGAAGGAGGGACTTCATAGAACAAGGAAGTCATCAGCCCGTTTTTATGACAGTGGAAACAGCGGTATACAGATAAGTAAATTATGTGAAAAATACTGTGTTTTTTACACGCGAAACATGAACACATGTTATATTGCACACTATAAACACAATCAAAGCTTCAAAAAACCACGAAAAACGGGACCTTTAAAACATGATCAAAACAGTAATCTATTTTAATGACTAGTTACATCGGAATCGGCCAGTAGTTGTTTGATTGGTTTCGGCGTCCTCGTAAAGGTTAACAGGTTAAAAAAAAAAAAAAAGAAAAAAAAAAGAATGTGCATCCCTACCAGAAGCCAATCCCTCTTTATGACCCAGGGGCTCGTTTCCACTTCATGTAAGGTTCTGTATCAAGACACATGAACCTGCATGATGAAGTTCCCACATGTACATTGACCTCATTGTCAGGAAGTTCCTCTGTGATTAACCTTAATTGTGTTCACTTGTGCTGTGAGCATATTCACCACGACAGGTGATGAGTGTGAGACAGCTGGCTTTAGCCTGATGAATGCTAATCAATGGCACACTGACTAAACTGTATCCTGCTCTCTTTATTCCCAGTGGCCGCTAGGAGACTGACAAATCGAGTTTGGCGTGCAGTCTCATTTTGAATTCGCAGGCTTCCCATTTTGCATTCAGGCTTTGTGTGTATTTACTCCAGAGAGAGTTATTACTATGTTCGAATTTCTTCTCCTGGGTGGTGATTTGTTGGGAGAACAGGACAAGTGTTCTTCTCTGGCGCTTTAGAGAATTGACTGGTTCTCCCAGCTGTTAACGGCACGAAACATCCCTGGGTAGTGCGAACAGATAAGCAGATGTCTAACCAGGTGTCTATGAAGGATTGCAATCATACAAGTAGTCAACTGAATATCATCTGGAAAAGTGGTTCTCATCTGGTTCGGACTGTAGGTCTGTTCCCGATAGGATTGTGGACAGAAGGTAAAAACTATACTTAATGCAAATAACAAAATGCAGCGAAACATGTATAATTGTGCTTAGTTAGAAATTACAGGCTTGTTTTCTTTTAAAAGGGAGGAACTTAAATACTCTTGCTATATTTTTCCACTATTAGGTCCTCTAAGGGCTCAGGGGAAGGCGGTCCATTCATCCTATATTCTTAGTCGTCCAAAGTCAAATGATAGCTTTGTAATGAAACAAACCCAAATTTGTATTTCGACAAGGGGTGTGCACCATTCAGAACTCAATTTTTTTATTTTATTTTATTTTGATAAATGATAAAGCTACTGAGTTGCACTTGATGTCCTGAAAACCAATTGAGAACCACTGATCTAGAATTCATTCAGAAGCATGTGGATCTGTTTTACTGAATGCATCTGCCACTCATTTGTGTCGCTCCATCAGTTGCAGGGTGGCAAAGGTGTTTTATAGGCACAAAAGCACAGCTCCCAAATTGGATCAGCAGTCAACTGTCAGCCAGTAGCACTCTTTACCTGGAAAAGGTGGACAGGAAAGTAGCAAACATTTACAGTTTCTTTCATTTGTCAGATACAAGTAACCTGCACTGCATTCCAGGTATTCAATTTATCAGTGCGTGTGTGTTTACCGGGATTTGAACCCATGACCTTGTCATTGTCAATACCATGCTGTACCAGCTGAGCTTTCCAAGAAATTGATCTACAAATGCCTTCCTGGATATTAAACCCAGCTATTGGTTTAGAGAAAGGAATGATAGGTCAAAGTCAAAACCCATGGAGAAAGTGCTTTTATAGAAGGTGTCAATGCATACACATAACTTACTTTACACTCGTAGAACACAAAATGGCTTTTTTTTTTTATGGCACAGTATTGATAATAATGGTGAAGCTTCATAAATCAAAGGTTGCAGAAAACCAGCACTCACAGACCGTTACCTGCTGTCTCTTCCATCATCTACAGTACTAGAACATCAAGTGGGTTGGTATACTATGCAACTGAAAACTGAACAGAAAAACAACCAGCTTAAAGGTGTGTTTGGGATTCAGTCAAGCTATGCTCTGTCAGCATTTGTGGAATACTGACAACTAAAGAAAATAGTTTAACACATCTGTCAGTTACAATAAGACCTACTGGAAGTACATGATGCATTTCAATGGTTTAGCAGCAGAAATGTAAATCTTGATTTAAAGAAAGAAAGAAAAAAAAAAACATTTAAATGAATAGTTTAAACAGAAATATCATCCATCCATCCATCCGGAGCACCACTTTCACAAACCTTGTTTTTCCGCTATGTTTTTCCCGCAATGCACCATTGAAGTCAATGCACCTTAAACTTTAGTATGTAGGTGCCCAAAGACAGAAACTCATGGGATAGAATAGCCAAGTCACAAACAAAGCAAAATTCTTAAGTTAGTTCAATGCATTGAAAAGTTCCTGAACTTGAATGGGAAACAAATAAAACACTTCAGGGTACACAAAGTCCAATTCAGCTAGCAGGACACGGTACCTGCATTTCAAGGATGTGGATCAATTTTTGAGCCAGTTTTGGGCTGTGGGGTCAGAACGTTCAAGAGTGTTTTATAGTAAACATTAAAATTAAAGTTACAACAACTCTGAATAGAGGTTTGAGGCAACTACTCTCCAACATTTACCAATGTTGTTGCTTCTTTGGTTTTGTGAATAAGCGAAACATCTTTAGTAAATGGAATAGAAAGCTCTTGAAGGCATTCACAGTGAGAGGTTTAGACAAGCTTATGAATGAGTTTTGATTGACACTCATGCATGTTTTTTCACCTACATAGCAACTCTATTGTACCTTTATCAAACACCTGGACAAAAACACCCATTGAAGAGATGCATGGAAAGAAAGGTTAACAAATGCAGGATTCTAATTACTTTGTGTCATTTCAAATTCATTTTTACATATGACACACTGGCACACTTGAGGTTCTTGCCTTGAAAACCTATAGGCTAGTCTATCAGCATTGTCATATATACATCCTATATATATATATATATATATATATATCTATATATATATCATGAGCTTCTTTGCAGTGCATTCTGGGTTTGCACTCTCCATAATGCTGCAACAAATCAGCTAAAATCAGATGCAAAATGTTGTCTTAGAAGCCAACATAACTAAGGCTTTGCAACAAAGTATGCCTTCGATGCCTTTATAATGCTGTATAGTTTAGCTCACCAGGTTTTGGAACAGATAATATGTGCCACCATGAGGAAATGAATCACCACAGAGTTAGAACAACCGCACTTACTGAATAATGGACGTGTGTGGCTAAACTGAGTCTCGCTGGGCCGGTGATTAATCAGCTGGAGACCTGACACATGAGAGAGACAGACAGCCACACTAAAGCTGCTCATTTCAGAAAAAAGGACCCTCACTATATCTCACAGCGTTTTTGAAACAAAGCAGTATTAGTTACTTGGTCAAAAGAAGGAGGTCTCTGCCTCAGAGACCCGCAGCTTTGAATCCTGCAGGGACGTAAACGAGAAACAGCGAGGAGACAGATACCCAGACGGATTGGTTGTGGCAAGAAAAGGCTTGGCTCGGCTGATTCATGTAAGGGCCAGGCCGGGGTTTCCGTACTCAGCGGGGTCTCAAGGGCCTCGGCAGTGACCTAGATCACGAAACTATGCCTGCGAGACCCTGGAGGGGCTCGCCTCAGCTCTGCAGGGGGACTCTGGCTAACAGGGGAAGACGTATAAGGGGTTGTTTCAGAGGCCACGGAAGCCCCAAGAACCCATCAGTCACAAGAGGGAGATAACAGCAAGGATCACTGCTTCATGCCATTTGGTGGTGGTTAAAATGCTAGTCACCTCCTATAGTTTAAACAGACACCAAATTATGTATGTATGTACAGTACGTATTTATCTATTTATGCATGCCACATGCAGTTTGGACCGTCGCTGCTTGTTTGCACATCGCTGCAATAAACTTTATAACCTGTAAATTGATGAAAACGTAAGTGGCCGCTAAATGACTGACAAAACAAGCATGTCCAAAATTATCCAAAATTCGCTAGTCTAAAATCTTCAGTGGTAAAATATTAATATTAATAATATGCAAATGTCTGACAACTTTGACAATGTAATGTTTAGTTATTTAAAAAGTACAGTGTTTTTTCCATTTGCTGAAGAGTACGAGGTTTCCGCCTAACAGCGATGATTTGCAATGCGATTGTTCAAAAGTATGTGGACACCCCCTTCTAATTAACAGGTTTATTGACTAATTCTAGTTGATATATTTTAAAGGTCCCATGGCATGACAATTTCACTTTATGAAGTTTTTTAACATTAATATGAGTTCCCCTAGCCTGCATATGGTCCCCCAGTGGCTAGAAAAGGCGATGGGTGTAAACCGAGCACTGGGTGTTTTGCTTCGCATTTGAGAAAATGAAAGCTCAGACGACCCAATCTGGAATCTTCCCCATATGTCATCATAAGGGGAAAGGTTACCTCCCCTTTCTCTGCTTTACCCGCCCATGAGAAAATGAGCTACTATAGTGAGATTCAAGCACAATATTTTTTTTTTTCCTCGAGAGACACATCATAGCTTGCAAACGAGCGAATCATGGCACTTGCTCAGTGTTTGGATGTACAAATGAACACCTTAGTATTTTTTTAGTTCCTTCATCCGAGCCTATGAAGAAACAGTGGGTTAATTTTATTTTCTCTGGTAATGCGCTGATACAACTTCCCATAGTTTTGTATGTCTGCACCACACATTTCACCGACCACTGTTTCCTCAACGTGGGCCAATACAGCCCAGTTACTGTCGCTAATGTAAAGGTAGACAGCATCAAGTATGATATGTAATATGAGTGTTTTACATTTCTTTGTTGTTTGGATAACCGTTCTATATGGCGCACGTGATATCTACATTGAATTTCAGGCTGAATTTCGGGAAAGAGACTTCAGATACAGTACTAGGGACCACTTAGGCCTATATAAAAGCATCCAAAAAGTAGCATGTTATAGGACCTTTAATGCAGTACCAATGACATCCTGCAACCATGGACCAACTCCATATTAACGTCCATGGTTTTGAAATGAATAGTACATCATATGGGAGAGTCCACATCGTTTTGATTATATAGAACAGACAGATTCTTAGATGAGCATATTTTATCAAATTCAGATGCCCATCTCCAAGAAAATCTTTCCCAGAATGCCTGAGATTGTGGGTTCGACCATGTCTCGGTCACTAAATGGCCTGGGAATTGGGAAACTGAAGCCAAATTGCAAAAAATCAGGTAGAAAGACTCTTCACTGTCAGAGTGAGCTAGATGAGGCTTGACATGGGTATTGACCTTGTCATCAGTTCCGTTTTGACAAGGTAAGAAGGCGAGATTGTGGTCAGAGTCCATCATCTTTGGCCTGTCAGTTGCTCTACTCTTTTGTCTATGTGACTTGAAGCTCAAAATCAGAGATAGTTCATCACAGCAGCATATAGTTGTCCTCATTGCACTTGATTTCGAGCATTTATAAAATGCTTTGGAAATCAAACATGCATATCCATCTCATTTTTCTTCACAACTTAATTGTCGTGCGCAGTGAGTCATTAAAGAGTTACATTTTTTGCTTTAATGAACGTGTCGGCTTGGTAATGTTCCTGCCCATCAGATACTAACTATTCGTTTATTCATTTCTACGAAAATGTTCCAGGACCAAAGCCGCCTGAATAAAAGCAAAAGTTCAGTTACTTTTTCCTATTTAATTGGGCTTCATTTTTCATAATTTATTGGCTTATAGACTGTTTTCAGTTTTATTATCTTCTTTCAGAAAGATTGTCCTACTTCACTGGTGTAGTGTATTTTTCACCACATCTGGAGCGTGACATTTTCTCAATGCTGAGACGCACCTGTGGTGTGAAAAAAGGAAGATGGCTGACAGGCGAGACAATGATAAACAACATCATTAATTTTCATTAATTTTACAGGTATGTGAAAATGAGCTGCAAATGCTTGCAAAAACATCACTGCGGTGTTTATCTTCATAAGCGTTGTGTTGTTCCCGTGTTAGAACAAAATATTACCAGTCAGTATATCTTTGAAATGCCACAAGTCACAAATGAGAAAAAATTGTCTGAAGAGTGATTAACATAGATGTCAGTGCAATGTCAAAACAAGACAAGATTATACCAATCCTACATAATTACTATTGCAGTTTATTATTGTACACAGTCCATGTTGAAATCTGTGGTCTGTGACAATTAAAGGACGATAAAGACAAGAATTGCTTGTCCCTGTTGCAAATCTCCCTATATGGCCATGTACACACTGCAGTTGAATTCAGTTGTTAAGTCATCTTTTAATGTGTAATCCTGTTCTGTATTCATATTCAGAATTCACATTCTGAATTAACTCAAAAAAAAAAAAAAAATGCTATTGTTTGAAAATATGTCCCAGTATAGAAATATAGTCTTAAAAAATGCTTAATTTCATGAAGCAAAATCAATGTGTTATATTAGACCCACATGTTCTGACAGACTATCCAATGTTCACCCAAAAAGATGAACATTAGTTGCTATTTGTACCTGATCTAAACATAAACATACTTGGTGTAACCTAATGTACAGTATACAGGTTGATATATATTAAAGGTGCCCTAGAATTAAAAATTGAATTTATCTTGGCATAGTTAAATAACAAGAGTTCAGTACATGGAAATTACATACAGTGAGTCTCAAACACCATTGTTTCCTCCTCCTTATATAAATCTCATTTGTTTAAAAGACCTCTGAAGAACAGGCGAATCTCAACATAACACTGACTGTTACGTAACAGTCGGGATCATTAATATGCACGCCCCCAATATTTGCATATGCCAGCTCATGTTCAAGGCTTTAGACAAGGGCAGCCAGTATTAACGTCTGGATCTGTGCACAGCTGAATCATCAGACTAGGTAAGCAAGCAAGGACAATAGCGAAAAATGGCAGATGGAGCAGTAATAACTGACATGATCCATGATAACACGATATTTTTAGTGATATTTGTAAATTGCCTTTCTAAATGTTCCGTTAGCATGTTGCTAATGTACTGTTGAATGTGGTTAAAGTTACCATCGTTTCTTACTGTATTCACGGAGACAAGAGCCGTCGCTATTTTCATTTTTAAACACTTGCAGTCTGTATAATGCACAAACACAACTTCATTCTTTATAAATCTCTCCAACAGTGTGTAATGTTAGCTTTAGCCACGGAGCACTATCAAACTCATTCAGAATCAAATGTAAACATCCAAAATATGTAAACATCCAAAATACCATACTTACGCGATTAGACATGCTGCATGACGAACACTTTGTAAAGATCCATGTTGAGGGTTATATTAGCTGTGTGAACTTTGTTTATGCTGGTTGAGGCAAGCGCGAGCTCCAGGGGAGGGGAGCACGAGATTTAAAGGGGCCGTGCAGCCTGAATCGGCGCATATTTAATGATGCCCCAAAATAGGCAATTCAAAAAATGAATAAAAAAACAAATCTATGGGGTATTTTGAGCTGAAACTTCACAGAAACATTCAGGGGACACCTTAGACTTATATTACATCTTTTGAAAAGACGTTCTACGGCACCTTTAAATCATTTCTTGGACTTTAGATAAACATTTTTTTGCAGCTTGTGTAACAGAACGGACTGTATGCAATATGTTCATGCCAACAGAACTCAATTTTCCATGAACAATAGTATACTGACAGTTTTCATTACCATTATATTACAGTGACAGCTGGTGGAGATTGACCAAAGATGCTGATAGACTTTGTCAACAGCCCAACATCAATGATTATATCTACGCTTTAAGATTTGGGGCTTTACCACGGCCAGATGCTCGTCCTTGGATAACACAGATAACAAACATTGTCTTCAGCTATCATGGTGCTACTTAATTCACCAGACAGATGTTGAGAAGAACAGAATTCTTGGCAGGCGCATGAACAGCTGGCCGGTGGTGCTTGAATCTCAGGGAAGCGAAGATCGCAGCGCTTTGCCAGGGAGCAGCTTTCGCAGTAGTCAACTTGAGAAAGGTTATAAGAGTCTCTCTTTAATCAAGTTTTTAGCAGGCTGTCTAATAAACTACATCCCGTTAAAGTTGTGATAAATCAGTGAGATGATGCTGACGCTTATGAGCTCTGCTCTTTAAATACGACTGGCAGCTCCATTCATTCACAAACACTGTGTTTGTTCTATTCTTGAATGTGATTCCTAAAGGGGACATAAATATTGGGAATTGGGTGGGAGTGGAAGAAAATGTGACACTAACGGCCATATTGGCAGATGCTAGGGTGTATTTCTGGATTCTAAGGTATTGCTAGGATCTTTTAGATGGTTGTTAGTGGTGTTTGATAAGTCATATCTTTTGACTAGTGTTGTCAAAAGTACTGACTTCGGTACCAATTTGGTACTGGAATTTTAAAAATGTGATGATACAAGCATTTCCACCTCACTGTTGAGCAGATTCTTAAACACCTCTGATTGGCCATTGTGTTCACACGCTCATCAGATATGTCTGTGATTGGCTACAATGATCAACGCTTCAAAAATATGTTGTAAATAGACTTTGACGCTCTTCACTGAGCGCTTACACAGATACACACATACTCAGCGGATATATTATGGATCTGCTGATAGATGTCTGCTTTCAAATGCTCCTGTGTGTATCTATGTAAGCACTTGGTGAAGAGCGTCACAGACTTCAACATATCTGTTCAGCTCTTGAACACAATGGCCAATCAGAGGTGTTTAAGAATCTGCTCAACAGAGCTCAAAATGCTAGGGGTAAATGCTGGTATTGTCACATTTTTTAAATTTCAGTACTCCCGGGTGATGCTTCTCCACAAACCACCAACATATAAAATACCAAAAATAAAAATATATTTTTTAAAACATTGCCAAGTAAAACGCTGCATTTATTTAGAACTGTCTCTTTACGACCACAACAAACGAGACACTTTTCAGACGTGCATTCCAACTTTGCCTCAGCACCAGGCTCAAGTCAAATGAGCACGGAAAAGGTAGGCTACAGGTGACTACGATGGAGCTTCACTTGAACAATAGTGAACTGCGGTCAGATGAGATGTTGTCAGGCTATGTCGGTAAAACTCAGAAAAATGAACATGACTGTCCAATCAGACGTTATACTGTGCTCGCGGCACACACTCAAGAAGTGTACGCACAAATGCGGTGGCGCGCGCTGCATATTACTTTATTATAAATAAATAAAGTGCAAAAGAAACTACGAGCATGCACCGTCATTGTTCTGTTGTACGTTAAGTCATGAAATTACCAAACATATGTATGTATTTGTTGACATGGTTTTAAAGCTATTGTTATCCAAATTGTTGGCCTTAAAACCTCTTAAAAAATGCACATATGTACACCAGGGAAATCTAAATTTTCTCGGGGGAGCGTGCCCCCGTACCCCTTAGCAAACTACATTTTCTGACCTCAGTAATTATGAAACCCTGCGTACGACCCGGCTTCTATTCTATCTAACGAAATATGAGGTAAACGTAATTGGCTTTTATTTTTATAGGTTTAGTCTCCATTTAAGATTTAGTTTTAGTAATTTTGGCATGTTGTAATTTGTAATAGGTTTTTTATATTTTGTCATGTCAAAGATACATCCAAGGATGTGCTGGGACACATCTTCAGTGATGTCCCTGGGGTCATTGGGCATTTTGGGTCTTTCAACATCATATGCCCTCACCCAGGTGACCCAGCCAGTGTTGATCAGACCCTGGCTTGTGTCCCAGCAGTACTGGCCCACAGATCGCACCTCTTAAACCACAGCCATCTGGAGGCCCTTTCTGCAGCCTCTATTGCGGACTTGATGGATTTCCTCTACGCAGCCCCAGTAATGTCAAGCAGTGTGTGGATCTTACACAGTGACCGACCAGCAAAGCCTCTTTACCCAACTTTGATGGGCTCACAGTGTGCCTTCCAGCCCGCCTTTCTGAACTCATCCACCAACTCCTGATATTTGGACCACTTCCGTTCATTTACTTCTTCGATGCAGTCCTCCAAGGGAACTGTGAGCTCTATCAAGAGCACCTGCTTCAAAGTGGCTGATGTTAGCACGACGTCTGGCCTCAATCCATTTGCCATGATGTGTACCGGGAACTTGTAGCTGCCACCCCAGATCGACTTGCAGCTCCCAATCCGAAGCCCAGCTGCCGGCTTGAGCTGTGAATATGGCTGCTCCCCGGCTTTGACAAAGGTGATGTTCCTCCGGTTGCAGCCGTGCATATTGTTGGCCATAGCTTTGGAGATGGCTATATAGCTTATATATATACATATAATTTTCATTTCAGTTTTTCAGTTTTTATTATTATTTTAGCTATGGTTTTGAGAATAACTATCCAATCATTCTAGAATATGGCCAAATTTAGGTGTCTTAGAAGTAACTGGAGTGCCAGGAGTAGATATTGTACTTGCCCTGCCTTAAAATGCTCTCTCTGTAGGCAGCTCACTGGCTTTTGTAGCTTATGCCTCCTCAGCTTAAGCTGAAAAGCTCAGTATTATTCTCAGACAAGACCATGGAAAGCACACATTTACTCTTAATTAGGCTGACCTTTTCCATCCAGGTCACTGCAGGATAGGTGATGAAAAGAACCTTCAGTGAAGGCCATCAGTCTTCCTGAACCCCGACCGCTTTGATTCATATGTTTCATTTCAGCATCCAGCCACCAACAGAACTGACAGCCTGACAAAACGATATCACACTTCCCATCATGCCCCAAAGAAAATGTTAAAGGATTTCTACACCGCTAACGGTACCAAATGGAATTGCAAAATAACTAGATATGCATTTCCTGAAGTAAATGTGAGTATTGCTTACTTGCTGCCACAGTGTTGCAGTTTGGCACTCATTCAAATATGGCTCAAATTATTTATTTTGTTCATATTTTGAAAGCCAAAATATTAAATGTCATGTACAGTTTGAGTATTTAATGAGTAATCCACTATTTTGTAGAGGGGGGGTCAAAATGACAGTTTTCATCTGAGATTTCACTTGCACATTTCACCTTTGAAACTGACAAATCTTGAGATCTCAAAATGGTTTTTGAACAAAGATTTTGGTTTACAATGCATGGATTCATCAATCATCATAGCGCTTCCTGGAATTTTTTTTTTTCTTCTAATTTGTTGTTGTTCATATTATGACTGACATATTTTGATGGATGACTTGTATGTTTAGATCTGTGTGCTGCTTTGAATCATTTTGTCATCTATTGCTAATTGCTATAATTAAAGACTACAACAAAGCCAATCACCCAGTATCAAACTTTGAAAAAAAAAAAAAAAAAAACTTTCCCTGTTGCAACTTTCATTATTTATTTATTTGAAAATGAACTTTGTAATCAGAATGAGTTAATATATTTTAGAAATGACTACAGAATGTTGTGGAACAACAACAACAACAGCATTGACTTGTAAGTGCAATTTGTTTTTTAAGCAACTGAGCACATTTGTATGTTTGATATGTATGAAGAGCTAGAGAAGCTATGTCTGATGTCAGTATAATTATGCATGTGCATTTATATAATATAATAATGTAATATAAACAAATGATATATATTAATAGTAAGCAATGCAAATCTAAAATTATGCATACAATATACTTTAAACATTCTTATTATTCACATAATAGGATGCTAATAATACCTGGTGTGAAATCTGATTTTTGCTGCCAGATGGTGTAGTTACAGCATCTACAAGCAGTGGATAATGGGGCCATGCTAACCAGCCAAACCTTGACCCTTTGATGTTAATGATATCAAACTGAAGGACGTACACATTTGTCATGTGCACAACAAAGTTAAAATTGTAAATGGAGCACATGCCATTGAAGTTGCCACCTCTGAAATGGAAATTGCATTTGTATTCCCTGTGTATTATTGTCTCCTTGAAGCATTTCCATTTTATTTAAAATGGAGCTTCTAATTGTCCAGGGGAAGGACATCTTTGATAGAAGTTAGATATGCAAGGTTATCAACCAAGGACACAAATAAACACTTGGGGCTCATCCAAGGAAACCATTGAAGGGTATATTACAATTAGAAACCAAGTAAATAAATGATGTATGTCCATTTGCATTGGCTAATGCTTTCTGTGCATGCATTTACACCAGGATATCAAACAAACACGGTCCACTGTTCGGTTTAGATTGCTCACTCTCGCATGTATGCCATTATATCTGATGAACTGATTTATGATCCGAGGCTTGGATATTCACAATGCAAACATTTGATTTAATTGTTCCGTTTTCAAAAGATATGCTGATTTTGAGACATTCTATAGGAGGTAAACAGTAAAGCATCTTGGTACAGTTGTACAGTAGTGTTAATTTCGTCAGACGAGACGAGACGAAATATGTTCGTCAACGACCTTTTTTTTCATGACTAAGACGAGACGATGACAAGACTGCACCACTGTCCAAAAACGCTGACTAAGACTAAATTAACATGCATTATTGTTGACGAAAAAAGACGAGACGAAAATGTTTTGTATAAAATAAAAACTAAGATAAAATCTCTCTTCATTTTCGTCTACAATCGTCTCTGCTTTTTCATCAGCTGTTCAGAACGAGTTCGCGGCTTTGATACTGACAAAAAGTCAGAATGTGTCATCATAACTGACGGGAAACACTGCGGACAAAGAATTAACATTAAGCAGGTTATATATATTTTATGTTAACTTAGGTTACTTATTTTGCCACATGCATGTGTGGGTCTTCACATCACGGGCGCGGAAAGTGGGGGTGCTGTAAATGCATGTTTGTTCATTAACATTTATTTGTAATAAACACTCTGAGTTGGCTATTTAAAAAGTTTTATTTTTATGTTAAATTATGTAAGGGATAATGCAGAGCGAGGCGGTTGTTATAGCTAATACAACCCCAACATGCTGATTAGGCTGACTACCTACCAAATAAATCAATAATTTGACACAAAATGATGATTTAAAAAGTAGTTTATTGATTTAAAAACGATTGTATTGCTTCCGCTAAAGAAAATAGTGCGCTCCGTCTCTACGGTTAGAATCCTGTGTGTCCATGGCAACGATCTGTTTTTCATGGCAACGGTGTGTTATAGTTAGCAGCGGTCTGTTATCAAGAAATAAAATAGTGTGTGCGTAGAAAGAATTCGTCCACACGCCGCTCAAAAAAAAAAAAAAAAAAAAAATCCTGAGCGCAAGTCCACCGTCTAAGCAGGCTTTTTGTGTTAAATTATATTTCCTGTCGCTGCGCAGGCTCTTTTATTGTACATGACAGCTTATGTCCCGGTGACCGGTCTTTGCATTACGATAAAAAGCAGTATCAATAAAGTAAAAAAAATGTGATGTGCAGTCAAGTTCGAGTGTATGCACTGTTTAAACGAGTGTTCTCAACTTCTCACTGATACTTTTGTGATTCGCGGAGTTTTGACAAGTTTTATAGCCTTGATATTGTTTCTTATTCAAAAGTGGTGACAGAAAAAACTAAGCACCCCCAACCTGAAACCTCTTCCCACGCCCCTGTCACAATCACATCATAATCAAAATTAATAATTAGGCTTAAAAGCAAATGTATATGTAAGGGAATCAAGTTTAACAATTACATATAATATTGCTCCAAATATCATCAATAATGGTGTGTGCAATACCATGTATAACTTGCATTAAGTTGGTAATTTACTTTATACGTGTGTTCCTGATATTATTGCATTTAATGAGGCCTCGTTGTATTTATTCTTACAATAGCTTCTAGATGTGGTCAAGCAACCAGCCAGGAAAGAGGAGAGGCCATCTATGTCTGACTAAAAACCGTTGTAACTTAAGTTGTCAGTTGGAGTCTGTTGGGCCCCAGCTTTTGAATTGTGTTGGTTAAAATAAAATACTCTTCAGCACAGGTTAATCATTTGTGAATGTGTCTCCTAAATCAGAAATTGAAAACCAGACACGTTTAACATTTGCATTCAACAAAAATCATTCAACAAGTGTATTTTGTCAGGTAATTATGACATTTAACCATTGTTTGAGATATGTCAAACACTTTTTTTACTGAAATGTTTATCAGTAATAATCGCAGTAATAATGTGTTATTTTAAAAAAAGACTAAAATTTTTTGACTAAAACTAGACTAAAATTAAAAGACTTTTAGTCGACTAAAACTTGACTAAGATACCTTGAGTTTTCTTTTGACTAAAACTAGACTAAAATGACAAGACGTTTAGTCTAACAAAAAAAGATATGTGAATGACTAAATATGACTAAAACTAACAAGGACATTTGGCACAAGACTAAGACTAAGACTAAATTAAAAATAGGTGATGAAATTAACACTATTGTACAGTATCCAACGTAAATGAGTACACCCGCTTTGAAAAGTAACATTTTAAACAATATCTCAATGAAGGCAAAAACAATTTTATGTAACATCTGTTTAAACTTGTAACATGAAAGTAAGGTTAATAATATCACTTAGAGAGCAAAATTTTTAGCTTTACTCAAATTAGGTTGATGCAAAAACGAGTAGCCCCAACTGAAAGTCTCTGGAGCAAAGCTAAATTTTATACTACAAATGTCTAATTTAACAAGAATTCAACCACAGGTGAGTCTAATTATTCATTACACAGGTGTCCAGAAGACAGTTGACTATAAAAGGGTGTTAAAACCCCTTCCCATTTCATGCTGTCAGCAATGGCACCACATGGAAGACAAATGTCTCAAGACCTGAGAAAGAAAATCATTTCTTTACACCAGAAAGGTGAAGGCTACAAGAAGATCATCAAAGTTTTACTTATCAGTCAGAATACTGTAGCAAAAGTGGTACAAAATTTTTTAAAAGTTGGAACTGCAACCATCTCACAGAGATGCCCAGGTTGTCCATGGAAGTTAACACCTCGACAGGAGCGTCTTCTGATGAGAAGGGTTGAAGAAAATCGGCATGCAAGTTCACTGCAGTTATCTAAAGAAGTAGAAAGCCAAACTGGGGTGACTATTTCCTGTGACACAATACGGCTTACATTTGCAGAGGAATGGCATGCATGGGTGCCGTCCACGAAAGAAGCCTCTTCTAAATCCCAGGCACAAAAAAACCCGCCTACAGTTTGCCAGGGCCCATGCCGACAAAGATGAAGACTACTAGGACTCTATACTCTGGAGGGATGAGATCAAGATAAATGTTTTTGGAACTGATGGCTTCAAAACTGTATGGCGTCGCAAAAGTGAGGAATACAAAGAAAAATGCATGGCGCCTACAGTGAAACGTGGTGGTGTCAGTGTCCTTATGTGGGGCTGCATGAGTGCTACTGGTGTCGGGGAGCTGCATTTCATTGATGGCATCGTGAATTCACAGATGTATTGCTCTATAATGAAAGAGAAGATGCTACCATCACTCCGTGCCCTTGGCCGTCGTGCACTTTTCCAACATGACAATGATGATAAAACACACATCTAAGGCCACTGTTGGATTTCTGAAGAAGAACAGGGTGAAAGTGATTCAGTGGCTCCTGATCTGAACCCAATCGAACACCTATGGGGAATTCTGAAGAGACAAGTTGAGCATCACTCTCCATCCAGCATCCAGTCTCTAAAAGAGGTAATTCGTGAAGAATGGAAAAAGATAGATGTTGCAAAATGTCGCCAATGTGTTCATTCCATGCCGAGAAGACTTGGTGCTGTCATTAAAAATCATGGAGTACTTGATTAAAAATCAAGTACTAGATGTAGTAGTTTTTAAGTTAAACAGATGTTATATTAAATTTAGTCTTGTCAACATTTTGGAAATTGTTTTTGTGTTCTTTGAGATATTTATTTACGCTGAGCACTGTATATTCATTAAAATGTTTGCTAAAATTATTATTGTTGTTGTTTTAGGCACTTTATTTTAGCTCCTTTATCAATATAAGATCTTATATTGGTGTCAAATTTAGCAATGAACAATTTGAATAAATATATAAATATAACTGATGATTTAGTTTGATAGGAAGGCTTTCAAATATAATGTTGACTGGCTATAATTACATCTATTAAATAATTTAAAATTGTTATTGTAACAAAAAGTAAATTATGAAGTGGCGCAAGGGTCGGTTTTAGGCCCTCTACTATTCTCAATATACATGCTGCCTCTGGTAATATTATTTGAAAACATGGAATTAGTTGATACTCAAGTTACTTCATTACGGCCAGATTGAATCTCTAAATTATCCAAGTTGAAATGTTATGAACAGCAGTTATGCTAATTATTTTCCATTTGCTCTTCTGTCTCAACTTTGGGATCCAGCCGCTTATGAAGATTTTTAGATTTTCAGAACACCTGTGAAGCAATGACGCCAACTCTGAATCAACATGTACTACTGCCAAATTTGCTATATATTGTAATCATTATGATCACAACTTGTAATAATTGCTTTAATGGGATCATTGTTTCTGCCTAAATTAATAAATTATATTAGCTAACTGCATGATTTGTATCATCTTAGACCTGTACATTTTTGTCATTCAGACATTATTTTGGCACCTGTTATCACCTCTGATAACAGATTACTCTAAATTGTAATGTAGACACATGCACTTTTCTATATAGCTGGTTTGAAACGATATGTATTGTGAAAAGCGTTATACAAATAAATGTGAATTGAAGTTCATTAATTTATTGTTAATAATTTATTCCCAAAAAAAAAAAAAAAAAAAAAAAAAAAAAAATATATATATATATATATATATATATATATATATATATATATATATATATAGTGGTGTCAGTATCAGCAATTTTGGATGATGTTTTGTATTGAATAGAAAGGAAAACAAGTGTTATTGCCTATCCATAAGGGAATGTCTGTTGAAATTACATTAGAAATAATTTGTGCTGTAACATTTTTCCATCCGGCTGAACTTCTGAACTTCTGTCGTAAATCTAATCGTCACTTTCGGTTGAGCTCATTCTGGATCAATCTTGAACTGTCGGCTTTGTATCACTGTGGTGCCAGATTTAGAATCTGTTATTTTGAAAAAAGAAATACGGAGAGAGAGAGAGAGACAGGGTGAAGGAGAGACAGAAAAGTTATGGCAGCTGAGTCAGACAGCTGAGCGTTCCCAGTTTAGAGTGCTTTCAAGTGCAACAATTAGCGGTACACATTTCAGTGTTTGGTTTGCATGCAGAGAGATGGTACACGGACTGCAAGGTGGCAGCATAATTTATTTCCACCCAGCAAATGTGATTTCATTTAAGCAAATGAGTTGGAGAGGCAGCGCGACTGATAGAGCTGACAGTCACTCGCCGTACTGTGGGTTCATCGGTCAGATTACTAACTTTGGCTCTGTGTGGCAGATGGGTACATCACATAATATCAAATCTGATTTATAATCCATTTGGGTTAATGGTTATGCGACTGCAGAGTTTAGGGCATCAAAATATAAATTATACAGTGCATCTGCATTGTTTGCTTGCAGAGATGCTACTTCCACAAAGCTTGTCATTTCTGCACTATAGTGGCTCCAAACAGAACTGCAAAATTGATGTGGTTTGCACAACAGATTTACTAAAGTTAGAAGAATAGTTTAGTATCATCATCATTTACTCAACCTCATGTCATCCCAAGCCTTTTTCTTTCTGTCTTTCTTTTGTGGACACACAAAAAAGAGACATTTAACAAAATGTTTACATTGCTCTTTTTCAGTTGGTTACCAGGGGAGTTGTCAAAGATTGCCAAAAAGCATATAGCTACAAGAAAAGTTACTTCAGAAAGTGTTCTGAAGCCATACATGAGCTTTGTGTGTGAGTAATGCACTGAAATTTGGTGACTCACAAATCATGAACATGTGCATATTTGATTCTAAATATATGCATATTAAATTTTGAATGTGTGCATATTCAAATTTGATGTGTCTTGGCATGCGAAACATGAATGAGAATTGAGGGCTGTGGTGGGCAAGAGGAATAGTCACATTTGACTACTTACAGGTTGCTTTTGGAATTTTTGGAGCTTAAATTCACCATGAAATCAAAATCTTTTTTTTTTTTTTTTTGTTTGTTTTGTTTTTTTGAATATTGCAGTATTTATTATGATTTATCAGTGAACATTTTTTTTTATTATTATTATTCATGTGCATCAATCTTTAATCAGTCTCTTCTCTGATGACGTGTTTACTGGTGTGAGGACGGGGCAACCTGTGACTCATGATCCATTAATAGCAAATCACAACCATTCAATCAATTCATGATAGACAAAATCAAGTCCTGTCCTACATTTGTTCATGTTCCAGAAGCCGTTTCACTCAGATATATGTCACAATGGCAAAGAAAAGACTATCACAACTTCTGTATAATGCCAACTTTAACTCTGTATTGTGAACATCCTACCTAACATCTCCTTTTGTGGTCTACAGAAGAAACTGCTGCACTACAAATCCAACAAATCCAAAAATCTCAACACTGGTTGAAATGTTTCTCACATCTGCATATCCACTACAAGATAAACCAAAAACCATTAGACTGCGAGTATGTTAGCACTAAAAATCAATATAGCAGCAGTGTTTAAAGTGCAGACTATCTGGGGAAAACTATAATTGTATTCTCTATTACAGATGAACTCATTACACCAGAGATAAAACACTAACAAAACTCGCAATAATAGGGTTATAATGAAAAACTCGCTCTTTCACATGACTCCTGTCATTCCCCAATGCATTGAACCCTGCACTGAAGCATCAGCTGCAGAATAACTCTGAGCGGTGTGTTGTGCGCCGGTCAAGCGTTCTAACATGGCGCTCAGAGTTCAAACAATTTCAACTTTGACCTTGTTTCCCACTGACCTTTCGAAGCAAAGCCAGTGATTACTTGACAATCCCAATGTCAGTCTTTGCAATGACAGAAACTTTGTTAAACATTATGAAATTCCTTATATTTTTGTTCCTGTGTATTTATATTTTAATTTCATTTAACATTTTTTTTTTTTTTTTTTGTAATTCTTTATTTGCTGTCTTCATAAAAATGTAAAAAAATACTATAAATACATATTTATAAATACACACACACACACACACACACACATATATATATTAGTTTCTGTGATCGGGATCTCCGTATTGATTTCATGTTATTGGTTCGTCGGATGGCAAAAATAGCTTTATCCATGATGAAAGTGGAGCGGGCGGTCGCTGAATCAGAAAATTACGAAAATCTCAGACATATTCGGATGGGACTATTTCTCACAGGACTTCTGAGTTAGCCGGGAAGCAGTAATTTTCCGATTCACGTACAAATATGGGAAAAAATCGTAAGTGAACTTGGCTGCGCTGTGTTTTTGACTCTCAAAGAACCGGTTCATAAGAGGCATTTGTTAATGAAGCACACTGGGCACGCTGCGTGCAACCATCATGCACAGTTTATTGAAAGACGTGTTTTCTTGCCATTACTTTGCTATCCAATTTTTTTAGTCATCTCATCATATTGAAGTGCCGCTCCTGAAAAGCAGTACTTGAAACACTGCTTATACATTTTATTCTGTGATCATTTTGGGGTGGCAAAGCTTTTTCTTAGGGTGGCAGATGCCACCCCGTGCCACCCCGGTAGATCCGCCCCTGTCCACGCATCCGGCCTCTTTGGCGCTCCCTAGCGAGATTGCGCCTATAGCATTTGCCTATACTGCCTATATAACGGGCCGGCTCTGGCAATGTCCGAGTCTCTCCTGTCTTATGTTTCTCATGTGTTTTCAGTCGGCGCAAGCAAGAAACATTTACTAGACTGTGGATTGGCTTTGACGCTCTGAACAGTGGCCACGCAGCCAAATTTTTATGACCATGGACGGTGCGCTTGTGCATGCGCCGAACGCGCCTTTCCGTGCTCATGGGCAAAGGAGTATGTTTGAAAGGCTCGCGTGTTCTGGGGGCAAATAAGTATCTTTGTGTTACATACAGAGGAGGTCGGA
Source organism: Megalobrama amblycephala (assembly GCF_018812025.1). Lineage (NCBI taxonomy): Eukaryota > Metazoa > Chordata > Actinopteri > Cypriniformes > Xenocyprididae > Megalobrama > Megalobrama amblycephala. Next base: position 52,773,774 of record NC_063050.1, read on the forward strand.
GACACATGTACAGTTTACGATATTTATTGAGACAACCAGAGCAGTGAGCAGGTGAGTGAAAGCAGACAAAGTTTCCAGACAGAATATATATCAAGACAGTGATACTTGACTTGATCTTCACACCAGGTTCGATGAAGGCTGAGAGACGTGGAGCAGACGCTACACAGAGACACTCACAGAGGACTGGAGAGCACAGAGGATCTAGGAGACACACTGGAGACAGGTAAGTAGTCCGTAAGGTAAGCATTCAGGTTAGTATGCGTTAACGAGACAATGACTGAGTGACTGTGAGTTTCTTTTATGGTGCTGCTGATTGGGATGGTGATGAGTGTCAGGTGCGTGTGATCAGTACTCTGGTGAGGGAGTGTGACGTGATTGGCTGGGTGCGTGTCTGTGACACTTTGAAAGGCTTGCGAGCTCAGGGACAAAGGAGTATCTTATAAAAGCCTGGCGCGCTCAACTGTGCGCGAGACGGAGGAGGACGTGGGAAATGAAGTATACCCGGGCCTTAACCACTCCAAATTAGTGAACTGGAGCTGACGGATCACATCGGGAAAAATATGGGGGGCATTAGGGCTGTCAATAGATTTTTATTTTTTTTTTAATCGCGATTAATCGTGCACCCTTAATCACAATTAATCGCACATTTATCGTGAAATTTTGATTGAAGATTGAAGTGTGAATTTCACAGAACTGTATTTTTCAGCTTTTTTCAAAGTAAATTTAAATGTCTTTACAAAAAAGGACACCAAATAACCAAATGATATGATTTCATATAATTCATACATTTATGTAGGCTACACTAAAGCACCCATAAAAAAACAGCAAAAAAAAAAAAAAAAAGTTTCAGAATTCACAGTGTATAATATGTGCAACAGCAAAGAGCTTGTTTACCTTTTAGAGAAGTCAAGTTGCGATACTGAACAGGACCACATTAGCCTGGTAATACCAGACTCTGCTACTTCACTTTGCTTCGTAGACAGAGTCTGGAATGGCATAATAGAGAAGTGTTTTCTCTCTCGCTAGGGGGCGCTTGTCTGAAGTTTAAAATCATTGGTTACCCGTAAGCCAATCAGATACGTTTAGTTATGACGTATGTTATGCGCCTGTACAGCCGCATCGAAGCACAGACATCATGCATCAAACTCAAATCTATGATTGAACTTCCACTGTAAACCTGTTGTAAACATATGATGATGCGAGCGAAATACCGGAGTGAACATGGCTGTAAACGACTTTTGCAGATTATGCGAAGTTAATACATCCCGAAGTTTGCATCCCGTGTCTCGTTTCCCATTTCCGCGGTCGTTTCGGTTTTCGATTTCTCTAACCTACAATGTAAAACTCGGCGCTTAGCATCTACGTCACGGCTCTCAGCCCGCCCTCTGTTCGTTGATTGGCCTGGCTGTTTCCAGACCGGTGGCAAACAGAAAGCTCTCACGCTGTATCAGACTGAGTACAGAAGCGAAATGAAATTGAGCGGAAGTAGGAAGTCTGACGTAGTCAGGCTAGGACCACATGGAGATGCCAAAAAAAAAAAAAAAAAAACCTAAACCAACCTTGACCTGCAAATATACTAAAGTACACAGCAACATACACAGGACAAATCCAAACATTATTATAAATGTGTGAAAACAACGTGAATATACTGAAATGTGTGCATAAATACAGTGTGCGATCAGTGCATCGAGAGCGCGCTCGTGCTTAATGTACGACTCTTGTACGTCACCGCAATCGTCTTTACTTTGATTGCAATCCTCATTCATCAAAACTTTCATAGCAAGAAGCTCGTTAGCTTTATCCAGCAGAGAAACATAGTTTGGATATCATCTGGCCATACAGTGGTGGGATGTTTCTTCGTTACGTTCAGACAGAAACAGCGTGGAGCGGCAAGGCTCGCGCTCTTCAGATACAATGACAGAATATGACAGAGAGTTTGTGTTTAAAGCGAAGCAGACACTGGAATGAATAATTCTTTCTGCCATCTCTGATATAATCAGCATGGACTTTAAGATTATCTAACTGCGTGACGTAAATTACGTTATGACGCAATTTCACATGCTTCCGTATTTTTTTCGTGTTAAATCCGTCATATTATTTTAACGCGTTAAGGATTTTGAATTAATCGCATGTGTTAACACGTTTACGTTAATAGCCCTAACATTATATATATATATATATATACACACACACACATATATATATATATATATATATATATATATATATATATATATATATATATATATATATATATACACTGACAGACAAAAAAAAAAAAAAAAGTTCAAATATTAGTCATAGGGGTCAAAGCAGTGTGTTTCTGATTCAAGTTATGTGAAAAGGACATAAGTGACCATTTAATGGTTAGTTATTGTACTAAGTCCATATTCATATATTTATCCGCAGGGCGTAACATTCAGTAACAGTGCATACTCAGCAGCCTTTGTTCATATTGCTCTGGTTTATATAGTACAATCCACTAGCTTACCTTGCATAGCGAAGCCCCATATCTCTTTCTTTTTGCACATTTTGTCTAGTCTATGAATTTAAGCCTGGCTTTGAACCAAATATTTGTGCTGATAAGTCGTTTTAAGAAGTAAAAAGCTCACTTTTCTACCTCAGAACCAATTGTTCTGCAAGGCGAGCTAATACATGTCAAGATCGGGGCAGCCCTTGGTATTTCTGCAGGCCCGCTGAAGTTATTATGCGAAAGAAGACCTCATTCTTCGCCTGAAGTTCACAGCGCATTAGGTTGTGTAGTTTAATGCAGTGTGGAAATTTATAGCACCGAGCAGGGCAGAACAATATGGCACACACTGCGAGGGTGATATTCAAAGCATGACCTGATGTAGCTTATGTTTTCAACAATTCGCTTGGCATTGCATGTCATGCTTTGTTAGATATGTGCAGAGATAGCTGAACTGCTCAGGTTTACAGGGCATTTGTCATTTACAGGTACATAGAGATGAAGCCTATAAAAAGTCCATGGAATATTGGAGTCTTTTTATAGGTTTTATAAAAGTTCAAGTGTCCAATCTGACCTCAATTTCAGCTTCATGTCATGTTCAGTGTCCACAGTTTGGGCTTCTGCAGTTTGTTTGTTCTGGCATGGATCTTATGCATATGGCACACTAATCTACGCTGAAGTTAAGGGAGAAATATCTTTTAAATATGTATGATATATTTTTCAGTATTTGCATGGCATGAAAGCAATGAGGATCCAAGCTGATGACGACAGTATTATAATTCAATAGACACATTTACAGGTAATTTCTTATAAAATATAAGAAAGATATCTATATGCAAATGCCCCATTGCTTATTGAACCATTTCATCTACATGAACTGTTTGAATGAATTAATTTACTGAAATGAATTGCATGACATCTTCCAATTATCAATCAATCAATCAATCAATCAATTTATGCACTATATGCACAGAACTTGGTTTTGTGGATAAAAGTTACACTTTCTATCGTTCTATCGTTGTCATTTATAATTGCATGATAATCCATTGACTAAAGTTCAAGATCCTCTTTATTAATATTATGCTACATTTTTTTTTGCAAATTTTTGTAACACTATGTTGCTACCCATTGTAAAAAGGAGTTTGATGCTAGGAAGGCTACAACATATTTGATCAAATAAAAGCAGCCTTGGTAAGCATACGAGATTCTTTCAAAAACATTGAAAGATCTCGTCGACCCCAAACTTTTAAATGGTAGTGTTATATTTACTGTCATTGTTATCTGATAAAATCTTCACTCGTCTTATTAAAATGTCTTAATGAGAATTCAGGAACGCAGACTTGTTATTGCCAAATAACTTCATTAAAATGTTGTTCCCTTGTGCTTGGCATCTGCAAGTTTCAAAGTTTTTATTTTTTTGTGTTGTTGAAATCATCACATCGTACTTTCTAAGACAAACATACCCAATTGCGCACGTTCGTATTCTGTTTTCCCCAGATCTGTCGAGACATTAAGCAGACACTCGCTCTCAGGAGAACTTGGTGATAATTGAAGCAGGTGGGAGCAAAAACTGTTGGAAATGTCAATCACTGTTCAGTTTAGTATAACTGTCTCTGTTATTTTGGTAATCTGTCTCCAAGACAAGTTCAAATATTGAAGAAAATTATCTGGTGTCATTTTGAGTTCACTGCTTTTTCCCCCATTAGCCTCAGGGGAGCCTGCTATATGCAGCAGATCTGATTTATTGTGGATCACCGCTGTCAGATTGGGTTTAGTTGGAGGTGGCTATGTTCACACAGTGTTTGGGATTGACAACCGTATTTACTAACAGGTGTGACTCTCTTTGTGTTCATATGACTGCTTGAGCCTCTCAAATAGACCCACAAGGCCTGATGACATATTTCCATGATGATTTTTTTTACTCATCTTGTTGTTTTGCACCTAAGGCCTTCCACTATACCCTCTCTGTCCTGGTTAGATTCTGTTTGATTTCTTGTCTCAAGACAGCAGTGCATGGAACAGTTCAATCATTCAAAAATACAAAGTTCCGTCATGAAACTCTAGATGGCGCAGGCTGATAGGTCCTTAACTCAATCTGCTTGTGGTCACATCATTCTCTATAGGGCACAGCTGATTGGTTCCTGCTGTATCAGCAGCCAATGAGCTCACTGCTCAACCTTCAAATACTTGGTCAGCATTTGCTGTAGCAGTTGCAGCGTGCTTTCAGAAACCCTCCATCTTCCCCAGCTCCGCCTGTATAGATCTGCTATGGGTAATTCATGTACAGTATATTGTACAGCAGCAGCATGTCTTACTTGCTCACAGCAGTGTGATGAGTATGTACTGGCAGTAGCAAGTCCCGTACTTGCTCTGCAGATGCAGCAGCAATAGCCAACAGCAGCAGCAATAACAGTAGCAGCAGTGTAACAGATCTATTCTGCCAAGACCAAACATATCAACATTGTTATATCCATTAGCATTCCAAACACTCAGAGTTGTCATGACAAAAAAATACTTTTGGGTTTCTAGAGAAAGAGCAGTGGCGTAGCTTCTAGACATGCAAGGTATGCATGTCCAATGGTCCCCTGGCGGATTGGGGGCCCGCTATTACGGGCTTAACCCCAAATTATACTTTGGGTGTCCACGCGCCGTGCTCATCGCAAATTTTTTGTCATTAGGAGGGTTCGCGGACGTTCGCAATCCCCGTCCATGTGCAGCCCAATGTTTGTGATGGCACGGACAGTGTGTGTACTGTACATCAGCCCATGCGAGAGTGAATTGAGTGCTTGAAAACAAAAGTCTACTAGATAGTGCACAGTGCACACGCCGAATGCGTCTTCCTGCAGCCAAATACTTTCGAAGGCTCGCATGTGCGTCTGTGCGCGAGACAGAACCCGTGTACATATGTTCAGAAAAAAGAAGTATAATAGAAATAATGTTGTCAATAATTTGCTATAGCTTATCTATGTTAAATGTACTGAATAAATGGACCATGTCTTAGCGATGATCTATTGTTTTTGACCGGTATTCACTTTTCTGTCATTTTTAAAGTGGGTTTCTGAAACTTATCCATGCAGTTATGTAAGTAGTATGGAATTTTAAATGAGTCATATTGGTTTTCTGAAAAAACGACTAAGTCTGCACATTTTTTTAATACTGCACAAGATGTGAATAAATGTAACTGGTACTCGCTGGAGTGGATACTCTTTATTCAACAAAATAAAATGCACATGGAAATGTGATGGAAAAATATTTAGAGGAGAAAGAGAAGTAAATTTATTTATTTATTAAAAAAAAAAAAAAAAAAAAAAAAAATATATATATATATATATATATATATATATATATATATATATATATATATATATATATATATATATATATATATATATATATATATATATATACACACACAATTTATTTATTTTACATTGCACTGTTTAGACTGTTGCATGTAACCCAACCCCTAACCCTAAATCTAACCATCGGTAAATAATATAAAACATGTAACAGGTAGAACAACTTTATTCCTAACGTACAACTATTCTGAGGCCAAATGATTGATCTGTGTGGGGAACAGACCCAAAAAAGATCACCGTTTCCATCCACCATTAAACTCAGAATAAGATTCTGTGCACACATTCACAAACTGCTGCCAGAAGAAGCATTATGTCAGCTTTGTAGCATTATTGTGAAATGCCACTGGCTCTCGTGTTTCGTGACTGATTGCATCATTGTAGTGTTTGGGTGTATCATTTGAATGAGATACAGTATATGACTGTGTGCGTTCACAGAATGTAATCATTTTCAACAATTAAAACCTTGAGTTCACTCTCTTCTTCACATAAAGAGATTGTATGGCTTCAGACAGTGTTGTAGTACTCGAGACTCAGACTCGGTCTTGAACTCGGTCTCGAGACCATATTGTACTGGTCTTGGTCTTGGTCTTGGTCTTGTCATGGATTCGTGTGCATTTTGACTCGAAATTGACTCATACTCGAACGTATTAGGAATTGGATTCATTCCCGAGTCCACTCGAGTCCCATTCAAAATATTTCATGATTATTACTGTATGTTATCATTTCTGTAAATTGATGTTTGGTTGACACGTCCAATGATTGGTGATTTTCTTGTGCGCATCTGCGCATGACTTGAGACTAAAGTTAGTGCAAAGGCAGCAGGACTCGGGTAGTAATGGAAAGTTCAGATCATTTTACTGACTCGGATCTTTGAATCTTGTTCAGCAAAATTAACAGAAGTCATTTCAGCAGAATATAATTGAAATGTTAAATTCCCCAACACATATACTTGTGCAAACGTTTATCACATTTGTAATAAAAAAAATAAACTATAGGCTAATACAGCCACGAAGGCCAAATTATGAGTAAATGATTGATTGGTTAATTAATTGCTTAGCAGGGTTTGAGGCTATGCAGTCTGTTAGTTCACCTCACCTCCAGATCAGAATCATTCTTTTGTCACCTCACATTTATCACGTCTGTTCCCCAGAAAGATACCTCTCGTGTCTACAACTCTTTCTTGAACTTCTAAAACTTTGACTTGGACTCAACATACTCTGCACTCGGTCTTGACTCGGACTTGAATGAGCTGGTCTCAACTACAACACTGGCTTCAGAAGACTTGGAACCAGACATGAGTTGTTTGTAATATGTTTTTGGTCAGTTTTTGCAATAAATACCTTCAACTGTACATGTATTGAAGTCATTTAGGGCGGGGTTGACCTCGTTGCTATGGATGATGTCGACATGATTACTAACTATGCCCACAGTGATTGGCTGATGGGGGAGGAGTCTCTGTCAGCGATTTAATCATAGAAATATTGTAGAATGAGGTATCATTTTCCCATATTCAAATAAAGGTTTTAAAATATACAAATGTTGCTATATTAAAATAAATATTTTAAAATAAAAATGTTGCTATATTCAAATACAGGTTTTAAAATGTACGCTGTCACTAATTAAACTAGTATATGTTCAGCTAATTTTCAGCCTGTCTGTGTCTTGAGAGAATGCAGAATTCAAGCGACAAATTATGTTTTATAAACAAAGTTTAGGAGGAGCACGTTCAAATCTAATCAGCTCCGGAGGAGGCATGTACACAGAGTTACCTCAACTAGCTAGTTACCTCGACAGTTTTCTGCCACCCCATTCCTCTCGCTCTCGGCTGGGGTTATGGGAAGAACTCTGGGTTTGGGCTAAATTCCAAGTTCTGAGCCCTCGATCCCCTTGGACAGCACGCCAAATATGCTTATATATACACACACACATACATACATACATACAGTAGACAACATTTGAAGTGGATCAAAAAAGTTAATCAAAGTTGCCCTAAGAACTAAGTTGTCCTAAGAAGAAGGTTTTAGACAACTCTCATGAAAGATTTTGATCCACTTCAAATGTTGACTACTGTATATATACAGTTGTGGCCAGAATTATTGGCACCCTTCATAAATATGATCAAAGATGACTCTAAAAATAAATCTGCATTGTTTATCCTTTTGATCTTTAATTCATAAAATTTGCAAAAATCGAACCTTTCACTGAAGGAAAAGAATTGAAAGTGGGGGGGAAATAACATTAAGATTTTTTTTTTTTTTTTTTTTTTTTCTCCAAAACACATTGACCACAATTATTGGCACCCCTAGAATTTTTTATGAATAAATATATCTCTGAAGTATATTCCCATTCATATTTACATTTTTTTTTTTTTTTTTTTTCACCAGGGTGATCATGAACATGAAATTGTCCAGCCGAGACTTCCTTTTCCACAGGAGTATAAACATGAGGAAACACAAAGGCCAAATTCCCTTAATCATTCATCACAATGAGTAAAACCAAAGAATATAGTTCTGATGTGCAGCAAAAGATTGTTGAGCTTCACAAAATAGAAAGTGGCTGTAAGAAAATACCTAAAGCATTGAAAATCCCCATTTTCACTATAAGGGAAATAATTAAGAAGTTCCAATCACCTAAAGATGTTACAAATCTGCCTGGAAGAGGACGTGTGTCTAAATCGTCCTAATGTGCGGTGAGGAGGAAAGTTTGAGTGGCCAAAGACTCTCCAAGGATCACAGCTGGAGAATTGCAGAGATTAGTTGAGTCTTGAATCTCAGAAAGCCTTAAAAAAACAATATCAAAAGCACCTACTGTTACGGGTGGCTGGTAGAGAGATGAGGCAGATACGGATTTCCACAATAATAGACACTTTACTTCAAACAATGGCAAGGAACAACAGACAGACACCTTAACAAAACAGAGAACGGACAAGGAGTGCAGGGAGTGAGTGCATTATAAAGGGAGTGCAGATAATAGAGTCCAGGTGCAGGTGATGAGTGATGATGAGGAGCTGACGAGGGAAGTGAGTGCAGGTGACGAAACAGGAGGATCATGGGAAATGGAGTCCAGGGGAACAAGGGATCTGTAACACCTACATCCCCACAAGTTGTTTGGGAGGGTTTCAAGAAAAATCCTGTGCTCTTATCCAGAAACAATCTCCAGCATATTTAGTTGTCAGACAAGACTGAAACTTCAAACGGGACCAGCTTCTATGGTCAGATGAAACTAAAAAAGAGCTTTTTGGCAGCAAACCCACCAGATGGGTTTGGTGCACACATGGATAAAAAGTGCCCCATGCCCACGGTTAAATATACTGCTGGATCTTTAATGTTGTGGGCCTATTTTTGTGCTGGAGGTCCTGGACATCTTGTTCAGATACATGGTATCATGGATTCTATCAAATACCAACAGATAAAAAAAATCAAAACCTGACCGCTTCTGCTAGAAATCTTATAATGGGCTGTGGTTGGATCATCCGTCGGGACAATGATCCAAAACAAACATCAAAACGAGCACAAAAATGTGTCACTGAGCATAAAATGAAGCTTCTGACATGGCCATCCCAGTCCCCTGACCTGAACCCTAAAGAAAATGAGTGGAGTGAACTGAAGAGAAGAAGCACCAACATGGAGCTGGAATCTGAAGGATCTGGAGAGATTCTGTATGAAGGAATGGTCTCTGATCTCTTGTCAGGTGTTCTCCAAACTCATCAGGCATTATAGGTGAAGACTCAGAGCTGTTATCTTGGGCAAAAGGAGGTTGCAAAAAGAATTGAATAAAAGGGTGCCAATAATTGTGGTCAATGTGTTTTGGAGAAAAGGATTTATTTCATAATGTTATTTCCCCCCCCACTTTCAATTCTTTTCCTTCAATGAAAGGTTAGATTTTTGCTAATTTTATAAATTAAAGATCAAAAGGATAAACAATGCAGATTTATTTTTAGAGTCATCTTTGATCATATTTATGAAGGGTGCCAATAATTCTGGCCACAACTATACACAGTGTGTTCCAAATTATTATGCAAGTGACATATCAGTAAGATTTCAGTACAATAAACATTCAGATTTTAGTTTTTCTAATAAAATGTTTATTTATCCATGTCTTTTTAGATAACTGCTATCAATCTCAGGCAAAATAATTTGCCAGGTCTATGGAAACCCTACTTAAAGGTTGTTCCACATTATTAAGCAAGTCACAGTTCTCATGCAATATGGCAAGTCTGACATCTTGACTACTCCTAACGCTTCACAGATTTATGAAAATTAGGAGTCCTAAAATTATGACTAATGTGCCCGTTATTTTTAAGAGTTTCTCCTAAATTGGCAAGTTAGGAGCTACTTTTAGCTTTAAGATGTTTTGTGAATACGGCCCCAGATGCAAAAGGCAAACAACTGAAAGTAATGGAGTACCCTGCACAATGACACGAAAAAATGACACAAAAGGGATACCCTGTGCATTTAAAAGTAACCACGGGGTCCTGACCAAGCATCCATATATAACGAGTTGAGAGTGACAATGTGTTGGTATTTCAAATAAATAAATAAATAAATGTTCAAAAACCCAGTTTGAGATGATTTGAGCTTTGTGACATGGCGTGTTATCCTGCTGGAAGTAGCCATTAGAAGATGGGTACACTGTGGACATAAAGAGATCGACATGGTCAGCACCAGAACTTAGGCTGTGGCGTTTAAACAGTGCTCTGTTGGTACTAAGAGGCCCAACGTGTTCCAAGAAAATATCCCACACACCATTACACCACCAGCAGCCTGAACTGCTAATACAAGGCAGAATGGACCCATGCTTTCATGTTATCTAGAAGATAGATATACACATAGGATGGCTTGAGGGTGAGTAAATTATGGTATCATTTTCATTTTTTAACTATCCCTTTAATGTTGGTTTAGTATTGCTGTCAAGCGATTAAGTCACTTAAGCCAGGTGCACACTGTGCGATTTTGGCCACAATTTGGTCATCTGAGACAAATTTTGAGAATCCTAAAAGATTCCTATAATCCTTGGGAAAAATCTGTAGTCTTCAATCGCTAGTTTGACATGTTCACCTTCAGCCGATTAATGACCGTTGCGATCAAATTTTTCCTCTGACGAAATTCTGGCAGTGTCAGAAGATTTGGCACACAGTCCTGTGACTTCTATGACATACATCAAATTGTCTTTATTTTTCAAGACAAGCCATGATCAAAATGAAGACTAGAGATTTCTTTGTTAGCCACCATTTCAGTCCCACGTGTAATGCAGCTCACTGTCACCGAATGTGTGTGGGTTGATGTAAAACTCCGGAAAAGTTTTCATGCATGCGTCCGTTTTTAACGTGTCTTCACTATTGTACAGTCTGACATAAATGACACCTCAGATCCCACAGTATGACATGAGGATCATGTTCATACAGTCTGACAAGCAACAATCGTAAAGGACTAATATAAATCGCACAGTGTGCACCCAGCTTTAGGGTATCTCATTTATGAAGTGGTACTGTAAAAAATGACCATACATTTTATCCTATGCATCCTTCAAAGAAAATGCCTACACACTTATGTAGAATGAATTTCACATAAAGTGGTTTCCTGTTGCACTTTATTCTAGGTCGGACCTGAAAATCTGCATGCTTGGAAATGTCTCTGATCCTTCTTGACTGTAGTACTTACAGATGCTGGTCATATAATTAGAATATCGTGAAAAAGTTCATTTTTTTATTGTAAATTATTTTTAAAAATGAAACTTTCATATATTCTAGATTCCCTACATGTAAAGTAAAACATTTCAAAAGTTTTTTTTTTTTTTTTTTTTTTTTTTTTGATGATTAGAGCGTACAGCTCATGAAAGTCCAAAATCCAGTATCTCAAAATATTAGAATATTTCCTAAGATCAACCAAAAAATGGATTTTCTAAACAGAAAAGTTCAAGTTCTTTAAAGTATGTTCATTCAGTATCACTCAATACTTGGTCGGCAGCAAATATTACAGCAAATGACTTGCTCCTAGCACAAATTACAGCATCAGTGAAGTGTGGCATGGAAGTGATCAGCCTGTGGCATTGCTGAGGCACTATTGAGCCTTCAGCTCATCTGTATATTGTTGGATCGACTGTTTCTCATCTTTCTCTTGAAAATATCCCATAGATTCAGGGGTCAGGCATGTTGGCTGGCCAATAAAACACAGTAATATCATGGTCAGCAAACCACTTGGAAGTGTTTTTTGCACTGTGGGCAGGTGCTAAAGTCCTGCTGGAAAAGGAAATCAGTATCTCCATAAAGCTTGTCAGCAGATGGAAGCATAAAGTGCTCCAAAATCTCCTGGAAGATGGCTGCATTGACTTTGCACTTGATAAAACACAATGGACCAACACCAGCAGATGCCACGGCCCCCCAAATCATTACTAACTTCAGAAACTTCCCACTAGACTTCAAGCAGCTTGGATTCTGTGCCTCTCCAGTCTTCCTTCAGACTCTGGGACCATGATTTCAACATGAAATGCAAAATTTACTTTTATCTGAAAAGAGGACTTTCGACCACTGTTCACTGTCCAGTTCTTTTTCTCCTTAGCCCAGGTAAGATGCTTCTGACGTTGATTCTGTTTCAGAAGTGGCTTGGTAGTCCTTTTCCTGAAGATGTCTGAGTGTGGTGACTCTTGATGCGCTGACTCCGGCTTCATTTGACTCATTGTGAAGCTCTCCCAAGTGTTTGAATCAGCTTTACTTGACAGTATTGTGGTCATCCCTGTTGCTTGTGCACCTTTGCCTACCCAGTTTCTTCCTTCTAGTCAACTTTGCATTTAATATGCTTTGATACATCACTCTGTAAATAGCAGTCTTCCCCATTAGTGTGGTTTCAAAGAACAAGAGATACCCAGAATTTATACTGTAGGGATGGTCATTTAATGAAACTCAAAATTTAAATATTCTAATATTTTGAGATACTGGATTTTGGACTTCCATTAGCTGTACGCTCTAATCAACAAATTAAAAAAAAAAAAAAAAAAAAAAAAAAAAAAAAAAAACAACTTTTGAAATGTTTTACTTTACATGTAGGGAATCTAGTATAATTGAAAGTTTCATTTTTTTAAATAATTTACAATAAAAAAAATTAACTTTTTCACGATATTCTAATTATATGACCAGCACCTGTAATTATTACATACACTTCAATGTGTTTTGTGTTCAGAGATGTTATTCTACAGACCCGGTTGTAACGATTTGTCATTTGAGTTACTGTTGCCTTTCTATCAGCTCGAACCAGTCTGACCATTCTCCTATGACCTCAACAAGGTATTTTTGGCCACATTCTCTGTAAACCCTGCAGATGGTTGTGTGTGTGAAAATCCAAGTAGATCAGCAGTATCTGTATACTCAGTATACTCAGACCAGCCCGTCTGGCACCAAGTTCAAAGTCACTTAAATGAACTTCAGCAGATCATCTTGCTCTTGACCATGTCTACATGCCTTGCTGCTCTGTGGCTTGAATGGCAGTGCACATCAATTTTAGGTTGTTTTTATTGCTCTTTTGCACAGCTGCATCTCAAAGCGTAAACGCATTTTTTTTGATTTCCCTTCCCATTGAGTCCTCTGAGACTCTTGCAGAGGTTGGCACACAGGCGTGCATGTTTAAATGCTTCTCTCTCTCTGTGACCTAACAAGCATTTCTCCATGTGCTTGGGTCCCCACAGCTGTGGTCAATCTGCTAACAGGCAATTTGAGTTCCTGATCCTGTGATGCAAATTAAGGATGCTTATTGGATTCCTTGTGTCAATTCGTCCTCAGAATTTGCCACCAGAGTGGAGACCAATGGTGCATTCATGCTTGGCCTTGCACATCTTATTTGAAGAGGCAGTGAGATGTTTGCATGTTTGAGTTGGATTTTGTGGAAATAAAAGTTTCATGACTAAGTTTTCATTCCAAGTTATACTTTCCAGTTTTCTTTTCCAGATTGTTAAAGGGTTAGTTTACCCAAAAACCCAAGCCATCCTAGGTGTACATGACTTTCTTCTTTCAGACGAAGACAATTGGAGTTTAATTAAAAAAATATCCTGGCTCTTCCAAGCTTTATAATGGTAGTGAATGGTGCTTGAGATTTTGAAGCCCGAAAAAGTGCATCCAGCGTGGAAGTGTGGAAGCACAGAGGATAGACCAAAACAAAACACTGGTCACAAATTAGAAGTCTAAAACAAGAATTTTTAAAGAGGAATGTTGGAATGCCCTACTTCATACGTCGAGTCAGAGGTCACTCGTGCATACTCCACTTGTGTACGGCCGTTCCTGGAAGCCAGTGATTATAGTTTATCAAGTGTTAAATATGGATATTTTGCTTATAAAAACCCATTGTTTCACTTCGGAAGGCCTTTATTAACCCCCTGGAGCCGTGGGGATTATTTTTATGATGGATGGATGGATGCGCTTTTTGGGGCTTCAAAATCTCGAGCACCATTCACTACCTTCACCTTCACTGAAAGAGCCAAGATATATTTTTAATATAACTCAGATTGTGTTCATCTGAAAGAAGAAAATAGTCATATATACCTAGGATGGCTTGAGGGTGAGTAAATCATGGGATAATTTGAATTTTTGGGTGAACTAGGCTATCACTTTAATGTTCATTTAGTAGTGCTGTCAAGTCACTCATTTGTGAAGTGGTACTGTAGAAAATGACCATAAATTTTATCCCATGTATCCTCCAGAGAAAATGCCTACACGCTTATGGCAGAATGAATTTCACATAAAGTGGTTTTCTGTTGCACTTTATTCCAGGTTTGACCTGAAAATCTGCATACTTTGAAAGGTCTCTGATCCTTCTTGACTGTAGCACTTAATTAGTACATACACTTACTTTTAACATTTCACTTCTCCTTCCATGTACTTGCTGTTTTGCGTATAGCTGATTGCCAACATTTTAGTGCTCGTCCCAGTTGACATCAGTTAAAATGGACCTTGTGGCCAAAACATATCACAGATGCTTGTCAGTTCTGGTCAATAGTCTTGTACAGCCTTATAAAAATAGTTTCCTCTCATTGCTTTGCATTTGAATGGACTTCTTCAAAAACACGATAAAGATGGTTATGTTTAACAAGGTTTATTAAATGAGAGCCGACAAACGTACATAGGTTAGCAGTTCTAATTGTCTCATATTGAATTGCTGTCTCCCCAGGGTTGATTACAAATTATATTGTTGAACATTATGAACAGTAAGGGATCAATAGTTATCAAATTATGTTGTCACCTCTTCATGGACTCTTTGACATGTCTCATAAATGGTGAACTGTTTTGTGCTGTTATTGTCTTACTGAGTTATATCTTACAGCATCAGACCATTCAAAACAATCAGAGAAATGTTAGTGGCCATTTAGCTGCTGTTATAAATGAATCTCTTTTAAATTAGCTCGAAATCTGGTCATAATCTCATTATAGCCATAAAGGCTGTCTCCTCTAAAGCAGATCATAGATGTTGTACTTCTGAAAAGTCGTATATATTGCTCTTCTTTTAAACCAACTGAAGGTGTGCTTAAATGAACTCTCAGTATGGTGTGAATAACATTAAATTGATGCATTTCAATCATTTAAACTTGATGGATTCAGTTGTACCTGAGCTTTCTGCAGAATGCATAAAAATAAATGCTGCATTTATAGCTGTGTATCTGCTATATTTATTTATAGTCTAATGTTATTTATAAATTAAGAGACATGGAAACCTGTTTTTGTTTTTATATATATTTTTTTTATTATTAAATGTAAATAAACTTTTCATGTGATTATCTCACAATGTTTTTTTTTTTTTTTTTTAAATCAATAATCCATTATAATGAAAAAGTCATATTTAAATATTCTTTAGAATGTGTAATGTTTGTTCAACTTTCTATTTATGTACCACAAAAATGATAAATAATTTAATAATTAATCTACTTAATTGATCTGCATACCATGTAATTAATTTGATTCACATTTATCACATTAATTATTTATTTAATTATAATTGCAATATTATTTTTAAATTGTGGGATAGGAAAGCCTGTTTCTACCTCAGAGTTATTATATCTTAACTCACAGTTACAATGTTATTATAGTTGGAGAAAACATCAGGAACAGTCTTCCATGCTGAAAACTTCCCACCCAGCTTTTTCAATTTCTAGACTACTGGAGATTGTAGTTAAGTTAGTAGCATCTGCACAACCTCCAACACAGTCATATAGAAAATATGTGATTTGTTTTTATCATGCATGAAGCAGAGAAAAGGAGAGTTGGGGTTGAAATGAAAGCAGCATAATTTGTGACGGCCACCAAACGAGACTCTCAACCCTTGAGCCTTGTGTTTTCCTACCTTTCAACATCAGTGAACACAGATAATTAGTGTCACAGCTGGAGCACTGGCCCTGTTTGATGATGCAATAAGATAAATGGCCAAAGATTTATTTGCCAGTGCTGCCTTGGGAATCAGTGCTATCATATTATCCAATCATCTTGTGCCTTTTCAAAGATCTCTGTAGGGGACGCCCATGATAACACCATCTCATTAAACCCAGAGCGACCATTTCAGAATTCTACATGTCTTAGTACCAAGCCCCTGAACAAAAGTGCTTCTCATATTGTTCCATCTTTCATGTTTATGTTTTGAGATCCCGGCCATCATACAAACAGAATAAGGCATGCATGCTTTAAAAAGTAGAATACTAAGTTTGAGCTATACAGTTGTAAGACGGACTGCCTGTAATGCCGGACTGCCTGGACCAAGAAAGGGCTACTCTTTGAGAAAACAAAGGAAATTAACATTTGAACTCTCTCTTGCAAAATTAGCATCCCCATCCGAGATGCAATCAGACCGAGTTAATCACACCTCAGCATTGCCTTAATCTACGTTTCCCTTCCTTCACCCCCTCTTCCCCCATCTCTTCTCTCTACATGCGGAGATGACCTGAAATTCACCCAAAATCTATATGGTTTAATGTGAACAGTTATCATGCAACATTATACATGTTTGGTATCATTTGAAATGTCTCAGTGCGACTGGTACAAAGGTCTCATCCCCATAAAAGAAAACCAGAAGGTAATAAAGGTTTTAAGACTTTAGAGATATTTTGCTCTCTGTAATGGGTGTGTCCACCTTCATAGGGTCTTTCATGCAAACGGCTTTCTGTCCTCAAAAGGTGTAAACTACTCAGTCTAGGACCCTGATTAATGCAAATTCCCACTTAGAACTCATGTTTCCATTTGAGAGAAGTTTCTGTCTTGGTCTGGGTATTAAAGAGATGTTGCAGGAGGCTCAGGGCACGATCCAGTGGGTGTCCGGGACACTCAGCAATGTGCTTTTTCTAAATGTCAGGTATACATCTTTTACTCTTTTTCTGAGCATTTGATGTTTTGTATTGATCATCTTTGAATTGATTATGTAATTGGCATGATACATTTACCTGACTAATAAATTGTTACATTTGACTTGATTCTGACTTACTCTGAAATGATTGACTCTAGTAGATTACGTTAAGTCCATAACCCCACAAATCTACGCTCAGGTTAGTAACGGACTAAAGTACATACTTAGACTGTGTAGGCTAATAATGTTTTTTTTTTTTTTTTTTTTTTTTCCTTTTAGAGCAACAGGGTGTTGCTAGATCAATCTAAACAGGGTGGGCCTCAACCTCTGGTTATGGTGAGATTATTCTAAGTGTCTGTGGGTAAACCACTGCATGATTATGTAAAGTTACCACTAAAGGAAGCTAAACTGGTCAGCCTGATTTTATGGTAATGGTCATGGCTCCTGGTTAAAAGTATCTTAATTCGGTGTGTTCAGATCTATGGGGACTAAATAAACGTATTCTAGAATGAGCAAAGTGGGTACGGCCACTAGAATATTAGTCATTGCCTCTGTCTAATGACCAAGACTGACGAGATTGTGCGTATGAGATGGTATGCCCGGCCGGTGCGAGACTCAAAGCGTTATAGGAATCTGAATGAACGAGTACAATAAGAGTAAAGAGTTAAATAGAATAATCAAATGTATAGCTAAATTATTATACCAATGACCAATAATCAGTTGACATTCTAAACTAAATTCGAGGTCATAATAAAATGGAGTCAGATAAAAGTTTACTTGGGATTAAACTACTTTGTCACACTGAAAAGCGTGCAAGAAACCTTCCCCGTCCAATGGGAAACCGCCGTTGGGCCGATTGGACGGGCCTTACACAGTAAAACTTGCCATGAACAGTGACACATGTCATGAACATCAGTTGTGATGCTGAGCATGAGAAAGCTTTAGCATGCATATAGTTGCATCAATTTGACACATATGAACAGCCCTATATTTATCTGTTAGAAGCGGTTCTCTACATTTGGGATTTGTGATGCATTTTTAAAGACATGGGATGAGGATTTGCATTGAAAGAATCCCGAAGCAGTGGCGTAGAAAGGTCCCGCTGGGTGGGCGCTGTGGGGGGGGGCCCTGAACAGTAGGGGGGCCTCCAAGTTGTTGAATTCAAACGAGCGCATGTTAAAATTAATCTACAATTCGGTGAACATTGGTGAGGGTAGACCGTTTGGAAAATATATATTGAAACAGGGAGAAACACATCAAAACATATCAAGCCAGCAAACAGAAATATCCTAGAGGCGTATACAGATCTCATCAGTGGTACTTCTGCAACTGAAGGAAAGCAAAGGGTGCTTTTATGCAGTACCAAGTGCATCCTGACTAACTGTGTCAGTTGCATGTATTATGTGACATGAAATGCAGCATTAAACGTTTTAGTGATTGTGCACAGAAATACAAAAGCCGGATGCATTTCATCAATGGAAATGAAAAGGCTCTTCATTTCATGCAACTTTGAAGTTTAAATGAACTTTTCATTTCGGCAGCGGCTAGGAGCTACTGTATGTACACTAAGTGACAATAGCAGCATTCTCTTAGCAATATGCTATTTACACTAGGTGAAAATAGTGAGATATTCTATTATCGTACATACTTCACAAGTTGCCAAATTCGCATGAATTCGTATGAATGACCTACCCCAAACCCTGCCCCTAAACCTACCTATCACCGGGGTTTAGACAAATCGTATGAATGAGGTCACCTCATAAAATATGTAGAAATTGGTCATAAGATAGTGTTGGGTGAGAAAAGGGAGAAGAAGAGCAAGTTCGACAAAAGGCGAATTCAAACTCGGGTCGATCACGTCAAAAGCTACTTCCATGCATCATACTCCCTATGGCATACTGCAGATGTTGAATGGAGTTAGTGTAAATAGCCTTTGCAACAAGACTTACACTTAGTGTAAATAGACACTCCATTTCATTTCATGGATAAAAGAAAAGATCTTTGTGAATGCATTGGTCACAAAATACATGCATTTCGAAATGCACATTCAGTGAGGGCATTTCGTTCAACAAAATATAGCCTATATCTTAGTCACAAGAATGAGCATTTGTAGACAAAATGCATTTTGTGATCCACAAAATTCCTTTCATTTTATTCAAATATTAAAGGGATAGATTTTACCCAAAAATGAAAATTCTGTCATCGTTTACTCATCCTCAAGTTCTTCCAAACTTGTATGAATTTCTTTCTTCTGCTGAACAAAAAGGAAGATATTTTGAAGAATGTGGGAAACCAAACAGTTCTGGGCCCCATTGACTTCATAAAAAAAAAAAAAAAAAAACTATGGAAGTCAATGGGGCCCATCTACTGTTTGGTTTCCCACATTCTTCAAAATATCTCCATTTTGTAAAGACAAGTAAATGACAACATAATTTTTATTTTTGGGTGAATAACCTCTTTAAGCATATCATGGGCAAAATTGCATTTTGTGACTTTTGTTTTAATGCATTTTGTTATCTATTATCCATAAAATGAAATGTGTAATGAAATGGAATGGAAAATGAAACGGAAGGAAATGTTGTGAATTTTGTTACTATTGTCTATATTCGAAATGCATTATTGTACATTTTGTCACAAAATACTGCATTTTGTGTAACTTGCCGCCCCTTAAGCCCAAACTATACTTCACTTTTTACGCATACGTGTGGGTCAGCATACAGAATTTCGTCATCAGAAGAGTTTGCGCACTGCTGGATTTTTGTAACCGTGTACTTGTGCGTGCAGGTCGCACATGCACATTTAATTTTTACATTTATTTATTTATTTTTTTGCAGTAATTACTTTATCCACAAGGTGGCTACCGTGCCCTGGGGGTGTCGATTCATAAGGTAGTGAAAGAAAAACTGCATAAACAGAACAGACGGAACACATGCATGCAAGCTCCAGCGACGATGGAGGCCCACATAGACGAGAGATTGTGTGAAGAGGTTAGAGAGATTACTCAAAACGTCGAACACCTGTGTAGTGTGTATGAGTCAAATAAAGTATGCTTTGCAAGGCTGTGCATTTGACTGTGCATGTATACTAGCATACGCATAAAAAACGAAGTATACAGTGGTGGTCAGAATTATTGGCACCCTTGGTAAATAAGATCAAAGATGGCTGTAAAAATAAATCTGCATTGTTTATCCTTTTGATCTTTAATTCATAAAATTAGCAAAAGTCTAACCTTTCATTGAAGAAAAAGAATTGAAAGTGGGGGGAAAGTCAAATTATGAAATACATGTTTATCTACAAAACACGTTGGCCACAATTATTGGCACCCTTTTATTCAATAATTTTTGCAACCTCCTTTTGCCAAGAAAACAGCTCTCACTCTTCTTCTATAATGCCTGATGAGTTTGGAGAACACCTGACAAGAGATCAGAGACCATTCCTTCATGCAGAATCTCTCCAGATCCTTCAGATTCCAGCTCCATGTTGGTGCTTCTTCTCTTCAGTTCACTCCACTCATTTTCTTTAGGGTTCAGGTCGGGGGACTGGGATGGCCATGGCAGAAGCTTTATTTTGGACTCATTGACACATTTTTGTGTTGGTTTTGATGTTTGTTTTGGATTATTGTCCTAATGGAAGATCCAACCATGGCCCATTGTTGGATTTCTAGCAGAAACGGTCAGGTTTTGAATTTTTATCTGTTGGTATTTGATAGAATCCATGATACCATATATCTGAACAAGATGTCCAGGACCTCCAGCAGAAAAATAGGCCCACAACATTAAAGATCCACCAGTATATTTAACCGTGGGCATGGGGTACCTTTTATCCATGTGTGCACCAAACCCATCTGGTGGGTTTGGTGCCAAAAAGCTTTTTTTTTTTTTTGTTTCATCTGACCATAGAAGCTGGTCCCATTTGAAGTTCCAGTCTTGACTGACAACTGAATATGCTGGAGATTGTTTCTGGATAAGAGCAGAGGATTTTTCTTGAAACCCTCCCGAACAACTTGTGGGGATGTAGGTGCTATTTGATAAATTTGTTTTAGGCTTTCTGAGACTCAATACTTAACTAATCTATGCAATTCTCCAACTGTGATCCTTGGAGAGTCTTTGGCCACTCAAACTTTCCTCCTCACCATGCATTACTACGATTTAGACACTCGTCCTCTTCCAGGCAGATTTGTAACATCTTTAGTTAATTGGAACTTCTCAATTAATGCCCTGATGGCCTGATGGAAATGGGGATTTTCAATGCTTTAGCTATTTTTTTTTGTTTACAGCCACTTTCTATATTGTGAAGCTCAACAATCTTTTGCTGCACATCATAACTATATTGTTTGGTTTTACTCATTGTGATGAATGTTTAAGGGAATTTGGCCTTTGTGTTTCCTCATGTTTATACTCCTGTGGAACAGGAAGTCTCGGCTGGACAATTTCATGTTCATTATCACCCTGGTGAAAAAAAAAAAATGTAAATATGAATGGGAATATACTTCAGAGATATTTTACTCATGAAATATTCTAGGGGTGCCAATAATTGTGGCCAAAGTGTTTTGGAGAAAAACATTTATTTCATAATCTGATTTTCCCCCCACTTTCAATTCTTTTCGTTCAATGAAATGCTAGATTTTTGCTAATTTTATGAATTAAAGATCAAAAGGATAAAAAATTCAGATTTATTTTTACAGTCATTTTTGATCATATTTACCAAGGGTGCCAATAATTCTGACCACCACTGTACCTAGGGCTTTATTCTTTGACCATTGACAAAGGCAATACCTTATGTGTCTCTGTTACAAAAAACACAATTGGTTTGCCTTCACGTGTCTGCGAAGTTCCTGAGACTGTTGATTGTACTGTTTGTCATGTTAAATGCTCACATGCCCTCTTTGTACACTTTAGCGAAGCCTGCTGACTGATGGAACCCACGTTTATGAGTAATTATATCACCAAAGTGTTTACTGCAAGGGCTGAGGGCATCATTCTGGACATAGTGTACTGTGCTAAGTACTCAAATTAGTCAACGAATAGGCCTCCTTCATCTTGCTTCTGCTATGCCACTGATCTGAAGAAAAAAAAAAAAAAAAAAAGTATAAAGTAAAGAGCAAAACAACAATTTTACATAAACTGCTTGTTGAACCTATGTGGTCAGCTTTACAAGACAGACTTATTTTTTAAAACCATTTTTAGGCAGCACAAAGAAGAGCAACAGGATATGCAACCAGTATGCTATGCAATGTCCTCGCACAACCCTACTTCATTATAATGTCTGAGTTGTTCGCTTTCACCTTGCTTTCTTCATACCAGTTCTGAATTGTAAGACAAACATAGCAAAAACAGCATTCCCTGTAGGGAGCTAACAGCTCTTCAGGTTTCCATGCTAAGCAAAACTAATAAACCATTAGATAAATTCACAGTATCCCCCCATTTATGACTTGCTCATACTTGCAGATACAAATTGAAACAGGCCTCTTTCATATGAGTCAATAATATTTTCCAAGCACAGTACAAATGAGGCTATAAACCAGAGATAATCTGCTTCTGTCTCTCACTGCGTCTCAGTTCCATGTGCTTCATCACGAACGTCAAAAGCTAATCACCAGATGTGACGTAAACCTGACATGCACATGTGAAAACACAGTGCTGACTGTAGCTTGAAAAATCGCAGGCACACATGGGCTTGCACTGTTGCAAAATAAATAAATAATAATAAATATACCTCCTTGAGTGTCATAAAGCATCTCATTCCCTTCAAACAGCAATAAATGTCATTCCTTGGAGAAACCATTGCAGCTACACCGCATATATAAGAATAAGCCTCTTAAAGAGACATGCGTGCGCTGAGGTCTTAATAAGTGATGCTGTTGTTGTGGTAATTATGTGCTCTATTTTCAAATATGCCTTTAAGCGCTTTATTAGCCTGTTTTCGTTTCTCATTCATAATTCTCATGGTGCACAGGAATTTGTAAGGATGTACTACATGGGGATGGGTTAGTCATGATAAAAGAGTAGAAGCAGTGATTCTTCAAATTGGAGTGGATGCTCACTGCAGAGCCAGTGGGTGGAGCAGAGTTTGACATCCAACTCCCTTTCTCTTAATGTAATGGGTGGAGCTTGAATGTCCAGCAACACTCTAACCTTACCCTATCCCTAAACCTAATTAGGTTAAGCTCCACCCACTAGTTCCACAGAGGTGGAGCTGGACAAGATCAAGCCCCACCCATTACGTCCAGACAGGGGGAGCTGGACGTCATTAGGCTTTCCAACACTTTTCAATTTGCGGGCTGTGCTTTCAGATGAAGTGTGCAATTTTTGCACTAAATAGAACTGCAAAGATAATGGCTTTTTTTTACAAACAGGTTTCCTCTCCCATATCTGCCACTGGTTGACCAAACAGATCTCACTATGAACTCCATTAGTCAAGCCAAGGTTGTTACAAATGGCTTGCTTAAAGTAAATTTACATGCTTCAACTTTAAATATTAACTAATACTTTTTTTCTATCAAAAGTAAAAAAAAAAAAAAAAAAATCCTGTAAAATTTACGGTAAAAAAAACAGCAGCTGTTGTTTCCATAATTTTACCATAGAAAATATGGTAGCAACGTTTTACGGGACAGCATTTTACTGTCTATTTTACAGTTCGAAACCATATAATTTAAAGGTTTATATTGTAATAATTATGTTTTTTTACACTGTAAAAAAATCTGTTAAATTTACAGTTAAAAAAGAGAATTTCATTGAAGGTGCAGTATGTAAGAATTCTGTCCACTAGAGGTCGCTAGAGGTCTATTCAAAACAAAGGCGTAGCTTGATGATGTCAAGTTTGAGTGCGGAATCTTGGGAAATGTGGTCTTCACCTCAACGGACGGTGCAAAAGAGTCGGGATAGGACTCGGAAAGAAATCATGTTCATGGATGCGATTATTAAAGGTGCCCTAGAATCAAAAATTGAATTTATATTGGCATAGTTAAATAACAAGAGTTCAGTACATGGAAACATACATTGAGTTTCAAACCGCCTTCTTATATAAATCTCATTTGTTTAAAAGACTTCCGGAAAACACGCAGATCTCAACATAACACCGACTGTTACGTAACAGTCGGGATCATTAATATGTATGACCCCAATATTTGCATATATGCCAGCCCATGTTCAAGGCATTAGACAAGGAAAGGCAGTATTCACGTCTGGATCTGTGCACAGACAAGGTAAGCCAGCAAGAACAACAGCGAAAAATGGCAGATGGAGCGATAATAACTGACATGATCCATGATAGCATGATATTTTTAGTGATATTTGTAAATTGTCTTTCTAAATGTTTCATTAGCATGTTGCTGATGTACTGTTAAATGTGGTTAAAGTTACCATCGTTTCTTACTGTATTCACGGAGACAAGAGCCGTCGCTATTTTCATTTTTAAACATGTGCAGTCTGTATAAGGCATGAACACAACTTCATTCTTAATCTCTCCAACAGTGTAGCATTAGCCGTTAGCCACAGAGCATAGCCTCAAACTCATACAGAATCAAACGTAAACATCAAAATAAATACTTTACTCACATAATTCGAAGCATGCATACAGCATGCATGACGAACATCTTGTAAAGATCCATTTGAGGGTTATATTAGCTGTGTGAACTTTGTAAATGCACTGTAATATAGTCGAGAGCTCGTGTGGCAGGGAGCACGCCATTTAAAGGGGCGGCGCTGCCAAAATCAGTGTATAGTTAATGATGCCCCAAAATAGGCAGTTAAAAAAATTTATTTAAAAAAATCTATGGGGTATTTTGAGCTGAAACTTCACAGACACATTCAGGAGACACCTTAGACTTATATTACATCTTGTGAAAAAGCATTCTTGGGCACCTTTAAGGTTATTGTAGTATGAAGTAGAGCAGGGCCGAGTGTTGTGGGAGCTGAACGAGGAGTGATTGCGCAACACGAGCAGCGGGACTTTTATTATGTCACAGTCACCGGTGCTGCTTCCGCTTTTCTGGTCATGAGTATGAGGTAACACAACTCTGTTTATCATATTAGATACATTTGAG
Source organism: Megalobrama amblycephala (assembly GCF_018812025.1). Lineage (NCBI taxonomy): Eukaryota > Metazoa > Chordata > Actinopteri > Cypriniformes > Xenocyprididae > Megalobrama > Megalobrama amblycephala. Next base: position 52,798,956 of record NC_063050.1, read on the forward strand.
TGTGTTAAAAATGTTATAACGTTACTCTGATCGTTTGCTTGGCGGTTGCTCTGAGACACTTGTTGCACACTGCAGGAAGCTAGATCAATTGTATTATATCATAGTAAATGCTGGATGGCTTGTGTTGATAAATGGCATGCAAATAATTTTAAAACGTATTGTATGATGGAGAAAATTCTGTATTACTTTTACTATAATAAAGCTGCATCTGATTATGCTATTTTAGCTACTTGACAAAATAGTGTTTTTCTCTGAGGCATGGTCTGTCTATAAATATATCAAAACAGTTGTTCCCTTGTCTATTAAAATGTGTAATATATTAAAGCGTCTTTGGTGTTTCCATGGTTTCTACAAAAAAAAAACACAAAAAAAAAACACGGAAACCGAGGGTTAACGTGGGTATGACGCAATTGACAGGTGACTCCTCACACGTCCCGGAGCCTTGGTTAAAATTGCAATTTTCTCACAATTTACAAATAGTTGGAAACATTTGGGATATTGTAAGTACTCAAGTGCACAAAATATATAACACTGGCCTAGTGTACGGTGCACATATTAGGACTTTCTCACATCTCAGTCATACAACAAAAAGGTGTCATGCCTCAGACTAAAAGGCTTCAGTCATTGGACAAAACGGTATCGCGCCTCAGACTGAAAGGCATCAGGTCTCAGGAAGAACGATGTCAGGTGTCTGGTCTCGTACAATTAGGCATCGAACGAAACAGCCTCAGACCAAAAGGCATCAGACGAAACGGACTTAGAAAGAAGCGAATTGCCCCGCCTCAATGTGATGTCACGTGCACGCAGTTTTCTGATAAATGTTACACTAATGTTGTATAAAACTTCACGTATTATTCAGTAGTTTTATTTGCATGTATAAAAAGCTAGCAAAATAACACATTGCAACTAGCTTGCATTGCAAACTATCGTGAACACATGGTTAAAAGTGTGTTAACTATGATTTTTTTTTTTTTTTTTTTTTTTTCCGGATAGATAGGCTAGTATAACAATAATTTTATTACAAATACTATAAACTATAGTGTAGCAAAACCATGGTTAATTTGGTTACCATGGTTAACTACAATAACCATTTTGTTTTATTTGTAGTAAAACCATGGTTTATTTTTATAAGAGAGGTGAACAAAAATATTTCGAGCTATTTGAATGCGTTGTTATAAGCATAGCTGCTTTGTGTACAGAGGTTACCAAGGAAACAGCTTTATTTCTGCTGTTCCAGCACCACCTACTGTCAGAGAGTCGATTAGGCAAGGCAAGGCAATTTTATTTATTTACCATTGTGTATGAAATGTGCTAATTAAAAGTGCTTTACATAAAAAGGAAACAAATACATAAGAATAAAAAAGGAATGCATAAAAAATAAAAATAACAATAAAAACAGAATACCACTATCTGGATGGAAGAGTCACATTTTACATTTTCATTCAGCCCATTGCTGTTTTTCTGCAGACCAATGTGAAAATCAGCATGTTCTTTTCTGTTCTTTTCTTTTCTTATTCGCCAAGGGATTACATAAATAGCCTACATGAATACCATCAACAGATAGATTCTACATAATTAACATGCACGCACACACACCTTACATCAATTTGGGAATAGTAACAGTAAAGAAAAAGACAACTGAAGGACGGCATTATGATGGGATAAAAGCCAATAGAAAGTTAGGCTATACAAAAAAAAAAAAAAACAAACAAAAAAAACTGATGCCTTTTAGTCGTTTCATCTGATGCCTTTTCATCTGAAGCCCTTTGGTCTGAGGCTGTTTCGTTCGATACCTAATTGTACAAGACCTGACGTCATTTTTCCTGAGACCTGAAGCCTTTCAGTCTGAGGCGTGATACCATTTTGTCCGATGACTGAAGCCTTTTAGTCTGAGGCATGATGCCGTTTCGTTGTATGACTTAGGTGTGAGAAAATCCTAATATGTACTAGAGGTTTTTGGATATTTTAGTGCAAAAATATTACATATTGCACCTTTAACTGTTATAATATTAATTTACCAACTTATTGAAGTACTAATATCTGTTTTGACACATGACATTTTAAAAATGCAATAAACATTAATTTAACAACATTAGATGTAACATAAAACCCTAATGTAGAAAAAACTAACTTATTTCAAAGAAAATACATCAAATGTGATGTGTCACGCAGGGAATTGTGGGAATATCAATGTAGGGGTTTTCACTGTAAATTATACAATGACTTGTTATTTTCCACTTCCAAAAACTGTAAATTTAATGGTATTTTACCATAAAATTACATTAAATGTACCATTAGATCTATTACAGTTATTCACCTTATATAGTACCGAAACTTTCTGTAAACCAATTAACTGATTTTCACCATAGCATTTTTACAGTCTTTTACCATTAAAATCACAGTAATTTTTTTATAGTGTTGATAATAATAAGAAATGTTTCTTGAGCAGCAAATCAGCATATTAGTATGGTTTCTGAAGGATCATGTGACACTGAAGACTGGAGTAATGATACTGAAAATTTACCTTTGCATCACAAAAAAAAGAACATCTTAAAATATATAATTTAAAATCAAAATGATTTATTTTAAATTGTTGAAATATTTCACAATAGTACTGTTTTTACTGTATTTTTTGTAAAAAAAAAATGCAGCCTTGGCGAAACTAAAAGACTTCTTTAAAAAACATTTTTAAAAATCATACCGACAGTAGTGTACATGTATTTAATTATAATAATGATTATAATAAAAATGAAAATAATGATTTGTATTCATGTATACAATAGAACTTTAGATTTAACCAAGAAAAGGAAAAAAATGAAAAGACAGCAAAATCAGACAAAAGAAGAGATGAAGATGAGATAAACTGAACTCGCAGACATTTCTATTAAAGTCTCCTGTTTTCCAACCAAAATAATGACCTGGGAGAGTTGCTCAGTCCATTATGGTGAAGTTGTTTATGGATGTGTATGTCAGTTTTAGTCTTCATATGAGGGAAAAACAGACAATGTCATCACCCTTAGGACACAGTCCATTGTATAATGTAATTATAAGTGGTTTACTACTGTATGTCTGCCGGCACTGATATACTGTCCCAACAACCCCTTTTAGCTCACCTAATAGGGATCTTTGGGCTTCACAATGAGTCTGCAACATGCTGTCTTGGGTAATGAGTTAAAAAAAAAACAACACTCCAAATGCATGAATGCTTTAAGGGCAAAGTATGCATTTCAAACAAGGGGAGAGGAAATTAAGATTCAGTCAGTCGCCTACAGATGGTCTCCAACAATAATAAAAAAAAATAAAAAAATCCTTGTGTAGTGTAACCACTGGGATCCCAGGCACCGTAATTAGGCTTTCAATTAATTCAAGCATGCTCTGAAAAAAAAAACCCATTAAGTATCCTCAAATGCGTGTCAAACGTGCCCCTTCTAATTGGTCTTTTATGAAGTTGTAGGCAAATCCTTGAACGAGCAGAACTAACACTGAAGTTCTCCTGAGTTTTTAGCGAAGCGAACACATTATATAAACCCTGTCTCGAGTGAAGGCACTATTATTTGGCATTTCTGCTAGAGCCTCCCACATGCATCACATTGATCTCGTGAGTCATTATCGAAATCACTTTAGCTGGCTTTTTTGACAAGCCTCAGTGATTGCCACTAATGAACACGGCACATCGAAGATACATCAAAGACGGAAAAGGCTGGTTTTATGGGGTGTAGAAGATGTTGCGTGGACATTAGCGATGGGTTTGGAGATGGCATAGTTAATTTGAGACTCTAAATAATGGAAGTTTAGGGAGGGTTGCATTAGTCAGGTTTAGTGCTTTCGTCATGGTCTATTGTGTATATCTGATTTTTAAGCCATATTTTTATTAGATGTGCTAGAAATTTGGGTAGCACTTTATTTTACAGTCCTGTTCCCCATGTACATACTATGTACTTATTATCGTAGTTACCTTATAATACCCAGTACTTTCTTAGGTAAGTATACGGTAAGTACATGTAAGTGCACGTACTGTAAAATAAAGTGCAACCGAAATTTGCTTCTAAACCATTTCTAAATATGACTTGGTTAACTGGTATGTCATGTTGACTGTTATCCAGTTAAAAGTTGTGTACTGCTAGTGTTTATTAGTGGTACTTGTAAGGTTGCTACCTATTGATCATGCTTATGGTTAGTGCTTTAAATAGTGCTTTTGATATTGCATGTATTTCACTCAAAACACTGCAAAACAACCTCAGTACACTATGAACAATCTAGCACACCCAGGACAACGTTGAAGCTGTACATAGCAACCTTATAAATCATCTTAACAATCACATTACAATGCAGTAACAACCTCAGAACGCTGTGGTATCCATCCAGCACACCGTAGTAACCACTTGGACTACCCTAGCAATGTAAACTAGCATTGTAAAGTGCTAACAAACAAGACGGCACTGATGCAACCACCTAAAACACCCTAGTAGCCTCATAGCAATGTGCTAATAAGCACTCTGAATGTTGTAGTCACCTGCTAGAACCATATAGCAGATTTACATAGGCAAACAATGATCACATTTTCTTCAGAAATTTAAATAATATATAATCTAGCTGTTCTTATTATTATTCAGAAGATTTTCCCCGTTATTTGTAATTTTGATTAGCTTTAGGGGGAACAGAGGTATGTAAATGCATTTTATGAGAGTAAATGGAACCTGAAATCTACACTATTTAAATTTTTTTTCCTAAAAGTGTACTGTGATCACAGAGCATGGACAAAGTTGAATACGTGTTCTCTCTATGTGCCTATAGCAAAATGTATAAAAAGGCATTTGCAGGTTGTTTGATTGATTGGATCTAGGACTCTTGTGTTATCCGGGTATTCTTTACTCTCAGTAACGTTTATACGGCGTAGTTACACGTCATTAGTCATATAACTCTCTGACTTGAGGTCTCTGCAGATTGTTCGCACCTGCTTCTGCCTGCCTTGCATTTACCAGGAACTTTGATTTATTACTTAATGTAAATTTCATTTTGTGTTTCATTCCTGCACCATCAATATTACGGCAGCCTGTACACAAAAGCCAGAGGAAGTTCAAACATTTGTTCATGTGGTGACACAGCGGTTTTTAACAAACTTTATATTTTCAGTCAAGTGGGAAAGTCGTGTCAGCCACCGTGAGGAGCGAACTGATTGATTGCTGTGAGGTACTTGCAGGTACTCGCATACTGTAGGGCTCCAAAACTGTAAGTCTTGAAATTTAACGGCCTCGTAGTGAGTCTAACATACCGCGCAACGATTTACCTGTGATTTATTATGAATATAGACTCTGCTGAAACCAGCATGTTTTGTTTTGAATGCTGGTTGCACAATACTTCTGTACTAGTCTAACCAGAAAGATTTCCTTGTCTGTTCGTCCATCCATCCATCCATCCATCCCTAACTCCCATCCCTATGATAATTTTGAAATAGTTAAAATCCATCCATCCACCAACCTACCCAACTACCTATCCAATTGTTCCATCCATTCATTCATCCATCCGTCCGTCCGTCCGTCTGTCTATCCGTTTGTTTGTTTGTCCATCTAACTGTCCACCCACCCTATTAAATTGTACCATGTGCAAACAGCTGGAAAAACACCACAATAATCAATATGTACAACTGAGCCTGCAAGCAAGTGTATATATAAATAAATAAATAAATAAATAAAATAAAGAGAGAGAGAGAGAGAGAGAGAGAGAGAGAGAGAGAGAGAAATGGGTATTGAAATCAGCTCCATCCCACCGTTAAGAAGTGAAGTGCTTCATTATCAGTCTCCTAGCTGTCAGCTTGAAGGTGACACCACGGTTCATACTATGTGCTTTGCTTCACTGCCGGGTCTATTGGTTTGTAAGGCTTTGACTTTGAGGAAAGCAATATCCAACATATTTACAAGGTCTCTTGATCAAAGCACCTTGACACAAAACCAATGTGGCATTTTTACTAATGCAGTGGCATCAGTTTCCTTGCAGAGAAAGTGGTTGCACCCAACAGGGCTGTTACAATTAAAGTAACCAGGACAGCTTCAGTCTGCTAGTTAACTCTGTGGTTGCTATGGGGGTGAAGCCTGAGGTAGCTATTCCACAATGCTTGCTAATAATTTAATCATCATCTTAACTAGCTAACAGCTGTTGATTGATGGTACGTGACACGTGTAGACTCTTCATTAGACATGCTGCGTAGGAGGTTCAACTGTTGAGTGTCGACAAAGCAAAGTCGAACTACCTCACAGTGCCAATCAGTATTACCTGGCAGCTCCTGGGAAGACAGGGAAGATAAAGAACACCTGAATTAGCTGCCACAGCAGTTAGAGGCACAGCTGCATTGTGGGAAACTCCAAGCTTCTGCTGTGAATTACATCTCTAGGAGCTGATGCACGTTAACATTAATTTGAAAATGTAACCACCCACCTTTTATTTTTTGCAGACTCAGCTGCATGACACACATATTATGAAAAACATGTACAGTATATATGTTAATCAAAACAATTACGGTTCTCTTCTACCAAGAAGGCTTGAAAAGCCTTTTATGCTAATTGACGAAAAGCTTACTGTTCAATTAAAATCTCACCTCAATGAAATTTATGGGAATGAAGGAATGTACTAACCTACAATCTATCTATGAGGAGGGGCGCAGAAAATAGTGGCCAATCCGGGCCATGTCCTTCATTCATCAAATTTTGTCCTCGGGTAATTATACTTATCCTCATGTACTGTTTTTGATTAGTTGGATTGAAGCAATTTGATTTTTCAAGATTATGCAAATCTTGAATTCTTTTAACACTTAGTTGCTTGCCATTTGCTATAGAGTTCTTGGTGTTTGGAAGTTTGGGTGTTCTGGTCACGAGGACATTGCAAGGAAATCTTGGGTGGTTGCTAGGGTGTTGCTAGGGTATCCTGGGAGGTTGCTTGAATGATTTTTTTTTTTTTTTTTTTGCAGCTTGTTAGAGTTTTCTTTGAAAGTTAGGGTGTTCTGATTGGTTGCTAGGACAATGCTAGTATTCTGACCTGTTGCCAGGCAGTTTCTAGGGTTTGCTGGGTGGTTGCTAGGTTGTTGCCTGGTATTTGCTAGAGTGTTCTTAGTATTTGGAAGTTAGGCTGTTCTAGCTGGTTGCTAGAATGTTACTATGCAGTTGTTAGGTTATCCTGACATGTTACTAGAGAGTTGTTAGGGTGTCCTGGCTGGTTGCTTTGGGCATTGCTAGATATTCTCAAGGGTGTTTTTGATGGTTGAGGGTTTAGTGGGGCTTGAAAGCTCAGTGAGGAGTTGAAAGTAGATTTTTAGGATTTTCTTTGTCAAAGCAACATAATAATCTGCTGCAGTAGTAATGATTTCTTTGTGAGTTTATCACTCTGCCTTCACCATGCCAAATAATGTTTTTTTTTTTTTTTTTTTTTTTTTTTTAAATAGAATTCAATAACTGTGTCTTATCTACAGGTTTTAACCATTTTAACGTCTCTTGTACAAAATTCACTCAGATTAAATTCTGTGGAACACAGAATTGCTGTGCGGCACTCCAGAAAGTGGCATGTAAAGCTAAAAATTACAGCTGTACTATAGCTCAGCTCCTTTCACACAAACTCATTTATAAGTTTACAAGAAAAACAAGTGGCTTGCCTCCTTTAGTTTTCTGGTTTAAATTACTTGTTTGACTTGTGCTCAGTGTGTGCTTCATTCTGTTGCTCAGATTTCATGCAGTGTTTTTTCTGCCTTTACAATGCATTTGCATACACAGCTAAATTTTCCAGAAAGTGTCCAATCCAGAGGTTGAGTTTAGTTTTATTTTATGATAGCTGTGTGTACTGTGAAAACCTTTAGTTGTTTTTTTTCTGTGTACCGATGTACACATGCCTGGATCACAAACAAATACAGGACAATTAAAGGAAGCAATGCCACAGTCAATTTACTAGCATAATTTTAAAATAAATAACAAGGCTAATTTAGCAGTAACATTCTGGTCAGAGTATTTCAGAAACTGCTGATCTACTGGGATTTTCACGCACATTTTCTGGGTGGAAATGCCTTGTCGACGGCAGAGGTCAGAGGAGAATGGCCAGACTGGTTTGAGGTGATAGAAAGGCAACAGTAACTCAAATAAGCACTCGTTACAATCGAGGTCTGCAGAAGAGCATCTCTGAACACAAAACACGTCAAACCTTGAAGCAGATGAGCTACAACAGCAGAAGACACACCGGTGCCACTCCTCTTTAGATTTTGGCATAAACAACATAAAAGCATGGATCCATCCTGCCGTGTATCAATGGTTCAGGCTACTGGTGGTTGTGTAATGGTGTCGGCGATAGTTTCTTGGCACACTTTGGGCACCTTAGTACCAATTGAGCATTGTTTAAAGGTGCCCTCGAATGAAAAATTTAATTTATCTTGGCATAGTTGAATAACAAGAGTTCACATGGAAAAGACATACATTGAGTTTCAAACCCCATTGCTTCCTCTTTCTTATGTAAATCTCATTTGTTTAAAAGACTTCCGGAAAACACGTGGATCTCAACATAACACCGCCCCCAATATTTGCATATATGCCAGCCCATGTTCAAGCATTAGACAAGGAAAGGCAGTATTAACGTCTGGATCTGTGCACAGACAAGGTAAGCAAGCAAGAGCAACAGCGAAAAATGGCAGATGGAGCAATAATAACTGACATGATCCATGATAACATGATATTTTTAGTGATATTTGTAAACTGTCTTTCTAAATGTTTCGTTAGCATGTTGCTAATGTACTGTTAAATGAGGTTAAAGTTACCATCGTTTATTACTGTATTCACCGAGACAAGAGAGCCGTCGCTATTTTCATTTTTAAACACTTGCAGTCTGTATAATTCATAAACACAACTTCATTCTTTATAAATCTCTCCAACAGTGTGTAATGTTAGCTTTAGCCACAGAGCATAGCCTCAAACTCATTCAGAATCAAATGTGAACATCAAAATAAATACTTTACTCACATGATTCGATGTATGCACACAGCATGCATGACGAACATCTTGTAAAGATCCATTTGAGGGTTATATTAGCTGTGTGAACTTTGTAAATGTGCTGTAATATAGTCGAGAGCTCGTGAGGCAGGGGGCACGCGATTTAAAGGGGCGGCGACTGAAAAAATCAGTGTATAGTTAATGATGCCCCAAAATAGGCAGTTAAAAAAAATAATTAAAAAAAATCTATGGGGTATTTTGAGCTTAAACTTCACAGACACATTCAGGAGACACCTTAGACTTATATTACATCTTGTGAAAAAGCATTCTTGGGCACCTTTAAATGTCACAGTCTAACTGAGTATTGTTGCTGACCATGTCCATCCCTTTATGACCACAGTGATGGTCTTATGGCTAGTATGGCAGTATAACGCACCATGTCACAAAGCTTAAATCATCTTAAACTGGTTTCTTCAACATGGCAATGAGTTCACTATACTCAGATGACCTCCAGAGTCACCAGATCTCAATCCATTAGAGCACCTTTTGGATGTGGTCGAATGGTAGATTCACATCCTGGATGTGCAATCTGCAGCAACTGCATGATACTATCATGTCAATATGGACCAACATTTCTGAGGAATGTTTCCAGCACCAGCAATCTATGCCATGAAGAATCAAGGCAAAAGGGGGGCCAACCCAGTACTAGTAAAGAGACCCCAATAAAGTGTTGTGTGTGTGTGTGTGTGTGTGTGTGTACATATATATATATATATATATATATATATATATATATATATATATATATATATACACACTTCATAGCAGTTGCATATATTCAATCACTCATGCAACAGTGGTCTCTTGTATGCAAAGAGTATATCCCAAAAACCTCACTTAATGAGACACAAAGGGCTTTACCCTGCCATTGAGAATACATCATGCATGTTAAACAGCTCTTTGATGATCTTACTACGGGTTTTTTTTATCTCTTCCTTTTTCTTTTCCATCCTCCCTGACTCTTCCCGTCTCTCTTGGCTGCCCCAGAAAAACGTAACCAGTTTCTGTTTCTCACATCACTCATTCCAGAAGCTGCATGTCATGCATTGATTAGAGCGTTGCCGATTTACAAGATTATGCAGACAATTAACTAAGCCATTGATCTATGTTTAATCACACAAGTGTTTCTGTTCTTTCTTTATTTTGCACATCCCAGACAGGACCACCTAAAACTTTTTGCATTCAGTTTTGAATGGATGGACAAAATGTGAATGTAGATGAGTAAATGCACTGTGTTTGTTTCTTGCAATGAAAAAGTTAATGATTCCCAAAGACTGCACATACTGTATACTTTGAATTCACTTTAGAGCATCTGCTAAATTAATAAATGTAAAAGTAGATGTACTGTGCAATGCATGCTGGGAGAATGGCAGGCTTGGAGACTGATGATCTTGTGATGACCACCGTCTTCCAACCTGTTAATGAGAACATCTGCATGTGGTGGGCAGTACGAGTCAACAGGAAGCCACAGATAGGTGTTCTTCCTGCGGTGTAGAAAAGCTGCTGAGCAAGTTAGAGACACCGGTACATAACATTTAAGATGCTTGCGCCACATCAGTCTGATTGTCGTGCAATTTTATGGACCGTGAGATGTTTCTATTCATTTTTGCTGCCCTGAAACAGCACTGTTCATTATCTTATTTTAATCATATACTCACTAACTGCATGTGGAAGTGCTGAATAAAACATTCACAAGACAGACTGTGCATTAGGAGTGCTGCTGCTCATTATACTAGCCGCATTTCTTGAGCATGTGTCACATTTCCCAGAATAGATGGCATAATTGCCATTGCGTAAGGATGGGCAGGCTGAGGCAGCAGGGCACTCCTTGTAGTTCTGCCGTGCAGGGATGCTCTCCGACACAAACTGCGGGAGGTTTGGACCGTAATCGCAGCTGAGGAATGCAGCAGTATGGGGCAAGCTGTTAAGAGGGGTCACTTGATAGCTAGGCTCACAAAGCCAGACTTTTCACTAGATCGGCACAAAATCTGGTCCAATTTGCAAGTTATTACGGCCAAGAGCTGTCCACTTAAGCAGAAAGAGACTGGCATGTAAAGTGACCAATCGCAGCTAGTTTTTGACTCTTGAAAATCTTGAAGACTCAATGCTATGAACTGAGTCCCAGAAATGTTAAACTGGAGTTTTCAGCCAGCTCTTGCTATTTTAGTTTGTAATGCTTATCAGTTGGTCCATAAGCGGTTGGTTGGCATGCTGTTTGAGGCTCTGACTCTTGCAAATTGCCAGTCCACAGATCAGATGTAGTTTTCAGCAGCATTACCTTGTGGAATTGTAATAGTTTGTAAATGGTCTATGTGATTTTTCAGCGGTTCTCTCATTCAAAACAAACTTCTCCTGATGGGACTATAAATAGTACCTTGACTTTGACCTTGGAATTGCATAAAGGTCCTTATTAAGCAACGTGTTGTAGAGAAATCATCAGTCAAGGTTTGAACAGACTTTTGGGCTATAGTGGAAGCTGTCTTTTTTTAAAATCCAAAATCAGGAGGAAATGGTGAAAAACTAGCAAAAAAAAAAAAAGTATTGCCAAAATACAGTGATTGACTGATTTATTCATCCATTCATTGTCACGATCACAATATCAGTTCACCATGCCTGGCACTAGGTTTCCCATGATCCTCTCTGTTTATCACCTGCACACACTCCCTAATTAACACACCTGTCAGCTATCACACTCATCAGTACCACTCTTTATAATCCAGCACCAAACACACACACATTGTCAGGTCTTGTCTATGACTAGGACTATCATCTTGAAATAGGAATGCTTTAGAGCTTAGATCGGGCCCAACAAATCAAGCCCGACCCTACCCGAGCCCGAGCACGTTGTGTCCGAGCCCGGCCCGGCCCGACACGTCCACTGTAATTATGAGCCCGAGCCCGATTTAAACCCGACCATTTTTAATATGTGGGCCGTTATAACCAGGGGCGGCGCCAGATTTTTTTTTTTTTTTTTTTTTTTTTTACGCAGGTGCTGCTGTGCTATATCATTTAGGCTACAGGGGGGAGCTGCGCAGTTATATAAATTCTATAAATACTATTAATAAATGAGCAAAAATTGGCCACTTAATATTAAATATTAAATTATTTTAATTATCATAATTAAAGTTTTAATTTTATTAAATTGAACAAGCTCAACATTCAGCATTCAATCAAATATTCTTAAAGATTAATTATTATTAATAATGTTACTTCAACATATTGTTATTTCAACATAATATATGTGTGCGCAACAAGCAAGATGTGCATTTGTAAATTCGGTGACAGCGTGTGTTACCAGTTTCAAAAGGTGTGTGACCGCGGCGCGCCGGCGCCTCCATGTCATAATTACATTGTCTGCTATATTGCTTTTTATGTATTAAATCGAGGTAATTGGATGATGAAAAATGTATTAAAAAAAAAAAAAAAAAAAAAAAAAAAACAGGTCACTTTTTAAAAAAAATCGGATATGGTCAAAAGATCGGATCTGTGCATTAAGACTTGCAGTGTAAATGCGGCCTTTAAGAGACTGTGTTACTCAAAGCTAACACCGTGTCCTAACCAGACGCAATGCGATAAGATTCCAGCGACGAGCAATTTGACTGTCCACACTAGACGCGAGGCGAAAATGAGAAGCGATAAAATCAATTAAAAACCACAGCCAATCAGAAGAGAGTGTGGGCGGGCTCTCTCTGCAAGAGCACAGCGGACACAATGAAATGGGCAAGGTGGGCAATGGGCAATTTTGGTAAAATTCAAAAATATTACACAATTTAAACATTATTTAAAGCACAGAGTGACTGAACCAATCTTTGTCATAGAATACACTTGTTTGTTCGCATTGAGTTGACAGTTTGAACGTTCCTGTGCCCATTTATTTATTTTCAAGATCTGAGGTGAATTAGCCAGTGTTGTTTTCATTATAGCTAAAAAAAAAAACTGGGAACACAGAACGATATTCAAACTCGCGTTAGACGCTTTTAACATTAAATAAAGCATATAAACAGTACCTGATATTATCATTGCCATACTTTGTGTTGCTGTTCCAGCCGCGACGTCGCGGATAAATAGAAACCGTTTCTAAAATAGAATATCCGCGTGTCGCCGTCGCGGCTGGTAAAGACAAAAACTCTGATTAACATGGAAAAGATACCTTTTAGCGCTTGTCGCGTCTGGTTAGGACACGGTGTGAGTGTTTACTTCAAATTCATGAACTCAGTGACTTACCTGCTTGCATTCCATCCATCCATCTTATATTCGTTCTTGGTAAGCGCACTGTAAGTACATTAAAAGTGCACATAGGCTGAAAAATAAAGTGCAACCACAATAATAATACAGTACCCAATAAGATTCTAGAACTTTAATAAAATCCATTATGTGATGGTAATTTCCCTGATATTGTCACGTGTTGTTGCACAAATTGTTAAATCCAAGACACCTTTAATGAGCATCTCCACATACAACATCATCCATTCAGAGTTAGATGCACTTCTCATGAAAAGCTAAATTGGCATTCCTTGTGCGTCTACAAATCGTGTATGTGTTTATTTTTGTTGCAGCGCACTTTTATCCCCGTTGTGTCAAGTGGCTGGCTTGCTTCTGCGTTACTGCTGCTGTGCTCGCCAGTGATCAATATTTTCAGTGTGTGCCATAACAGGGCTCATCTCACACATAATAAGGCTGCACACAAGTCCTCGCAGCCCTGGGGAAAGTGCACTGCATTCAGATTCCCTGCTGTACGCCACTGGAATCGTCTTCAGCACAGCATGTCAGATGCTCACACAGACAAGACTGTTCTGGAAACAGTCACACCACAAATTTTACTGATAAAAGATGTCAGACTGTAGGAGACCCCAGTAGTAATTTGTCCTTCAACTTTTTCCCTTTATTATTTAATCTGATCACTATTTGTTGAAAAATTATATTCAGTGGCGTTCAAAAGTCTGAGATAAGTAGTGAAAGTGCTCGCTCTCTCTCTCTTGCTCTCTCTCTCTCTCTATTGTTCATCGTTCTATCATTCTATCTCAACTGACAAAATATTGTACATCAAGTTTTCAATTTAGGTGAAATGACAAATTATTTTCAGTGTTTCATACTATTTATCAACTTTTTGCTTTTCATTCTAACATTTTTGTGATCCTAAACAATTATTTCTAATATTTTTATATAGTTATTATTGATTATTTTAACCCTCTATTGTTCATTTGGGGGTCACACTTGGGATGTCCGTGGTCTATTATATCTGTTTTGACATAAGCTTTTTTTAATTAAGTCCACAATTTTTTGTGGTCACGTAGCATTTTTTTTTTTTTTTTTTTTTTGGTCTAAAATGACAGAACAACACCAGAGGTTTAATATAAAACTGAAATATAAAAATATATCTAATGCAGTGAAATTCAGATATTTTATTGTTGAAATACCTTTGCTTTTGGGACTTTTTTTTCACTCACTTTTGACTTTTTGAAGTCTGAAAGGGTTGCTGAAGCAGGCTCAGGATGCAGTCATGTCATTATCTCAGAAGTGCCTCTTCTTCATTCCTAAATTAAAAAATCTAAAAGTATATTCTGATCACTCCTGACAGGGTCATTAACTCTCTAATTACTGCTTGACAGCTCCTTGACTTGCTGTGATGTGACTTTACGGGCAGAGTTTTGAAAATAAACACCCTCAAGGTTACTAATTTTAAGTTCAAATTAAACACGCACGCCTTTTTTAAGATGCCAAGGGGCCTCAAGACCTGTAATTGGTCTGCTACACCTCAAAAGGCACACCATCATTACTGCCTTAGATAAGAGGATGCAAAGTTACAGAGAGAGCCAGTGGGAAAGTCAGAGAGATTGTTTGCAATAATGTGTCCGCTCTGAACGTCAGGAGATGTTCTGAGAAATATCAAAGTGCTTGGGTGCTTTTTATAGTCATGCTAATATTGCAGTCTTTGGGTGAGAGCATGGAAACATAAGATGGAGCTGTTGTGGGAAGGTTTGCTACTAACATGAAAAAATCAACTTTGGCAACTGCTCGCATACTCATAAGCTTTCTGTTTTAATCACAGAAGAGCGTTGAAGCATTGTTTCAGTTTTTCAGAGCCGTTTGCAAAAGGTATTAAGTTTATCCTTGTTTTGGTTTGGGGGGCTTTTTGCCTCTCTTCAGAATGTATTGGATTGGTTTAAATTATGATTATAAAACTGTATATTTGTGTAAAGTTTTCGTGTCTTCTTTCTTGCAGGAAGTGTTCTAAGTTCAACCAATACAGTGCCATGAGAACAACAACAGAAGTGCAATATCCTTTGATTTTGCCATTCATCTCATACAAATTATAACGAGTTATCACAAGAGTGTGTTGAATAAAAGTAACATTGCTGAGGTAAAGGTTTGTAAAGCAAACTTGAGCCATCTTACAGTTTTTTTCAATTGCTAACAAGCGTTTAGCAATACTTAAAGTACTTTTTCTAAACTCTTAACACAGCAACACACAAACATCACACAATTAGCCAAATAGTTAATTTTCTGCCCAAAACCATATTTTGTTATATAAACACAAACTCCACATTTGAAAACGCTAAAAACCTTTTTCAACACACACTAACTCTATCAAAACACAGCAAACCTGATTCAAAATCGAGTCGTTCTGTCAAAACATAGCACTAGTTTTCTATTCAACATGAACATATAGTCAATCAAAGCGCAATGACTGTCAAAATACTAACAGTTGATGGCATTATGAAAACTGCATTACTTGTCATGTTTCGGTTCTAACTGGAGAAAATATGAAATCCATTGTTTTCATAATTCAGTTTCCTTTTACTACAGTAATAGTATAATGCAGCCATTCTATATTTTTGGTTGAGTGTTGAATGTGTGCATTCTTGGCAACAGAAGTGAGTCATTATTTTATAGAATGTGCAGTAGAAAAAGAGAAGAAGAAAGTAACAGAATTGTTCAGGGCAGCTACTGGTCAGATAAGTCCCCTATGCAGAACTTCAGTGTCCCCCTTGGTTGAAATCTCTTTCTGGGGTTGGGTGTGTGGTGTTGATGTTGCCCTCATAGAGGGTGGGATGGTGTCCTTTTGGTAGTTAGTGCCCTACGCAGACCACATATTCTGCATATATGGAACAGTGGTAGTGGAATCGTTGTAGCTTTTACTGAAATGAAAACATAAAAAATTGCTGCCATTGATCAACAACAAATCCAACATACATGGCCTTTGGTTACTGTTGAAGCTTTTTTTCCACCACATAATAAAAAAGTATAAAAGGTAATTGTGACTTTTTATCTCACAATTCTATTTTTTTATTTTTTTTTTTTTATTTTGCAATTGTGAATATACATCTCACAATTCTGACTTTTTCCCCACCGAATTGTGATATGTAAACTATAGGAATTGAGTTTAAAAAGTCTGAATTGTGAGACAAAAAGACATAATTACCTTTTTTATTTTCTATTCATGGCAGAAATAAGCTTTCATAGGTTCCACGTGTAATTAAAAAAAACAGAGATGCACAGTCCAACATTCTTCCTCCTCTCCCATACCTCTTCTTCTCCCTTGTTCTGATCCAACTTCTCCTTTTCTCCTTCATCTATTCTTCTCCCTTACCCAGATATTATTTTCTCTCTGCTCCTCTGTGTTGTTCTTCATCCACACTGAACAAATCCAATTCAAAGAGTCCTATTTTACTGTGTATGTCCATGTAATGGAAAGAACTTCAACACCGGAATCTGCTATTTCTCAATATTTCAGTGATCTGCTAATTAAAAATGCTTATCAATTGTTTCAGTATTTGTTTTATGTATTTTTTTTTTCAATACTTTTGAGCTGCTGTTGTTGCAGAATTAGAGGTTTTATCCTATATTTAAAGATTGGAACATTGGGTCTTCATTTCTGACTTGCTGTGTTTAAGCATTTGCAAATAAGATGAGAAAGATCCATGATTTTGGTATGAGCAGAGGTGTAAAGAGTACCTGAAATCCATACTTAAGTAAAAGTACTGATACCTTGCATTGAAAATGACTCCACGACAAGTTACAAGTAATCAATTCCAGTTCGACTTGAGTAAAAGTCTTAAAGTATCTGATTTTAACAGTAATTAAGTATTTTACTCATGCTGAATGTAGGCTCAGAGATGCACTAGTCCTCGACACCTGAGAGACATGCCAGTGAAAATAAGAAACAATTGATTTTTTAAGATGAGAAATCAAGTTCTTCTAAAATCAAAATAAAACCGAACACCTCAATGTTGCAATAAATCAAGGTCGACACAACCTTTTAAATATCTACAAACGCTCAAGTCTCAGTTAAGCTCAAGTGCACAAAAAGGCCATAAGTAAACCGATATCCTTCAAAACCTTCTTGTTAATATAGCGGATAAATAAAACAATTTTAAGTAAAATTAAATAGTCAAAGTTTACTGTATGTGCTGGTTTGAGCCTCATCACCAGCTACAGTCATTTCCTCATCTAATAAATCAAACACCTGCGATCAGCAACTACCTGCTAATGCACTCACATTCACGTAAAGTAGCCTTGTAGACAAGTTTTAGGGGAGTGAAGGCAAATGCACAAGATATAGTACCTTCAATGCCCTTAGATGGTGATATTGCTTCTTTATTTCAAAAACAGACTGCTGCAGAAAAAGTTGGCTGCCATGAAAAATGTAATTTTGCACATTTTTGTGCTCAAAAATGTAGTCAAGTAGAGAGTAAAAGTTGCCAATATCTTTGATACTCAGTAAAACGACAAAGTAGCCAAATAGATACTTAAGTACAGTTACTAATAACATTTACTCAAGTATTTTACACCTCTGGGTATGAGGTAAGCTTATATGAAAAGAAAATTTAAGCATTTAAGAAATGTGTTAATTGATTGCATTTTGTGTGAAAAGGACATGAATTGTGTTAATGGTATGGCCACAACAGACGGATGTTCTGCTAAATGTGTTTAGAGTTTTGAAAATGTGACTACAGAATGGACAAAAGTATGTTAGCAATTGAAAAAAACTGTAAATCTTAAATCCATCCATCCATGCACCAACCTACCTAACTACCCATCCATCCATCCATCCATGCATCCATGCACCAACCTACCTAACTACCCATCCATCCATGCATCCATACACCAACCTACCTAACTACCCATCCATCCATCAATCAATCCATCCATCCATCCATCCATGCACCAACCTACCTAACTACCCATCCATCCATCAATCAATCAATCCATCCCTCCATCCATCCATCCATCCATCCATGCACCAACCTACCTAACTACCCATCCATCCATCGCTCAATCCATCCCACCATCCATCCATCCATCCATGCACCAACCTACCTAACTACCCATTCATCAACCTACCTAACTACCCATCCATCCATGCATCCATGCACCAACCTACCTAACTACCCATCCATCCATCGATCAATCCATCCCTCCCTCCATCCATCCATCCATCCATGCACCAACCTACCTAACTACCCATCCATCCATCCATCCATCCATGCACCAACCTACCTAGCTACCCATCCATCATGCACCATCCATCCATCCATCCACCAACCTACCTAACTACCATCCATACATCCATGCATTAACCTACCTACCTATCTATCCATCCATCCATCCATCCATCCATCCATCCACCAACCTACCTAAGTACCCATCCATCCATCCATCCATCCATCCATCATGCACCATCCATCCATCCATCCATCCATCCATCCATCCATCCATCCATCCATCCATTCATCCATCATGTACCAACCTACCTATCCATCCATCCATGCACCAACCTACTTAACTACCATCCATCCATCCATGCATTAACCTACCTAACTATCCATCCATCCATCCATCCATGCACCAACCTACCTAACTACCCATCCATCCATCCATCCATCCATCGATCAATCCATCCATCCATCCATGCACCAACCTACCTAACTACCCATGCATCAACCTACCTAACTACCCATCCATCCATGCATCCATGCACCAACCTACCTAACTACCCATCCATCCATAGATCCATCCATCCATCCATCCATCCATCCATGCATCAACCTACCTAACTACCCATCCATCCATGCATCCATGCACCAACCTACCTAACTACCCATCCATCCATCGATCAATCCATCCCTCCATCCGTCCATCCCTCCATCCATCCATCCATCCATTCATGCACCAACCTAACTAACTACCCATCCATCCATCCATCCATCCATCGATCAATCCATCCCTCCATCCATCCATCCATCCATCCATCCATGCACCAACCTACCTACCTAACTACCCATCCATCCATCCATCCATCATGCACCATCCATCCATCCATCCATCCATCCATCCATCCATCCATCCATCCATCCATCCATCCATCCATCCATCATGCACCAACCTACCTATCCATCCATCCATGCACCAACCTACCTAACTACCATCCATCCATCCATGCATTAACCTACCTATCTATCTATCCATCCATCCATCCATCCATCCATCCATCCACCAACCTACCTAACTACCCATACATCCATCCATCATGCACCAACCATCCATCCATCCATCCATCCATTTATCCATCATGTACCAACCTACCTATCCATCCATCCATGCACCAACCTACTTAACTACCATCCAGTTAAGTAGGTTCCATCCATCCATCAACCTACCTAACAACCCATCCATCCATCATGCACCAACCTACCTATTCATCCATCCATGCACCAACCTACCTAACTACCATCCATCCATCCATGCATTAACCTACCTATCCATCCATCCATCCACCAACCTACCTAACTACCCATCCATCCATCCATCCATCCATCATGCACCAACCTACCTATCCATCCATCCATGCACCAACCTACCTAACTATCCATCCATCCATCCATCCATCCATCCATCCATCCATCCATCCATCCATCCATCCATCCATCCATCCATCATGAGAGATCCGCTCAAAGTGTGTATTTCCTGAAAGATAAAGAAACTCAAGATTCCCTCAGCAAGTTTTAAAAATTCCTAACAGCCTGTGATATCCATTAAAACCCTCTGCCATATTTCTGATTTTCACTGATCTCATTATATTATCATATATTAATTTTCCGTTTGTCAGACCACATCAATTAAACATAGCTTTACTTTCCCACCTTCAGAAATGAGAATAAGTCAGATAAATTAGATTGGGGTCAGATCTTGTTATGCAGTCGAGAGAAAAGTAACTCTGTCCGAAAAGACAAATAGAAAAATGATTTCCACAAGTTTAGGCTGTTTAAATATGATGACATAAGTCAATAATCTTCACCTTCACGTCAGTCTAACTACAACACTTAGTCAAAGCCTGAATCTTAATGCACCAAGCAGCCGGAATGAGAAAACGATTCATCGTTTGCTCTTGAGCTCATGGGCATCAGGATGTTGAACCTCTTCACATCCATTCTGTCATTTTGATGTATGTGTGGCTTGTGGCATATGAATTCAATTAACATATAGTACTGTATACAGCTGCCATTTCCCTGTAAACAATACATCAAAATGACAGCTCCGTAACACATTTCAAACACGATCAGCTTTGATCGAATCGATAGACCCATCCCAAATATACATTATCTCTCAATTCTGTACCCATTTATAGTGTTTGCTAAGGTAAGCAGAACTTTTACTATTGCAATGGACATGAATGATTCGTGACATTTTTTTCAGGTGTATTTTTGATTTTCTAAGCAATGTTTGCCTAGCAGGCTATTAAATGGTAGACAATATTTCATACATTTACATTGAAGGAGGGAGCCAAGCTTTATCTAGAAACCAAAAAATCATAGAGACTTGGTGGACTCTTTAGTTTGGACCAGAAAATGTGAAAAGCTAGTTGTATTTTTATTGTGCAGTTACAATAAAATTACTGGTTCTATTTATTAACATTATTTAATGCAATAGCTAACATGAAATGTCAATTTCATGTGTTATTGAACTGAAGAGAGGTTAGGAGCATGTGTAACCGTCACATCTTTTTGATTTTCCCGGCAAAAACTTCCCGAGTCCTTCACATAAAACATATTACACAGGCTTGCCTTTTATAGACAACCTTGGAAGTTGGGAAGGTCTCGCTATTTAATTTCCATTACATGCTGTTCACACATTGTCATTAAAAGTGATTAAAACAAGAAAATTCTTACACTTTAACATTTTATTTTTTAAAGAACCTGAGGAATATTTGACCTATGAGAATATGACAGGTATTGAAAAGGTGGTTTTATTTTAGATTACAGTGTCACACATATTATATGCACAGTGAGATCAGGAAAACATTAAATGCAATATATTAAAGTATTTTTGATTTAAAAAAAAAGAAAAAAAAAAAAAAGAAAAAAAATCATATTTGTAGTTAATTACTTGTGTAGACTCATTAATCAAAGTCAAACTATAAATATTGTGTAAGGCTTTCGTAGTTATATAGTGCACAGTGTGATGTTTTCATGTTGGTCCAAGCAAATTTTACACACAAATTGGCTATAAAGGATCTTTCGGACCCAAGTGGGCTGTCTGTAATATGAAAGTGTTTCTTCCTCAGGCATTTTCTAATATGACTATACGATGAACACAATGACTAAAGCTATGAAGTGCCGTAAAGTAGCTTAGCTCAGCAGAGAGACTGAATAAGAGGTTATGATATGGGGGGAAAGAGTCTTCTGGGATATTGGGTCAGTCATGCAAGCTGAAGCGTATTCTGTAAGTATTACTTAAAAGGCCACAGGAGCAAAGAGGGTCACATATAGTTATTTCATGCTAAGTGACCCTAGCGTTCTGTTGGAAGACATAGGCAGCTTTACCATCTGTTGAGCCCAACTGTTCTCTCCCACAAGAAGGTGCAATCATAGGTAGACTTTGGCAAGCGCTCTTGGCTTTGAGCCTCTCCGGTGATTATCGCCCCTTGAATTCACCAAACAGTAGTGCCACTTTAGCACGTGGTATTTCAGCGAAACCCCTGTGTCTTATTTATGAACCACCTGCAATTCAGCTTAAATAGGTGCTAAAAGTGCCTCAAGATTGCTGTGCCGTTTTTAAATGAAACCCAAACACTCATTATTTTGATGCAAATGTTGCTTATTATAAAATGTACTAAATAACATTCACATTGTTGTACAGTTAATCATTCTATACAATGTATATCATATAGAAGTGTGTGGTCAGTAAGATTTTAAAGATTTTTTGAAAGAAATTAATACATTTATTCAGCCAGGATCAGTGACAAATAAAGGCATTTATAATGTTACACAATATTTCTATGTCTAATTATTTCTGTTTGTTTGAACTTTCCAAGTTTGTGTGTGTGTGTGTGTGTGTGTGTGTGTGTGTGTGTGTTTGGAATGTACTTGGCAACAAGGGTGAAATAAAAGAATGATATTTCAACTATTTAGAAAAACGTCTCTTACTTTAGACCCATATACACTCTTAAGCTTCTGTGTTGGATTGTGCAACTTCACACTTAAGCAGCTTAAGGTCTGCAGATTTTTTTTTTTTTTTCATTTTTTCAAAGGGACATTGACGGAGGTAGAAATTAGTGGGGTTTTTTTTTTTCACATACTCTGTGAAGGAGTCAGCATCGGGGAACTTTAACAAGAGTGGGAAAAAGGGATGACTTCCCTGATATTCAAAGGAATAGTTCAGAATATGTCATTTTAGTAACCCCAATGTCATTTCCAAGCCTGCATGGCCACTTTTCAAATGATGAACATCTTTCTTTATATGGAATTCATCAATTTCGTTATAATCTTGCATAAGGAAAATCATATGGAGTAACATAACGGTGAGTAAATAATAGGGGTGTAACGGTACACAAACATCACGGTTCGGTATGTACCTATTGAAGTCATGATTCGGTACAGGTTTGGTACAGCGGGGGAGAAGACTAAACACACACACACACACACACACACACACATATATATATATATATATATATATATATATATATATATATATATATATAATCAGCCTATCTCTGTAAACTATATACAGGGAGTCTCTTCTTGCATGTTACTATAATATTAAATGTTACAATTAACAACAGAGCCCAAACTATTAAATGCATTTGCTGTTTATTTTTAGATATAATTTTCAAAACTCTATGTAAAAGTAAATCGCACATAAGTTAGGTTTTGCATTAACTTCTAAATCTAATTATAAAATTATTTTTCAAATTTTTTTTTTACTATAATTCATTTTTGAAATATATTCATTTACAGTTACTATCAAAATTTGTTTTTGTGACAAATGTATTTAAACATATACATATAATTAAAGGGTTAGTTCACCCAAAAATGAAAATTATGTCATTAATGACTCACCCTCATGTCGTTCCAAACCCGTAAGACCTCCATTCATCTTCGGAACACAGTTTAAGATATTTTAGATTTAGTCCGAGAGCTTTCTGTCCCTCCATAGTATGTACGGTAGACTGTCCATGTCCAGAAAGGTAATAAAAACATCATCAAAGTAGTCCATGTGACGTCAGTGGGTTAGTTAGAATTTGTTGAAGCATCGAAAATACATTTTGGTCCAAAAATAACAAAAACTATGACTTTATTCAGCATTGTCTTCTCTTCCGGAATCCTTTCCATTGAATTGATTCCATTGAACTGATTCCATTGAATCCTTTCATCTGTCGGCGTTGGTAATGTACTTTTACATCACCGTGGTTGTTTCTGGCGATTAGGACATCCGTGACATGCACACTTACGCACCATTTTAAAAAAAATATAGCAATACCAAAATACAAACAATGTAGAATAGCTTGAATACAGCGTGTGTCTCCCTCAGACTGTAAATGAAGCTCTGGCGCACCAGATAACACGTCAACAGCGTCTTACATCAGCAGCGTCACTGCGGAGTCGTGAACCACACTCCGGAGCAGAAGGGGGTGGTAATGCACCAAGAAGCTGGATGCCAACCGCCGTAAAATGAGAAGAAGAAGAAGAAGCGGAGTCGTGAACGCGAATTGACAACAGACCCGGAAGAGAATACAATGCTGAATAAAGTAGTTTTTGTTTTTTTTGGACCAAAATGTATTTTCGATGCTTCAAAATGTTGCGGATGTCCTAATCGCCAAAAACAACAACGCCGACAGATGAAAGGATTCAATGGAATCAGTTCAATGGAATCAATTCAATGAAATCAATTCAATGGAAAGGATTCCGGAAAGGAAGACAATGCTGAATAAAGTCATAGTTTTTGTTATTTTTGGACCAAAATGTATTTTCGATGCTTCAACAAATTCTAACTAACCCACCTGATGTCACATGGACTACTTTGATGATGTTTTTATTACCTTTCTGGACATGGACAGTCTACCGTAAACATTTTCAATGGAGGGACAGAAAGCTCTCGGACTAAATCTAAAATATCTTAAACTGTGTTCTGAAGATGAACGGAAGTCTTACGGGTTTGGAACGACATGAGGGTGAGTCATTAATGACATAATTTTCATTTTTTGGGTGAACTAACCCTTTAAGACATTACTAACAGATAAAGTAAATATAATGGATATATAAGCTGATATAGTGCATATTTTTAGTGAAACGCTTCCCTCTATAGTTCATTTCTCTTTTGAACTAACATGCTGTGGACACTAAATGACTTGCCTGAGGTAAATATAATGCTACATGAGATACTATTCTCAAGCTGTTTTATTGACGTCTTTCCGCAGTTAAAACACTAGTTGAGAGATTAAATGTAAACATGTCTGTGCATAGATTGTCTGTTCTTCTTCTTCTTCTGCGCTTTTTCCTGTTGTAGTGGTTAGCAAACAGTGTTGCATTACCACGCACGCCCCCTTCTGGATTGGAGTGTGGATTGCCTGTGACTGACTGTATTCATCGTCTGACTGCATGCACTCGAACTGTGACACCTGTACCGTGATGGTTCGGGGCGAAAACATGTACCATTACACCCTAGTAAATAATGAAATAATTTCAATTTATAACCAAACAAACCTACACGGAATTGAAATTGACCACTTTTACTTTTCTTAACATACAATCATGGTTTTATTGTACACAATTAGTCACTGCACTCTAACCTCGTCATTTACAGCAGAAAGCGCTTTTCACCATCCAATCATTTATCGACAGATAAAATTACATCCCAACCCTTTCCTTTATTTTTTTCTTCTTAAATATCCCATCATCCCACTCTTTCTTACACAGAATTAAATTGAGTTGTGAATACCCTGTCATGTTGACTTCAAGAACTTGTGTTACAATTACCAAATTGAGGGGGTCATTTAATCATCTACGCCTCCTTAAATAAACAAGGCCTGTTTTCTCATGGTAGAATAGCTCCTTTGCCAAGATATGCATGAACAGGAAGGTATCCTGTAAGTAATTCACAAAAAAAAAATAGCCTTCTCGTTGTAATTATTGACAACCTTATGATGAGTACTTGAAATGCATGGTTGACTTCAACAGTAATGTGAGAAAGGAAGCTCTCTGTGTGTAATATAGGTCCAACAGATCTCAACAGGGGTTTATGAACTAGATGTGGGTTGTTTTTTTAATCTAGTTGCTAGGTGGGTGTCATCTCTGGTAGAACTGGGCTCATGCTGGGTGTATTCATGATGGGTAGTGCACTTAAGCCGAAGAGCAAGATTGATCGAGTCATTACCTGCTACATGACATATTCAAGTCAGATAATGTCTCAGACTGAAAAGCCTCTTGAAGACTGCAATCAGAGACGTTATTAGAGCCAAAAAGACATGCAATATACAGTATATGGACAAGTTGCCCAGGTTATTTTTGTAGTATGCTACAATTTCAACCCTATTACCTTCCTATAATTTGCATATAATTTTGGGAGCCAATCATATGATTTCTAGTCATTTCTTCATTGACACCTAGAGAAAAACGGTAAAAAAAGGGGAATTGCCAGGATGTTGCTATGCAGTGGCTAAAGTAAACTGGTTGCTACAGTAGGTGTTTTTTTACTGGTCCAAGTCAAATAAGCTCAATTATAATAAATGAGGAAAATTGCTACATATATATATATATATATATATATATATATATATATATATATATATATATATATATATATATATATATTTTTTTTTTTTTTTTTTTTTTTTTTTCTATTCATTATATATTTGATGAATAGGAAGTTCAAAAGAACATCATTGATTTGAAATGTCTTTTGTAAAACTTTGGATCAATTTAATGCATCCTTCTTAAATAAAAATATTAAATTCTTTACAAAAGATGTTTTGAATGTTTCATATGAGGAAACCAGAGTTTATTTCAATTCCAATTGGTGGTCACATTCAAAGTAACAATCTATTGGCCATATGATCTTTGATTATGTTGCTTGGCAACAAGCCTATATTCAGGCTAATGAATATCACATGGTGGAAAAACAGTTTATTATGAATATTACTCCTTACCATTGGTGTCTTTTATCCTATTGCATTTTCTTCATGTCTAACAGTCCTTAATCATGGTAAAATCATTACAGAACGCCTGCAGTGCCTTATTGCTTAATTCATAAAAGCAAGCAAACACCAAAATGAAATTATATTTTCCATACTTGAAACTATATATGGCAGAACTTGTAATTTGTATCTCATTGAGCTGAAGAGTCGCATAACCTACATTTAGTTTCTTGCTGCATTTTTTTGATGCCACCATCTTTAGCTGAAGCAGAGGATGCTGCTCTTATTACAAGACTATTAAAAAGAGGAGTATTACATCTACTGCTTTAATCTGTTGTTTCACACACACACACACACACACACACACACACACACACACACACACACACACACACATACTCTAAGGGGGCTTTTTAATTGGGTTACCACAGAAGGTGCTGTCAGATTAACCACATGTAGAGGAAAAAAAAGTGAGATTTTGACTGGTCACACTTCTGGCAGGGAATTTGATTGCTTTTGACAGCCTGTTTTGAATAATTCTATTATGAGATGATAAAGAGAAGGCAATGCTTAGATCAAGTCATGTCAGAGTAGCATAGATCTCATTGAACAGCACAAGCTAACTAAGGCTGAACACATTTTTAATGGCCATGTACTTCAATGAGGGACAATCACGTGGCACAGTTTTCAATAAACTAACCTACAATCTGAGCTTCTCCGATGCAATCAAGATGTTTCATTATTTGATAAGAAAAGCCTTCTAATGCATCTAATCCAAAGCTAGGGATATATATATATATATATATATATATATATATATATATATAGAGAGAGAGAGAGAGAGAGAGAGAGAGAGAGAGAGAGAGAGAGAGAGAGAGAGAGAGAGAGAGCTGTTTAAAAAGTGAAAACCTGTATTTTGGATGGCTTAAAGGTTCTCCTGGGTTGGAAGGGTGTTATTATTTTTTTTTTTTTTTTTTTTTTTTTTTTTTTGTGGAAATAGAGGTTTTATGTAAGTTATACAGTACTGAAATGTCAGACAAGGGTCTACATTTGGGTTATTCATGGAGCCCTTGCTAACTGTTCTTTGTGGCAGTATACAAAATTACACTGGCAGATTTAGTCACAAAACCAACCTGAGAGCATTATATTATTAATGATTATAATGTACTTTAAATTATGGATCATTTGATATGGGAGAACTGGTCACAGCTGTCACTTCTGATAAGTAGTCAGGAATAAGTAGAATGATTATTAGTTGTGGTTACAGTGTTAGTCATTTGAACAAACCCCTAATACGATGAATCTTATGTATGTAACTCCTCTTCAAAGAGATGTGAGTGTAGCAAATTAGCTCAAAATAAATATGAATAATTAATCATAACTAGTTATAATTAATTATTAATATTTTAATCAGTTAATAAAATTAACTTAATGTAATAAAATTAATATTACAATCAATTAACCTGTTGTTCAATGAACACACAGTGTTAATTGTTTATTAATTCTAAGAAATGTTCATTTCCAGGTTATGGGAAATAACAATCTTATTCTACTAAAAGCCTGTAGTCAGGACCGACATGAATAGGGACTCCCGTATATGAGCGCAAAACACAGACAACCTTACGTGTGACATGAACAAGACTTTATTAACTAGACTAAACACTTAAACTACTCTAACATTCACACACATACATGCATACAATTTACCAAGAGAGAGAGGGCTAAAGCAGAGTACAGGAAGCAAGAGGTTACAGCATTGTTGGACATTCAGCAGATCAACAGCCTTGAGCAAACCATCAGTTTAGTTTTAACAGGCCCTTCTTTAAAAGGGGTAAGGATACTCAATGTATCCGATAATGAGACTAAGTTTGATACTTGCATGTCTCTCCAAGTTGAATTAAAACTGTCCTGATGCAATTTGTGGAGGCTCCTGTTGAATCTTTGCTGATATTGTCTTGATGAAAGAGAACCAGTTGGACTCAGAGGATCTTTGGTGAATGGAAGGTCTAGGCCGAGGCCTGGCACAAGCTTGGGGTTCCTTGGAAGCTTCTAGCTTCTTAAAGCATCATCTTGACGTCAGCATTTGTCAGTAAAAAAAAAGAAGAAGCGGAGGAAAAGCAGGAAGAGAGAGGTTTTATCTTGTGATCAGTGAATATAAGGGGTGAAGACGTCACACCCTCTTAAGGTGTCTGAGCCAATAAGGAGTTGCCCCCTCGGAGGGAAGTTTTACGAGTCTTTGTTCTGTAGCAAGATATTAGCATAAGACACTGGATTGGATGTTTGAGAGAAGAACCCTCTAGATTCTTATAATAATAATGTGTCACAGAGTTAGTAACATGTAACATAAATTACCAAATAGGAAATGAAAGTTGGAGTCCGTAGATACCAAGCATGCTGCCAATGTGATCTCAGTTAACTATACATTTGCAACTATGGAACATTAATACCAAAATAGTTCAAAAGAGAGAATTAATACATAGAATAAAGCCTATAAAAGGAAAGTCATGAGATGGGAAAATTGGATACATGTTTATACATTTCCCAAGTGGTTAT